>NC_066362.1:125378922-125687589 GCF_013377495.2 Cygnus atratus | reverse complement strand
ATGTTGGTAGAAGCTGGGAGAACTGTATTCACTGAACTTTATTGTTGTGGCATCTGAAATCCCTCTCCTTTGCATGGTTACACCAGCACAAGCATTCTTTCTACCCATACAACACGTTTACGTTGGGTGAGAAGAAGGATGGAATATCCTTCATTGATGCAAAGTACAATTTTGCTAATACAGGTTTATATTCATAGAAATACCTTGCTTCGAAATTTCTTGTTATTCCTATTCCAAGAAAATATTATGATGCACAAGGCAGTCCACATATTTCTACATAATGATGCTATGTGTAACTTTATTTTGATTGTTAACTGTACCTGCTACTTTATGGACTAAATATCTGTTTTTTCCTCAGAGATCTCAATCATCAGTTCAAAGGCAAATGCAGCCTTTTCAGTGTTGGCTGGCTTAAATACTTTGCAAACTCTTATTGATCCTTTTTATTCCAAATATGATAAGCTATATAATCTATGCAGGAAAATGCAGTCTGTAGCTTCACATAGAATGGTTGTCTGAGAAATTCCTTGAGCCTATTGTAACCGAACTGTCCTCTGTATCTTTTTGTGTATAGGCAGAGTATTAAAATTTATAATTTCTTCCTCAATGTAGCTCTATAGTTAAGAGTAAAGATGACAAATCAGCTTGTATTAGTAGCACGTGAGAATGTGTCCGGAAGATTTCAGTGAAGATGGCCTCTAAAATATTTCTAGCATCGTCTATGGGCCTCTTCATTCTGGTTAAACTGCAGCTGTTTACTTACAGACACTATGTGGTATCCATACTCCCATTGCTATATAGCAGGTTCATCCTAATCCTTGAGCTTTATGGTTAAGGACAATTAGACACCCTGCTTTGACTAAAAGCTTTGCACCTACCTGGAGTTTGAGATAAGATCGAAAAATGTTTCCTACTCTTCTGTTTGAGTGCCAGTACTGTGCATTCTTCTTTATAAGAGTTGTAAGTCTATAGAAAGATATATATTTTTAATCTGGTTCTGAGTGAGTCATAAAATTGTTTTAATTAGATACTGACAAGAAATATATATGCTATTCTTGAAGAGAAAAAGAAAACAAGCAAAACCTAGATGACTGCTGCAAGTACCAGTGCTACTTATTGTAACTATTACTGTCATAGTTAACAATAGTATAATTCTCACAAGAAAACTAAAGCTGCATTTGCAGTAAGGAAGGAATATTTTCTTGGCCTTTTGCCCTCTAAAAATTACAGCACACCACAGGGAAGACAGGTTTAAATCTTCCCATGTACAAGGGCTTTGCAGATTACTTTTAAGTAGGTTTTAATATTCATAGTAAAGAGTTCTTGTATAACTGTACACTTGATACTTTTGTCCCTTATGTTGTGTAAAGCAAGAATGTTTTATTCTTCCTCCACTCTTCTAAAGATCGTTGCATTTCCCTGTGATATAACCCCAGTGTGATGGATCTCTCACACTCTAGCCTGAATGAACCTAACTCTAGCCATGATTTATTAAAATAATACTAATTGTCTAACCATATATGTTCTAGCCATATCTAATGAAGCTTTAGTGGCCATATACCAGAAAATATGCAGAAGTCAATACCATTCTTTTAATTTATGAACTAGCAAACCACTCAAAAGACATAGTTATTAACTGTTTACAACCAGATCAGTGCCTGGTCACTCATCCCACAGGCACTTGTAGGTGATATTCCAAACCATGACATAAACCATGAACTACAGAAAATCATTAAATGTGAAGTCAGTCTGTTGTCTCTCTTTTAGACTGGTATACAGTTCCTGGGTTATTGTGAGATTATACTTTTCAGGAAATAAAATTTTTCTGGAATAATCTACTTTAGCTGTAACCACTGACAATTAACTCTTTGATAATTTAATTGGTTACCTCACTCTCAGGCACACAAAATGCTATCTCATGTTTAGGATGAAATGAAATTTCCCAAATGGAGAGCCCTTATAGTTGTATCATTTAATATTTTGTGGTGAGTAGGCCTACTCAAAGGGGTACGGTAGGCAATTGTTTCATGTCGACTGCACTGGGTGGTGTTAAGCCCTGAGCTGAACTGGGAATGTGTGAGAGGCCAGCAAAGCCCACCTCTGCTGTCTGCCACGCCATACAACAAAGCAGGTGCTTGCCTGGTCGTGCTCTTTGCCCTCTGTACAAGGACAGGTCTGTGGCCTTTGCTGGTCCCAGGGCATAACAGTGCTGGAGTGGTGTGGGTGAGGTTCCCCCATCAGTGCCTCTGATTTGGGCTGGCAGAACTGTCGAGACAGGTGAGCTTCACTCCCTAAAGAAAGCCTTCACATATCAGGAATGTGAACTTAAAAGAGAGTTTTGGAGAGGGATGACTTTTTTCTTCTGTGAAGACGTGCAACAGTTGTCTGAAGCATGATTTGTTGGATTTCTGTCCCTGTGTGCCAGTGATTTTTTAAAGTGTATGGCACTTCCTAAAAAGAAATTTTAAGTCTTTTCTTCAGCTTCCCTGTTCTTCTGGCAGAAACTTTGTAAGTTAATATGCAGTGTGCTATAATCACTTCAGTAGATCTCTAGCATCCTTCCCAATGTACAATGACTTATGGGCCATTAATGTAATTTACAGATAACACGTGATCAGTTTGTGTAAGGAGCAGTAGCAGAAGTTTATTTCAAGGACAGCAACTGTATTTTATGATCTAATGTCTGTTTATCCTGAACTGAAGTGTCTTAAAGGTTGGCATGCTGGACTGATTGCAAAGATCTCACCAAAGGTCTCTCTTGCTGGTAAAATACTACATGCTGTTTCCATATTGCAATATGCAAATAACAGCCATCAGGCCAGTTTTCTGAAACAGGAGTTTCACATTTCTGAAGGCAATGCAGAACTGACTCCAGCTGACCTTCTGTATTCACTAGCAGTAAAATTGCAAGCCACTGACTGGCTTGGCAAACCAGGTCCGTCATCCTGTAGTCAGGATGACGTGTGTAAGTAATTCCAGGTTTAACATGGAATGGACAACCATAGGAGGTTGTTATGGTCGTTTAAAGCATCACTGATGGAGGAACTGATTTAGTCTGTTTGGATAATGAATACACTGAGAGCCTTTTGGGGGAGGAGGGCAGGCTGAATCAGAGCGTTGCTACAGGCAGTCAAATGTATGCTTTTCAATGACAGTCCTGCTAGAAGAGAATGGCAATAGTTTATTTTCAATACATGTAGCTTATGGAAGCATTTTTTCAAGTCTAAGTTGAGGTGAAAGCCTTAGGTATGAATTGCATTGAGGCAACTGTCTTTTTTCCCTCTGCTTCCCTGACACAAACACAAAGGCGAATTCTGATGTGCCACCTCCTCTTTGTATTTGGCACTGTAGGTAAGCCCTAAAACACATAATGGCATAATTAAACCTCACTGTCTGTTTAGGAGTGAACCTGTTCTTTTGACTGGTGGTTTCTGCTCTGTTCCTCCACTAAGTTGACAAATCAGGCCTTAAAATATTGCTTAAATCTCTGAAAAATGGTGTTTATTCTCAAGAAATCAGAACGGCAGAAGTATTGGTATGATGGCATATCTATGAACAGCAGACTTAATAGCCCTTTGATTATCTCTAAATCCTTTATTTTACAGATGTTTGACATCATACATGGTTTTCCATTTGAAACAAGATCTTTGCTGTGAAAACAATTTTTTCAACAGCAAAATTATAGATCTTTGGAGGATCCCTGAATAAAAGTATCAAAGAAAACAGCTGTTTAATATGAAAAATAACATTGTCTTGAATCTCTGTCAGATGCTCATACCTTTGTTTTTTGTAGAAATACACTAAAAATTAACATGCTGGATCAGTATCACTGCTTTTTTAATATTATTTCAGATGGCTAAACAGAATTAACATGCTTGCTGCTGGCTATGCAGAAAGGGAGAGGATCAAACAAGAGCAAGGTAATGTTATTATTTTGGTTTCTTCTGTCAGCTCCTATAATAAGTTCATCTGTTCTTTTTTCTCAGCTGTGTATCAGGCCTCATTCTCATCATCTGACAGCAATTCACATATAAGCATCCCTGTTGTTGCTTTAGAGAATTGCTTCTTTCTCAGGGTTTTTGATGAGTTTCTTCAGACTCTGGTCCACATACCCTTGGATTATTTCTGAGAAAGCCACTGAAGGTAGCTAAAAGCAGCACATTTTCTGCCAGTAATCTCAGGTATGTGGTACTAAGGAGTCTGTGTTCTCCATTAAAATAAGCTTAAGAATCTGCAAACTAAAAAGTAATTTAAAATATTGCATTTGGTGTTTTAATTCACAGGGATGAGGAATGCATGAAATAGGTCTCAGGAACAAAACCATTCCTCTAAAGCCTGCTGACGTAACTGGATTCCCCTTAAAAAACTATAATTTTAAGGCCATTTAATGTTTTATAATTTCTGCTGGTTTTGCTGTTTTGAGGTGTGTACGTGAGCCTTGTTGGCCGTTTCAGTGATGAAGCCTTTCATTTGGAGTCATAGGTTTACATCATTTTATGAATATTTTTTATGTCTGGTATTTCATACATTTATAAAAGCAGCACACACAAAATAAGTCACTTTGCTTTGGTTTGCTGCAGTAGAAATTCTGTTTGCAGATAAGTAAAAGAAAGGGTCAGTCCTCCATTGCGTTGGGCAGGTTGTTCCCTCAAACTGCCAGTGACATGGATCAACAGAAGTGTTCCTATCCGACTGACTGGTCTGGCAAGCAGTTGGCTTGTGAATCCATACTCTAGTTTACAGATGTACCTGGCAGCAAATACCAGAAAATTGCAGTGGCCATGATGATCCAGAGTTTATCCAGATGACTGTCTGCCTGCTGCCTGTTGAGTCAGAACATCACTTTATAGTTCTGTGGCTTCTCCCCCTTCATCAGTGAAGTTCTGACTTTTGTCCCAAAAAGCTTACAGCTCAGAGCTGCAGCAGCAATGTATTTCATGTAATATTTTATTTATGAAAACTGTATTTCTAGCCATTTTTCAGGGAGAGTTTGTATTCAGAAGACTATCACTGGGCTTCAAAATTAGCCACATAGTGTCCTCCACACCACTCAAAGTCCTGGTTCTGTACCAACCTATGTGACAGCAGCCTTAGCCATGTCCATCTGGTCTGATATAGCGAGGAGGAAGATGTTTGTGATCTGTATGTCTGTGTCTGCAATGCATTGCTGTGGTGCCCCTTTCCTGGGAGACACTGCAAAAAAATCTTTTCCCTGATGAGAAGCAAGTGTGGCTTTGGCAGCCAGGTGGAAACATCGTGAGAGTACAATATTCTATAATGGCTGAAGACTAACAGACAGCATCATAAAATGATGTCTGTGTTGATTTATACCCTGACTGTCTCACGACAGAGCACCCTAGAGAGATCAGCCTGCTGTTGAAGAGCACTGGCTTACAGCATACAGCTGTAATTTGATGGTAATAGCATGGGTGGGAAGGTTTGTGGGTGTTCTGTCTTTCTCTCAGATAACTAGGTTGTACCTGCTATTGCCTCATTTCTAATTTTACCTTCCAGTAAGTGCAGCTGCTTATCCCGGGAGTGTTGCCCACCTGGCTTCATCCCATATGGTCCTTGCACATCATGTAATTCATAGTACCAGGCCCTCTGCATTCACACAGTCCATTCACACCATGCTCTCTGTATCTCCAGGCATGTTCTCAATGCCTCACCAAACTTCAAAATCAGTTTGCGAGTCTGTATTTCCCAGGCTGTATTGCAGTAACCAGGTTGGAGGGACCTGTATACCATCCATCACTACCTGAAGAGGCTGTAAACAAGCTCTTAATCTTGGAGTCTTCAGGGAAATCCTCCATGTTAGCATCCAAAGCCAAATTGAGGCCATGTTAGCATCCAAAGCCAAACTGAAGCTTTTATTGACAGCAGGTTGGCACTGGAATTACAATAATGTGGAATGGTAAAGGAAAAGGTGTAAGAACTGTTACGCTAACACTGTACGTACAAGTGCACAATTGCAGACATGATGCACCTTTATAAATCCAGATAGATTTGGAAAAAATATTTTTCCTACCAAGAAATCACTGAATAATAAAAGAGTAGATGATCCTGTTCTTAGACATGAGATCATGTGCATTCATGCCTCCTGTTGCCTATTATTAAAATGGCTCCCTATTGAAGATCATCAGTGAGACCCCACTTACCACTGAAATTATATCCCAGGCACTAAGGGAGCTCTTTATTACCACCCTAATGCCATTTACTCAAATTGATTTATCATATGGAGGTAGGGAAAGCTATATCCTCTGTGTTGCATATATGTGAGGGTATCACGTTCCCCACTCGCTGCAGTACAGTGTTTTTATGCCTCTGGTGATTACCCTTGGCTCCCAGCACAAGGGCTGTTAAACAGCTGAGTAGTGCCCCTAATTAGCAGAGGCATCTAGTTAGCAAAGTAAAACCTCTCCATCACTTCAAGCATTTTTGATATTATAAAAATTGTGAAGCTCAAATTTTCTATATTCATTTACCGTACCAATTGTCATCTACATATTTGATTTTACAAAAGGTCTTTTATTTCTGTTCAGTTCAGCCCCTTGCAGGAAAGCTTTATAATACCTCTGAAACAATTCAACAGTAGTTCTCAAACCTGTTTCAATTAAGAGCTGAACGGTTCTGAATCTAAAGTGCATAAATATATTTCAAGTGCTTCAGAGATGCACGAATCACCAAACTGTGGGTGTATTGCTGAAGAAAATGTCACATTCTGTACAGAATGGTTTTATAAAAATACCATCAACTTTCCATATTAAATACAATGAATGCTAGCAATATGGCAAGGGACTTTCTTGGATGGAGATATTATATACCTTCCAGTCATAGAAAATCACAGAAATACTTGCTTATCTAAGTAGAAAACATTTAACTGGCAAATGGCTGGCCAGTGTTAGCTTATATATAATACATGCAGTCTCTTGCTCATTCAGAAAGCTTTCAACATATGCCTGGTGCTTTGAGCTCATCTGTAACTGAATTGGACAAAATCTGCAGAGAGAAATATGGCAACTGTTCGATAGCATCACACATATTTTAGATAGATTATAATGTCTCAGTTGCCAAAAGCAGAACATTTTTAAAAACTGATTGGAGGCTGTTTTCATTCATTTCACCTGAAAGTTGACCCCTGGAACTGCAGAATTTTTTTAGACAAACACAGTAGGTTGCCAACAGAATTTCCTATCTGAGGTAAGGTGCATGAAAGCATAATCATATAGTGTTTTATTGTATGTGGATTTGACAGGAAGAACTTTTTTATATTTCTAGACAAGATCAAAATCTGCACTGAGAATGATAGATTTAATTCCAGAATAAATAGTTGAGCTCTAAGCCTACAAAAATCACAGTGAGTGATACAGTTCTGACAGGTTTCTCACCAGAAGTAGCTCCATTAGGCTTTGCTACAATAGGAACAAACATACTTATATGCCAATATTTTCAGGTTTTTTGAGCTGCCGGAAACAAGTTTTCTCAAAACTGAGAATGACTTAAATGACAGTTTTCTCTTATTTAGTATTTTACTCACCAAAATTGAATTACTTGGAGATTTCCAGAGACAGTGTTTGGAATTTTTTATTCCATCGTCATGGAAAAAAATATATTTATACTATTTATTTATTATACTGTTTGAGGAGAAGCTTTCAGCTCAAAGCTTGCAGGAAGCAACTCAAGAGACCGAAAGTAATAAAAGAGTTGTTATTGCTTGTAAAAAATAAACAGATAAATATGGCTGCCTGTCCCCAGCTACCACAGTCTGAGAAGATACAGAATTTTAGGGTAGACTATTCCAAGACACTGTCATCTTAAGATCAGTAATTTTTGTTTTATATATTGTATAATATTAGCTACAGTAGATTTTTAATTGTGCAATACAATAATCATAATGGTAACAAAAATAATTAAAGCCAAATTATATGCTGTACAAAATTGGAAAATTTCAACCTCTTTGTTGTTTAGATAGTTTATGAAGCAACAATTAATCTTTTTCTCCTCATCTATTAAAGACAGAATAGTAAATCACCCAGTTCATTGAACACGAACTTCACGTATGTGAAGTGGAGATTGCCTGTGGTTAGTCTGTGAATGGTATGAACTACATTTGTGCAGTTGTACAGTGGCTTACCCAAATACCAGAAAGTAATACAGTCAGAAACAAAGTGACAACATGAATGTTTGCATCAGTCTTACAATATATAGAAATATTAAGGTTGTCCATCTGGAGCTGGGTGAGCAGTTAAGTTGTTTTCTTTTGAAAGGAATATTAAGGTCTGGTGTCTATTTAATTGCATGCTGTTGTGCTTCAAAAATATTTGCACCAGAATAAATAGGAAATACCACGTGATACATTCTTCCATGTGTTTTCCCCTTTGATCAAACTACCATAAATATGAAATCGGCATTGCTAAGACTTGATATCATGACAAAATAAAACCTCATGTCCCATGAAATTTACACCACAGTCCCTGTGTCCTTTGTACTTTCTCTCTCTTATCCACCTTTTGGAATTCTATGCTTAAATATAATTGTCATATTCTTCCTTAGCAAATCACCTTTATGTTCATGCTTGGGTTACAGGACAGCAAGCAACTGTTTTATAAAGAAGATGTGATCTAAATTTTTCTGCCTTATCTTAAATACATCTGTTTATTATTAGAAATGTAATTGAAAAGTTTGGGTAACTAGTAGGATAAAATTGAGAAAAAAGGTAGAAAAATAACTTTGATTATTCACATGTGCAATAGCCACTATGTATTTGATATGTCAGTTGGTGTCAATTACATTTGTTAACGTTATTTGCAGTCAACAAGACTTTTGCAAGTTACATTTTTCATCTTTTCTGTTCAGAAAAAAGGAAAAAATACTTTTATTAATTTCCAGCCAATATAAGTACAATCATAATTATTTTGATGATTTTCTAAAAATTTGAGAATATGATCATTATTGCATTGAGTACTATCTATGCATGTAGTATTTATAAGGTGTGTACAAGATTAAATGTGTGGGGTTATTGTTTAATATCTTTGCAGTTAGGTTTGATATACCTCATAACGTTTGCGTTTTGTGTTGTTTTTTTTTTTCCCTCTTTACACTAAAACATTTCCAAATTACAGCAGCTATCATTTAGATTGCCAGCATTCAACTCGTATATAACTTCCAGAATTTCCTAGGATGGAATTTCTAGTTGCTGTTGTGAAAACAAGTCTGTGATATACAAACAGATCAAAATATGTTGGAAGTTTTTGATCTGATATGTATGTAACTTGTAGATTACTGGAGTGAGAGTGATAAGGAGGAAGCTGACACTCCATCGACACCCAAACAAGACAGCCCCCCACCCCCGTACGACACATACCCACGGCCTCCTTCGGTAAGTCACCTGCCTAATCAGGAATGACTACATAAAGTCACTTTTACCTACTCTTCTGTTTAGAAGCACGTGCATGCACATATTAGGGCAATCTTCAGTATATTTTTGGAGCCATACTTGACTTAAGGTATTTTTAAAGTATGAGCTTAAAGTATGAGCATGTATGAGCATGTTAGCTTCAACAACCATCATTGCTATTTCCACTGGTGTGTAGAGAATACATTTATAATCCCCCTCATGTACAAAAATGGATTAAGTTACAGAATTCTTTCTTCCTCTTCTTAATTCATGATAGATCCCTACTCAGCCATGCAATCCCTCACCTCCCCCTTATCTTCGTCTTTGACAAAATGTAATACTTCAGTAACAACAGAGATTCTTAAGGTACAACAATTTTGCTGTAAAGATTTACTGTAACAAATTACACTTGAATTTCCAGAGAAATTCCAACATAAAAATGTTCTTTTATATAGCCAACAGTGATATTGGTTGTTCTATTGTCTGTGAAAAAGTAGGCTTATCTATAAATCAGAACAAAAGGAGATTTGATTTTTATTTTCTTTAAGCAGTTGTTGGTATAAAACTAGTGGATAGACTTCTCATTTATTCTCCACAGAGAATTTTAATTTTCTTGTCTATATATTCAGACTGTTAACTAAAGCATCTTACTTGAATATATTTTTAAAAATGCAAAATTTTTGGTTGAGAAATTGGGGGTCTGGGGAAAGATAGTGTTCTTGAGGTTTAATTTGAATGCCATACTTTATTTTCTAAAACCATAGACCTTTGAAACCTACTGAAGCTCTGCAAAGACGATTACAAAGAAATTTTTGGCAAGATAAGATGACAGTAGGCATTTGGATGGGATTTTTAAGGTAGTATTAATGGACCGGGCATCTCTCTCCTATGTCTTCCACAGAGCCATATTCTACAAAGTTTTCTGCAAATAATTGCATTGGCTTCTTTTATTGATTAAGGGACATTTTGTAGAAATAAGTATCAGTAGCAGTGTGGGAATAAGTTTGCTGCCTTCATTACCAAACTTGGTGCCATCGGTAACAATGAAAAGTACGTGGTTATTACTAGTGGTATGTCTTGGTCTACACTGATCTGAAGGTTGCTCCGTTGCTGACCTTGCAGATGAGCTGCGCAAGCCCTTATGTGGAGCCCAAGCACAGCCGGCTGTCCTCCACGGAGACCTCCCAGTCGCAGTCGTCACATGAGGAGTTCCGCCCGGAGGCGGCGGGGAGCGCCACCGACTCGCCGGTGCGCAAGACGGCGAGCCAGAGGCGCTCCTGGCAGGACCTCATAGAGACGCCGCTGACGAGCTCGGGACTCCACTACCTGCAGACGCTGCCACTGGAGGACTCGGTGTTCTCCGAGGCAGCCGTGGTCTCCCCCGAGCACCGGCGGCAGTCCACCTTGCCCACCCAGAAGTGCCACCTGCAAGACCACTATGGCCCCTTCCCACTCATGGAGGGTGAGCGGATGCAAGGGCTGAATGGCAACGGGGGGAAGCCCCGAAGTTTCACGCTGCCTCGGGATAGCGGCTTCAACCACTGCTGCCAGAGCCTTTCAGTTGGTGCCGCTGATCACCACGAAGAAGCGCAGCAGAAGGAGGTGGAGGAGGAGGAGGAGGAAGAAGAGGGCAAAGCAGCAGAAGAAAACCAGGAAGATAAAAGTAAGTATGGGATATTTCTGTGGCTTTTCGACAGTCCTGTTTGTGTGATGTAGAAGTTGTTTTTTCCTTTCAACTATTAATAAAAGAAAAAAAGAACAGTCTTCCAACATCCCCCATATTTCACCAGGTCCTCTGTTTCACACCTCTTTAATCAGCCTTATGTATTAAGGCCTAGTAAGCTGCCAGGGTGCTACATGATCTGTCATGATCACCAAACACTTCCCCATTGGCTCGTCACCAGCTTTGTCCTACTAGTAATTCCTAGTTGTAAGTGGATTTTTCTTCCATGCTTTCTTCCCGCTTCCACTTGCACAGTATTGTCCCCCACTGACACGTGTACGTGTCAGGACATACTCAGTAAAGTTTCCAGCCAGCCCCCGTCTGGATTTTAGAAACACTCAGTAAATCCTGGAGTGCGGGGTCCGGCTGTCATTGTGTAGTATCTAGGCAGACAGGTCACAGAACAGCCCAGAACCTGAAAGAAGTTGAAAAAGAGAGTGTGTTTTCCCCTGTTCCTTAACTTGTGATTTATAATGACAGAAGTTCAAAAATATTTCAAAACAAATTATAAAAATATTAGAGAACAACTATGTGACCAGCGGGGTTTAAAAAACAACATAACCCTGTGTAACTGTCTCTTACATGGCACATTAACTCCATAGATATTAGTGCTATTTGTCAAAGGTAATCCGAATAAACAGGGAATGAGGATGGTCCCTGCTCCTCTTGAATGTGTAAAAACATTTCTGTGTCTGTTTCATGCTCTGTCCTTCACTGTCATTTATGGAGCTTCTCAGCATGTGTTGCTAAGCAAAGTTCAGTTCATGCCCAAGTTGTCGGGTCTGTCAACAAAGCCTGCATCCATGAATTGTGGGGTTATGCTATGATTAAGTTGCCTGGAGTGGCAAGGAAGACAGGATGGTCCTGAAAATCTCAAAGGGTTTTTGCTATTTGGTTCCTTCAAAATCTTTTTTTTTTTTTTTCCCAGTACAGTAAAGAAGTATAGAAATGGTAGAGAGATAGGAAAAGGTAGTGAAAGCTTTGGGTAATTAACTACCTGCATAAGTTAATTCTTTAAAGTTAGTACATTTGTTGAGCATTAAAATTCATATGGATGTTATTTAGTCTACATGGGAGAGATCAAGAGTTTTCCGTTTTCCTTATGCTTTTGTTAATAGGTTCTAGACTTCTCAAATTCTTGCCTTTGATAAAACAGTGATTTCATTTGCAGATACTACATCTGATGCCATTAAAAGGAGAAAAGGCATGATTTGAGTTGCATTCATGCATGGCACTTGCCAAAAAGCTCATACATTCATTAGGGTAATATCAGACTCTTACTGACTGTGAAATGAAGCTCTTTAATTAACAGGGTTGAGTTTCATCAGCTGGGCAGAATGTGTTATCCTATTTTTAGCCTTCAATTTTGATTTTCAAATGGGTTTTTACTGATAGCTATAAAACAATATAAAAAAAAAAATGTTCTCAGTCACTGGAGCAAAAGTAGCAAGGAGACTTCCCAGTGGAGTATCTGGGCTGTTCGGGAATTACAGAGGGATCCTGTTGGAGGGCCTAAGATGTTAGTTGTTTTAAACAACAGTTTTAAGGCCTTTAGGGTTCCTGGTAACACTTTATGGTGTACAATCCAAATTAAGGGCTATTGCTTGGACTAACAAGCCAGAACTTGGGCTCTTCTCCACCTTTACATACCAATTTGCAAAAAGGGAGAAAAAAGTTTAATTTTCAAGTGGTCTGCCTTTATACACATACTTCTATTTTTCTTTAGGTGAGGAGGTTTTCTTGGTTGAAGCATTAATGGGAGATTGTTTTTGAGACATTAATGACCAGCTAGACACGTAAAGTGTTCATGGTGAATTATTGACCATGAAATTATACAAACAGAAAGAAAATTCTGTTTAGTCTGTTGAAAAGTTTAAGTGCTGAATTGCTTGTTGCTATGGCTACAGTGTTCTGTTTGCAACACTGGTTTTTTCCATCTTGGTTACCAGTAAAAAAAAAAAAAAAAAAAAAGAAAAGAAAAGGAAAAGGCAGAAGGGATTGTGTGCAAGGGGTCTTCTCAGTCGCAAAATCCCAATTTCTGAGCAGAAAGGAACAAGAATTGCTTGTAACCCTGCTGTCAGCATGGGTACCCGTGAGTGTGCTACCTCATTGCCTCTGCAGCTCTGTTGATCTGGGAACATAAAAGCTTGCAGCTGGAGGGAGAGGGGGGAATCCTCCCCCTTTGAGAGAGGTTTTAACTTCTCCTTGAGCCTCCCCTGCAGTGGTATCAGATGAACCTTCTAAATGCATTTATCTGCCATACGCATTTGTGATCCTGACATAGTTTTATACTCTTGGATGATTCAGTGTGTTCCCGTGTGTACATGTATGTGGTTCAAAGCTTGATCATTCCTACTGCTGTTTGTGCGGGACGAGGAATACAGCTCCTTCACGCTTGTGGCTGTACAAGTCAAATGTCATTGCCAAAAGTTTGTTTTTTCAGCTTTTTGTTTTTATGTTCTCAATTTTAAAGCCTCCTGAGTTCAAATCAAGTCATGAAATGCAGTCCTGTTTCTTTCAACTTCTTTTGTGGAAATGTTTTGAAAGAGCCACGCCACAAATGAGGAGCTCTATGCTTTATTTCAGATGCTATCCTCAGCTGCTATAATTTACATAGTTCTGTTGACTTTCTACAATGCCTACACTGATTTGCAGCAACTAAGAATCTGCTCTCTGTTAATCACTACTCTATGCCTGAAATAGATATTGCAAGAATTTCCTGACACTGCAAATAGTTCTGTGTATCAGTTCTCCTGTAATGCCTAGATATCTCATGGTAAAATAAAAATATGGGTTGTCCTTTCCTATCTTTATCCATTAGGACCTAATTTTGTTGTGTGTTCAGTTGCTTCTTTTTGTCTCATTATATCACATTAACACTGCACAGCTAACTTTTGATTATTTTATTTCCCTAATTGGATGACTTTTGTGTAAATCATTTAGATGTTTCGTATTGACACTGTCCTGTAATGGTCGGTCTCTTGCTTTTTAATGGAAGAGGATTCTCTTGTGAGGTATTTGTGTTTGTCTGTGACTTGTGTTTGCTCCTGAGACTATGAAAACAGCAAACAACATCCAGAGCTGTGGCACCAAGCATCCCTTCTTGCCATGATGCTGCGAAGTAGCCACACACAAAGAGCGTGGGAGTGGCATGGCACAGTGCGTTGTGTGTCAGTGATTCAGTTGTGAAGGACATGTTGTGCCTTTTCAGATCTGTTTTCTGCTAGTTGGAGGTAGCAGAATGAGAGAGCTGTGTGTCATGAGCGCCACTGCCACCCCTTCCCCTTGGGTCTCCCTGTTGTCCACGCTCACTGTGTTTTGACATATTTCACCACTTAACACCAAAGAGAAAAGAGAACCTAGGATCTTCTTGGCAGACAGTTATTACTTCAAGGTATTTTTTGGTGGTTGTTTTTTTCATTTTCATTGGCTTCTTTGGTCTGTGGGAAAGGAACAGGAATGACTCCAGGGTCAGCATTTAAGAGAAGCAGGTACTAGTTCTCTGCAGAGTGTAACTGGAGTGGACCCCACTGACCTACTTGCAGAGAAACCGGCACCTTTTGTGCTTACTCCTGAAACAGTGTGTGGAGAGCAATAGTGTCAGTGGGAGTCCCTGCACTACCACCAGCGAGGGTGTAGTAAAAGACACTGAAAGTAGTGTCTCCCACACCAGCCACCAGTTGCAGAACGACATTCAAGGTGGCAGTGCTTTCACAAAATAGCACAGATGGTTTTAAGGGCTCTCTTCACTGGCAACACGCGCAGTTTTGCACGCTGTGCCCAAGAAGGTACATCTGTGGGACATCCTAGGTGTCATCCTTGACTCCTTCAAGGAGGAGTTTGTACTAGTAAAAATATGCTCTGAATAAGGTCAGGTATTTCAAATTCTGACATAGAGGTACAGGGAGGCTTGCCTCTTTTAAAAAGAAGACTGTACTGTGCAATAGAAATGCCATCTCAGAAAGATCGATGTTCGATAATTAAATACTACATTGTGAAGTAGTACACAATGTAACACTTCTCGGTTTTGCTCCTCTGCCTTTTGGATAGGGTATCTTTTAACTTTGGCAGGGTTTAAGCAGCAGTGAAATGTGGGAGTTAGGATGAATAATGCACAAAGCCTGGGTTGTGCATACTGGAGCTGATGGTGATGTGTGTCTCAAATTAATAAGATGGTTTGCTTTTCTGACAGCCTCTTTCCATTTGAGAGAGAGGATTAGTAGTGTCCTGTCATCTGACCACCTAGTTAGTTTTACCTGCACCAGGAGGCAAGGGAGAGGCCATTAAGATTTTCCCCTCTGGAATTTCTCAGGTTAGCAAAGGTGTGCACACCTGCTAGTGCCTTAAATAAGCAGAGCTATGAGAAATGACAGGTCATGTTTCACATTAGAAATACTCCTTATGAGGCTGACAGATCACACAAAGTACAGCACCCTCTGGGACGCTAAGGAGGATGTTATTCTAACTTAATACATCCAGCATCAATCATGTGAAAACCAAAGCATTTGCCAGGGTTGGGTTGTTCGGGTGTGTGGGGGGGAGGGTTGTTGTGCGTTTTTTTTTTTTTCTGCTCAGCATCCTTCTGGGTGGCACAGCCTGTGCATACTCGGGCACTGAAACAGAGTGAGGGAAAGGCTGTTTTTTTCTTTTCTGAGCCTTGTGTTCACAACCTGGCTTTTAATTCGTAATTCCATCGTGAGCCATTCTGTGGCACCCATCTGTGCATTTGGGCCCCTCCTCGCTGAGGCCTACCAGCGCCAGGCGCCCAGCCGGTAGCTGTGCTGGTCACTCAGAATGATCCTGGTGAAAAATTCAAGTTATCTTAAAAAATACAACCTTATGCTTGTTGGCTTATACTGTAGATGGCAAGCCAGCGGTGCTTTGGTACAGATAGTTTGTGTCTCCAGAAGAAATTTTCGTCAGTGGCCTGCTGTTTCAGGGAGGAAGGAAAGAGGAGAAGCAGGACATGACAGCGGCTGACATTGACATATTGCCTGACCTGATTTCCAAAGCAAACACACAAAATGTATGGAGGAACAGCATGCATCTTCTGTACATACTTTTTTCTTACTTTTAACTAGACCTTTTGGTGCTTCATTCGTCATAGGGTCCAGTAAAACATGAGAGAACTGTTGTATTTAAAAATTCATAGGTGGGGAAACAGCATCATTGATAATCTAGCTTATATTTCAAGCTAAAGCTTTTATCATTGTGAAATGTTAAGATCCATGTTTATCTGAATAGGAATTCCTATAAGCATCCAGAAGCAAGTACATATTTGGAAAAACTGCCAGCCCAAATAAGAGCTGCTTGATCATTTTCTAGCTGCCATATAAGTGTCTATGTTCAGTTGTATGTATAAAAATATGTTTTAGACTATTATGAAGACCAGCAAGGATAGACAATTACTGGGACTAGGCTTCATACTTCCTGCGCCTCTTCTTTAATTCAAAATTTAAAATTTATTTAAAAAAAAAAAAAAAAGGTTTTCCCATCCTCATGAGCAAAATAAACTCTATTTTGCAAGTGTTTTTGTATTCTAAATAAAAATGACAGGATACAAAATCTCTGTATTCTGATTTTAAATTTCAATTGGAGGGGAAAAAATTGCCTGCAGTACTTGAAAGCCAAATATTGAATCATTTACTGAGTAGCAATTCAGAAAGCAATATGGGCTGTCAACAAAAATAAAAGTAGTTTAGTTTTATGCCTCTTAGTGTTTTTAAATGTGAATGCATTTTACCCACAAATATGCTGCTGCCACATTTAAATTTTAATTGATTTCCATTGCTCATGCTGCTAAAAATGCAAAGGAGAGGTGAAATTCAAAAATAGAAATTTTATAAGGTGCTTTCCTACTCTTATTTTGGTTTTAATAGCTTTGGGTGGGGTGTCATTGCCAACAAAGGTCATCTGTTTTTTCCCGAGATGTGGATTAAATGGTCTTTTTACAAGCAGAAGAAATAGAGATGAGAATTTCTTAAATGACCATTCTTTTAGTGTACTTTTCTTACAGAGTATCCTCAGCTGCATTACTAAGCTGGTAGCTATCAGTGGAGCCATGCTACCAGAGGCACCTTCAGGTTAGGTCATGGAGCAGACGTATGGACTTGATAATGTATTTCTGCCTTTTTTTTTCCCTCATGTTCTGCATTGATTCTCTTGTTAGGTGTCATTTAACTGATCTCTGGTTTGCCTATAATTTTTCTGTTTCTTGGGATAAACAAGCTCCGTCACTGCCTCTGCCCTGTCTCAGGCTTTCCTTGCAAAAAGACAGCCCGTAAGTGGCAGAACACTTCACGTGCTGTACAGGGAAGGCACTCCAAACCCTCTAGGACTCCCTGCTTGCCATGCAGAAGGTTATGTGAGAGTTTCCTAAATTTTTCTCAATAGCAATATAAAAAAAACCTTTTTTTTTCTGCTTGTAGATACTCTCCCCACTTACAAATGTGCTTTCATTTTAAAAAGCATAAGATACTCACATTTCTTAAATGAGGATATGTAGCTTTTTTGAAATTTTGTGTATGAAAAGGAAAAACTGAAAAAGGAAAAAATGGAAAAATTACCATGTAGATTCCCATTAAAAAGAAGGCTTTCCTATCCTAAATTTGATACCTACATTCATTTAAAACCTGAAAAAAATATATAATATTTAATTATTTACATAAATCTTATTGCAAGCTCTCTGAAAACTGGGCTAAAGACACACTCAGATTTGACTACTGCAGAAAACATGAGGAAGCCATTTTTTCACTGGGATTTTTGTTGAATTGTGATAGTTCCTCTCTGAAATGCAAGAGATACTTGGCCTAACCCCAAAGTTTTGAAATGCAAAGGAAACCCATACCTATAATGAAACAATTTAGCCAGATATTGTGTGCAGGAGAATGTTCTTTTGAAATGAATAATTTTAAAATGCTTTTCTCCAAGCTGGAAAAAAATGAAACTTTTTCTATACTGTATTACAAGTAAGTCAAAAGAACATGACACAGTATTGGTAGGACTGGGAGAACAGAGGAGGGCTGCAGTCTTTTTGGATTATATTTCTTTCATTGCCAGGTGTTACCATCTGCTGACTGTGGCTCTCAGGTTCTTTCAAGGTAACTATTAAACATAGGCAGGGAAGGACCTGAGTCATTAGTGCCTCAGAGAACATAGGAGGGATGTAGTTTTATTAAACTATTAGCATGCTGAACTTCTGTAGTGTCACCATGTAAACATGCTTTCTTGTTTAATTACTGTCAGTCGTGGGAAGCAAGATGAGATATTAAAACCTGCAGGGATGGGATTCTCAGTGCAAGCAGTCAGCATTTCACTAGATTTTTTTTGTTGTTGTTGGAAAGGAGAGTAGGGAAAAATGTTACAAAGCAGTTTTGTTTGCTTAAATCTATTTTTAAAAGAGTTCTGGGTTCATGGAGTTAAATGAATTTAAAAGAAGATTGTCTTGGAAGCCTATGAAATAAATGTTGCGGGGCAATTTTTCATGAATTTTGCTAGGGCCTCAGCCTAGTATTTGGCTGACTTCCTTTCCTTTTAGCGGCCAGCTGCTGCTTCAGAGTGTCCCAGATCTCATGAAGATCTTGTGTCCTACCTGCCAGCCCTATGCAACTTCCTCGAATATTCTTGGACTACTAAAATGGCATTAGATCCTTGTGTTTTGGCTTCTTAATATCTACTTACTTGTTTCCAAAACCTTTCCACTGAAAGAAGGCAGCATATGTAGGCTAAAATCTTGGCCCCTTTGTAGGCTCTGGTGAAACTGTAAGTGTGCTCTGCAAGTCTTATTTACAAGTCTGTGTATTTATATGTGGAAGTGACTTCAAGAGGTTATCCAGTGCAGCTCTGTCCTCTAAATTTGGAGCTTCTATGCTTACCAAATCTGTCCTTAGGTACCCTCAGTGGTGGGCATTCTTCAGTCCCTCCAGACAGTGCTTTTCCTCTTTGCTGTATTGAAAAGGAATTTACTTTTTCTTCTAATGGATATTGAATTGTTCCCTCTGCATTTTAAGCCTAGTATTTCCTGTCCATTACGGCATGGAGAAAAAAACAACCTGCTCCATTACAGCAGCTCTTTTTTAAGCTGAAAGTTTGTTAGGAAGGTTGATCTAGTTTTTCACATACCTACTCTTTTCTAGACTTCTGACCATTCTTGCTGAGCTTCCCTTGGTTTTCCACCTGGCCCCTGCCTCACCCAGGGCAGCAGCATCCAAATCTGGGTGTAGCGCACCTGGCTGACACCTGGAAGATTGCTTCACCCTGTGTTTTATACAGTCCTGCTTTGCAGTCATACAGTACTTCACATTCCACTTTCTGTTGTACAGTATGCTAGATAAGCTTTCCTGCTTAACTGTTATTTTTCTTGCCTTAATGAAGTTGATTATTCCCGTGCTTCCCACAAATCCATGTTAAGTAGCTCAAGTTGATAAAAAACTCAGGTGATTTAAAATATATAACTAATTGGGCTAAAACCAACCAACAAACAAACATGACAGCTTGTAAACTAACAGCATGACTAGACAAAAAAAAAAGCCTTGCAGACTAGCCTGATGTTTGCCAAGTTCTGTCTCTGTTAGCATAGCATTTACCATATTGTTATATGAAACTTGGCAAGGGGATTTCATCCCTCCAAATCATTCCCACTTCTAGGACCATACTCCAGCAGTCTGGGAAAAATTTCCTCCCTGTTCTGTCTTTGTGGATTGTATTAGGTTTGTTCTCTTCCACCATCCACATCATTACTAAATTCTGCAAAGCAGGGCACCCTTGGGAGAACCCCACAAGGTGCAGCTGTCATTGCTAGCAGCAAGCCTCCGGTATCTCCTCTGTCTGGGCTTCACTTTTGCTACCAGAGGGCACCTTGTTTACCTGAGGTGACTAATGCTGCTTGCTTCTGGGAGCTGAACTTCTGGAAGGAAAAGACTGCCCTTGTCTTATACCCATTCTGCATCTAAACAGCAAAGATAAGCGGGAAGTGGAGGCTCATCCTTCTGTCAGTTGGAAATTTCATTGGTCCTCAAGAGCTTAACACTCAGAGTTTATACTAATCACATAGGTTTCATTTGTAAGCTTTCCCGTTGTTTTTCAACATCAAGCATTGCTAATTCTTATGAAACAAATATCACAATAATATGGGTTTCGTTTGTTTGTTTGTTATATGGTAAGCCATGTATTCAGGCAGTTTTGCAAGGATCTCAGTTCTCATTAAATAAAAAATAGATTTCTAGTTGGTTTTTTTTTTTTGAAAAATTGTTCAAAAGCTGGAAGATAAACAGTTTGTCTCCTTTTGTGGCCCCAGTTTGTGAGTTTTGGATCTAGTTGATAAGTTAGCACTCCCACATCATTGTACCAAGTGCGATGCCATTAAGTAGTATGATGTCATGGACAAAGTGTGAAACAAGTTCTCTGCAGGATTTTACTGTATTTACATGAAGAAAATGACTACATTTTAAGTAGGATGGTCACTTTCTGGCTTCACATTTTGAGCATTTCTGGCCCAAAATAATAACAGCTAATTATTTCTTCTCTTCTGGGTTACAGAAGCATGAAGTTTGGCCTTTCAGAATATAAAATATCACCACTGATTTGTTTAGAAGTATTTGATTTATCATCATTAGAAAATGAGGAGAGAGACTGCCAAAAAAAAACCACTTTGATTTGAAAACAATTTTCAGGCATGATTTAATCATACAAAGATTTATAGTAATCCAAGAGGAGGTGAGATTAAACAAGCCTCACCTGGGAGATTTTTCCTGTCTGTAAACTCAGGGGTAGGCAGATATCAGTGGTACTGCAAGACCTGTCCACAGGGTATGATTTTTCTGCTCCTTACCTATCTAAACATTTCATGTCCACGTCTGAGCTGGTCTGCTTGGGTTCCCATCGTGGGGAGGAACTCTCCCTGCACAGATGGGTACGACCTCAGGCTGCAGGAGGATAAATTTCATATAATGGGGAGTGGGGCGTGCAAGGCTGAGGGGAAACACTTTCTGCTGCTCCAAGGTTATAAAGGAGGGGAGTGTTTGGGTGGGGAGAAAGTTTGCCTTGATGGCTTTACCCAAGGAGGCTAGTGAGAGTGGCCGTGCCTGGTGATAGGATGAGGGGGAATGGCCTAAAGTTGTGCCAGGGGAGGTTTAGGTTAGTGTTAGGTCAGAGGTTGGACTAGGTGATCTTGGAGGTCTCTTCCAACCGAGATGATTCTGTGATTCTGTGAGTACATAAAACAAATTACTGGGGATCATCACAAATTTATTTCTGTGTTAAATGAAAATGAGATTTTGGTTGCAGTTGGCTGGCTCAAGGGGGCTCAGTGATATGCTTGCGTGCAGCAGCGACAGACATGGCTTGGCCATGTGAGGGGCTGGTTTCAGCTATCACAGCATTTCCTATAAATGCAAAGTAGTCGTTAGAGAGCACTTGAGAACTGGTGACTACGAGACCTAGAGAATTAGGGAGTATTTTCCTGTGGTAAAAATAGCAAAATCTGTTTTCGAATTCACATAAAAGTATTTTAATAGCCTCTACATTTGGCATGAAAGTGTTATTTTTACAATTGTACAACGTGAACTCTTGAAATCCAATATGAAAATCATACTTAATCTATAAAAAGCTTGAAGCTGCTTATTCAGAGAATTCTTCTGCTTCTTTACTCCCTACTAGAATATACCTTAGTATTTGTTTTCAACTTTTAATTAAGAAAATAAATTTTAATTTCAAGAGATTTTCTTTTTTTTTATTATTCAAGCTATGTATATGCACAGACTTTTACAGTAGAAAATCTATATTTTTAACTTTAATGTAATGGTTTTAGGGACTCCACAGTCCAATTTACAAGTTCTGCTCACAGATGTGGCCACCTTATAGTGGCCATCATGAATTTCATATTATACACAGGCTATCCTTGCATCTTGACAAAGTCAAGAAATTTGATTCTATGAACATCTTGCACAGTCTGTAAAATACGTGTGAAGTATTTACATAGTAAAAGAAGTGGAAAACAGGGTGTGTTTTAGTTTTGCTGGGAATACTTTTTTTTTAAAGAAGGCTGAAATTTTTGGTTCCATTAATTTTTGAACTATTAGTAGAAAGTGGGAGTAAGTTTCAGGGTTTTCACAAGGTGAAAAAATGATTGCCTTGGAGACTCACAACTTGGAAATGGCTTTTACAGTTAAGGAAACCCAAAAATGTCAGCCAACTTCTTCTTGCTCTCCTCCATCCCCCCAAAAAAACAATTTTCTAAGCTTGTACATGTTGTGGCTAAACAAGACCATGGGATTTATACTGAGAATACAAAAGTCACTCAAAAGAAAAGGCAGGCTCTTAAGTCACTTTTGAAAATAGCACTTGGGCTCTTGATCGACTTTACTATTCCTGACCTTTAGGGGAGGCTGAATGTGGGAGGCGAGGCCACAGTCAGGAGGCCACGAGCAGCCAGCACCATCTCTTGGAGCCAGGGGACACCTGCAGTCTTTGGACTCCTACTCAGAGGAGATCAGAAGCAGGGCAGGGAGATTTCATATTCCACCCAGGTTTGGCTCTTATGCCAGGGCTGCCAGGAGGCTGTGCATGTTGCTGAGCATCACTGCTCCCCAGGACACTGGGGAATAGGAGGTTGCTGAGTGTAACCAAATAAACAAAGAAAGGAAAGCAGACCCCACCAAGACAGTGGAAGCTTAGCTTACCTGGACAATAGGATAGGAAACAGCTACTTTCCACGAGTCGTGATCTGTAGTGCTTGTTGGGAACAGACATGAGACATTGGGGTAGCTGGGGAAGAGAAGGTGAAATGCAGTGGAGTGGGACAGCGGCAAGACACTGAAGACTACGAATACATCTGTAACAGTGAGGATAAGCTGTGGAACAAGTTTCCTTGAGTTGTGATCGGTTTTACAAATGAAAATCCCATCAGACTTAACACTCTGCCATGACTGAGAATGATGGTGTTATAAATCTTTCTCCCTGTTAGAAAACCTGTTTTAAGAACATTTTGTCTTCAGAGTGGCATATTTCTCTTACAAGAAAGCCTAGTGTAAATGCATTCACGCTGTGTTTGCCTTTGTTTCACAGAATGGTACAGCTTAGCATGCTGTGCAGGTGAGTCAAGTGGATATACTTTATGTTGGGGCCACATTCAGGTGGGCTCAGCTAGCACACCAAACCATTTCCTCAGCCCAAGTTATCCTCTAAGGAGGAAAATCCAGCATAACCTCATGATTATGCCATAAACCCTGCAATATTTCTGCCCATAATTAGCTGAAGTGACAGTTACTTTTGCTGAATAAAACCTTCTCACAGTGCTCCCTTAACTTCTGTCTTCCAAAACCATCACCAGAAGCCTTTGGTGAGACTTTTTCTTCAGATAACTTACTCACTTGTACCATATTGAAATGGAGTAGATATTTTAAAAAACGAAGTCATAAGCCTGTTTCTTATTTTGTTCTTCTATTTTTTGTATTCAGCTTGTGGTTGCTCATCTTTTGCAGTTGCCATAGCTAGCTCCATTATAAATGACCAAAAGCATATAGGCAGATCTTCATCTCTGTTTCCTGGGATTTATTAACGTCTCCTCCTTTCAGGGCAAATATAATTTTAGTAATAGTTCCACACTGGGCAGGGGAGGTTGGTGTCTACACTTACGCCTTTAACTATGGCATTCCAATTCTGAAACCCCCACATGCTTATGCACATACCTGCTGATCCCATAGGCCTTGCCATTGCAAGGGGTTGGTTAAACAACCTTCAGACTAAGCTGACCGTGTGTGTGCTGTATTTCATAGTACACAGACAAGTGTTTCTGAGCCCCATTATGTAAACTGTAGCCACCAACTTTTTTTTTTCATCACTGGTAGTTGTGCTGATATAGTGCCTCACACCATACTGTAACCAGAAAAAAAATCAATTCTTGCCCATTCCTACCTTGTATACTTTCTCATAAGAAACTTGAATTGAGAAAGTTCTTGTTTTTCCACACCGTTTTTATATAAATGTATCACATAGTACACACTGAACTTTGTTACCTCTGTAACCACAGTAAAATCTTTAATATATCAGGTTAAACCAAGGACACTATAAAAGGTAGTATGATCTCTATGTATTTCTGAATGATTTTCCTTGGGTCTCTCTTCCAGAAGCAATCTTGTTTTCTGTGCTTCTTTTATGTTAGTTATGAAAGACATGATATAAATCAAAGATCAGTTCATAGCCTAATTCTATGTTGTTGCACCAGGATAATTCCTCTAGAACCTCTCCACCTATATTTCTGGAATAAAAAATTTTTATGAAGATGAACATAAATTCAAGTCACTGCAAATTACATAGGCATCAGTGAGAAGTCTAATGTTGTAAAGCCTATTTGGAATATCCATGTGTACTGGTAGCAATTCCTGATGTTATACAATAAAATTAGTGAGCTTTTTGCCATCAAATATGCAGCTTCTTTAAGAGAGTATTCCTTGCAGAATTAAAGATTCACTAAGTTTGTGTTTTTAACTATTTTGTCTTTTTGTCTTGAAGCCTAACTTTTCCATTCTGCACAGCAGATGTGGGCTTAGTAAATATTTCCCAAAATGTTGAATTGTGTAGTTCTGTATCAGATCTCAGACTCTTAGCTATTTGCAGTTTAAAAAAAAAAAAAAAAGGAAAAAGAAAAAAGAAAACAACAAAAAACTGCAAGTGCAAGTGATTGCAGCTGGAGAGCAGCTGGAGAGCATTGAGCCTGAAGTTTCAGCTAACAGCCTGCCTTGAATAGTGCCTAAAAACACATTTCTAGGGAAGAGTTAGAGATCTCTTTGTGGAAGAGAAGATTCTTCTAAAAAGTGGTTTTATTGCTTTTGAATTTGGGTGTACTTTTAGGCATATCATGTGGCAACAAGGAGTTGCATGGTTTACAGGCTGGAGAGAAAAGCATGTCCTTTGGTTAGTTTTGAACCTATCACCCAAACTTTCAGATGTTCCTTGTAATGGAAGAGGCAACAATCAACCTTTTTCTCTGCTTACTTGGTGCATGTGTGTACTTGTAGTTGTACAGACCGCTTATTATCTCCCTTGTTTATAGGGATGAGCAAGTCTTGAATGGCTCTAGACTGTGCAATCACACTTCGCAGGAAATGCCTTTCATAACACCAATAATCCTAGCTGTCCATATATGTACCTATTTACTGCTTTTTTATGCAAGAAGGCCAGAATGGCATATACTCTTCAGCGTGTGACACATCAGAGGTTTATACTATAGCATTTTAATGTTTTCTGCCTAATCTTTCTGTATTTACTCAGAAGTAAAAGACAGACCTCCCACATTCTCTGGTTTCGAGGACACTGAGTTGATATTATTAACAAATATTCTGCGGTCATGGCTTTGCAATCCAGAAGGAGAACTAATGGAACTGTTTGTTATAAGGTGGTTCTGCCTTACAGAGAAAAAAAATAAAGGTGTCATTTTGATGTAGGCGATACATAAAAAGAGAAATGTAATGCTTGTTCACATAAAAGACTGTGAAGGAGAAGGAAGCTAAAGAGACAATATAATTACTAAAAGAAATTAACAGTGGGCATAGGTAACTGAGTGGCTTGAGAAATTACTCAGTGAGGAGGGAGGCTGCTACAGTGGGATAGGAACAGAATTTAGTTAGATGATATTCAGTGTTTTCCAGGCTGTAGAGGTGCTAATATTTTCTTGGTTAGTGACAATATTTTGATAAAACGCACTTAAGCAAACTGAAGTGGAAGTGAGTAGCCAGTTGCTGGGAATATTTCCCTTGCAGAACAGCCCAGGCTCGTGCTAGAGCTTACCGAAGGCACAGAGGACAGCACAGGTGACTGGTCAGAGAAGACACTTGGACAGAAGCCGCCCCTCAGAACCAGCCTCTCTGGGCTGACCACCCTCTTGGGCCAGGCAGGCTTACCTGGCAGTTTTCAAGGCTGTCTGTTTTTGTAGGTGAACCCCCAACAGTGTTAAGGGGTGCTTGGTCACTTCTCCCCTGGGCAGAGCAGGACCCCTCTGCACCCTTTTTGCAGAGCAGCAGCAGTGCTTGCTCACCTGGGGATTGCAGGGGAGTGGGCTCCTGTGTGCTCAATGCCATCACCTGGTTGGATGTCTTTTTTTTTTTGGTATTAATTACCTTTGAAATGCATCTCCACTTCCCGGCAGATTGCTATGGCAACTCTGGGATAGGTTGCAGCTGCAGAGCTGCAGGATTCAGCCACCACGCTCCCTCCCACCCAGGGCTGGTCTTCCTCCTGCTCCTCTTCCTCACCAAGGCAATGGGCTCAGGTCAACCAGTTGCCATCTTGTGCCACAGTGCCCCTTCTACCTGGAGCTGGGCTGTGCTCTGGGGAAGGGCTCCCCTCCTTTTCATCAGTCCTCATACATTAAGATTTGAGGAAAGAAAAGGGGATTTTTCTGGTCTTCTGCTCTAAAACCCCAGATGGGATAACAAGAGTAACAAGTACAGTCATTCATTCGCGAAAACAGCCCTCTCATTTCCAGTTAAAAGCCATGAAGATCCTGTTCTCACACTCTTGCAAAAGACGAACACTTTTGGCATCTCTGAAGGTTTTGTGAAGTGCCGGGTGGAGGAGATTGAGCAGGAAAAGCGGAATTGGTACTAGGGAGCCTGCGTGGCTGTGCCGGCGGGCCCTGTGCACTGCTCCATCACCCCGGGAGGGGTGATGTCACCTCTTATAGCCCCACAGGTCAGGGCGCCAAGGCAGCAGCAGGACTCTGCCCTCCCATGCCAAACACACCTCATCCTCTCTTGTCAAGAGGGTCTTGACATGTCTGGTGGGTGTCTGGATTTCATGGGGCAGCCAAATAGAAGGGCTGAGGGCTCCCCCATCACAGGGCATCGCACAGCCATGAAACCCTGGCCTATCATCCCTAAGCATCCCTAAGAATCCCTAAGCTATTTGGGCTTCCCAAACAGCCTGACAAATACGTTTTACCTTCCCCCAACAACCACCACCTTTCCATGAGGAGAGATTCTTTGTGGTTTTTTTTTGAATGGGTATTTAACCAGGAGCTTGAATGCAAAGGTGATATGACAAAAGGCTCCTTTGATTAGTTTGCTGCTTTTTGCTTCCTAAATTGTGCATAGAATTACTTTCTTAGCAAGCTTGAAGAAATGCTATCCAATTAAAGAGATAATATTCACTCTGGCATGTTCAGGGATTTGAAATAATTTTAAAATTTGTTATTTGTTGCTATCTTTAAAGTTGAAATACACTGGGGAACTTCTGACATTTTCAGCATTTGACTCCTGTAAGAGGAGCCTTTAGCCTAATGAAATCCCTGTTCAGCTCTGATTTTCTCTAATTACACTGGTGAGTGCATTTTTGGAATATAATAGTCTTAGGATATACTTTTAGAAAAATTTTGGAGCACCTTTGAAAACAGCTCTTGCATGTTAAAAATATACAAGCAATTATACGCAAAAAAAAACATAGCAATGTTTGGCTTTCCAGAAGGATACCTTACATAAACCCCTTCTGTGTAAGCTTTTTATGTACAGATAATTTTCTTCAAAAAAGAATAAAGGAAAATTCACCAGATGAAGATATATTCTTTCAGTATCTACCAGACGTGAAATGTTTTATCATTAATCCTTCATTTTATATTCCCAAGTAGGTACTGAATTCACTGTAGCAAAACAAGCAGCTAACTGCTGCATTTGTCTGATGGGCTTTCGGGACACCTGAGAAAGCAGCTGAATCATTGTTTTAAAACAGGACGGGAGATTTGTACATTGTCTTTGCAGAAACCAAGCGAATTAGAAACAAGCTTCCTAAAAGCAGTTTCTTTATATGCCGATTTTGTGCCGTGTATTTTCAGTTTGATGATCAGAGGGAGGGGTTTCAGATCTGATAACATTTGTGTTGCTGAATACGGTCCTCCTCGAGCCTGGAAGAGACCTGTCTGAATCAAAACCAGAGTTGGAGCAGAACCATATGACTTGCCTGGGAACAATCAGGCAAGCTGGGTTTAACTGATCCCACACAGGCTAATTAATGTGTGAGGAGAGAGAACAGGTTGCCTTTGTTACATGGAGCACAACCAGCTAGGAGTGGGGGGGGTTTATCAAAATTTGAGTTGATGGCAGTGCCAGATGAGTAATCACATACTCCATCTTTTGTATGTGCACTTCTCCAGGGAGTTCCAAATTTGATTAAAATATCTCAATGTGAGCTGAATGATAATAATCTGCCCTCCCAACTTTCCCTACCTGGCCAGGTCTTCACAATATCTATGCTGAGCATTGCAGCAAAAGCCACTCAAGAGCCTCAGCAGAACACATGCACGAGGAGGGAGATGCCACTTTTTGCTCAGTCAAAATAGCATCAGTAACTCTCTTCTGTTAACCCACTCTGAGAAAAGATCCTAGGACATGATGGAAAGTCACACCAGCTGTGGTGAGGGCAGCATTGTGGTCCTGCAGATAGAGGGGAGGTGACAGTCTATCCCTGCGTTATTTAGTCATGCAAGGGATTTTGTCAATGTGTCACTATTTTTGTTGGTAGTATGGGAGGCACCATCAGAAAGAGCAGTTATAATGCTGGGGTATTAAAGTGCTCTTTATCTAAAGTGGTCTCTACTGCTCAGGGTTAAAAATCTAAATTTGATGTGTTATAATTAATTCTATACGTTTCTTTTTCCTGTGAAAGCCCCAAGTGAGTAAATGCATAAAAATTCCAAGAAATATGCTGCTTATAAAGGTGATGTAGAGTCTGTTACAATAACAAGACCAGTTCTCTTTGAATATTTCATACTGAAAAAATTGGGTGATACAAATGCAAAAAGGTAGTACATTACTTTTTTTTTTTTTCCCAAGATTGAAGTTCAAAGCATTAGTCAGGAGGCACAACTCTCATTTTTCTACTGTATAGTAATTGTTTCACTAGGAAACAAACTGGAACTACAGTTCCTGCTTCGTGATCAGGAAATAAAGAAATGTCTTTTCAAGCTGTTCTCAGTATAAACCATGCAGGAGGTTTGGTAGATTAAATTCAGCTTTATATGCCATTGCAGCCATTGCCTAACTTTAACTTATGACAGTACTAAGAACTGGGTTGAAAGGAACCTCACCTTTAAATGTATACCTAGCGTTGCATGTATTTTGAATATAACATTGACTTCTCTTAGATGGGGCATATCCCGTAGAAATATGTGACCTAGTTCCAGTGTAATCCATCAATTGTAGTGCCAATATACAGAAATTTGAATAACATTCACAGAATTCATGAATCGTGCATTGGGACATTAAATCTTAATTATATCTTGTGCCTTCTGAACTTATATAAAATTATATAAATAACTATATACTGTAAGAAATTTAGCCAGTTTCTTCTTTTTTTCTTTTTTTTTTTTTGTCTGACCAGGGTTTTCCAAGCATATGCCTTTTTCTCCACTCTAAAAGAATGATGCACTTTTTTTTTTTTATACCAATAACAGTGGATGTTTTTCAGATTTTCTATAGTCTCACTGTTTTTGTCCCAAATTAGGCAATGTCCTCTGTCTGGGAGCAACAATTTGTACTGGTTTACAATGGTAATGACACAAAGTGCTTTACAAAAGTAGTTGCTGACTTCTGACAGAGCCACAACTCAGGCTTCTCAGCCTTGGAGCTGTGGACTGTCACACCAGTAACAACTGCACATGAGGTGAACTAGACACAAGTCAGCATACGTGTGCACAGCTTAAGACAGGATCATATAGAGAATAATGCTATTCCGCATATTAATGTGTTTGTTAGTGGTGTGGTGCTGCAATGTATGAGACAACCTTAACTACCATTTTTCAGTTCTAAATGTTTAGTTTAGTGGATTTTTTTTTGCTTACTTTTTTTTTAATTTAATTAATGAAGGTATAGGGTTATTTAGCTATAACTGTAGTGTCTGAAGTCCATATAGGGAGAGCAAGGGCGCATCTGCACCTTTAGAAATACCGCGTTAAAAGGGAGAAACCCTGCTGTAGATGACAACCCTGTCATTTCCCTGCTGCCTTCTGCTCACGCAGCCGAGTGCAGCCCTCAGGCAGGAACCGCTACTGGGGACTGTTTGTGTTCTGGCATTCCACCCATCCTCCCCACTCCCCGAGTCCTGCTTTCTTGTTGTGCTGCTTTCTTGTACAGTATTTGTGCTCCTGGTGTTCTTTTGTTGTCGCTTTTAGCTCAGCAGGGGCACATGGGACACTAAAGAACATAAAGTAGTGTTGGAAAAACTGAACTTGCCATTTGGAGACAGCATATTCCTGTATTTCATTTCACCCTCGTCACTGTAGTAACGAAAGTCTCCAGCAGAGTACTGAGTGACTCCTGTCACAGCTTCCCCATCTAACTGGCTTCTCACAGGATGATCTGCAGATACGTTACTTGGGAGCGTAGTGTCAGAAGGCTGCACTGGATGTGTCATCCAAACCCTTTGTGTTGCACCTGTCCGTGACCCAAACAGTCCCAAAGGCTGTAGTCGCCTCCCACTGGTGAGCAATGAGCAGTTTATGAACCTGCCAGCATTCCTCCGCGGGACTCTGTCCAAGCAGCATTTAGCCACGTCCGTAGACCATACCCCACCCCAGTAGCTGCCACTAGATTTACTACAGAAGCAACCAAACATGTCTCATTATTGGTCTAGACAATAGTTAGGAGCTTCTCAACAATGCTGATTTGCATCTCTTATGCATATATACACAGACATAGAGATATGTACACAAAATAGGATAAAAATGAAGGAAAGCAAAGAGATTCAAAATGCAGTTACAATTTTACTGATTGGCACTATAGAAGGGAAATATGAAATTTCCTTTTCTAAAGCTTCAGTAAGCCTGCTATCCTGCTATGATACAACCTGGAAAGCAAATTTACCATGAAGTTGCCATGTAGTAAGTACGCACCTTGTACTCAGCTTAGGCAAAATATATAATGTGAACATTCATAAGAAAGTTCGTACTCTCAAGTGGCAGCAGTAAAATGCTATGCACTTTCTTAAAAAAAAAAAAAAAAGTGAAAACCCTAACTTTAATTAACTCTCATTAGTGATTACTGATGTGTGCCTTCATTACTTATAAATAGGTCTCAAAAAGAGGAAAAAGTTGCTTCACCTTCCATGCCCCCCCCCTTTTTTTTTTTTTTTGCTTTTTAAGACCTTAATGATTGTGATTCTCAGACATTTCTCTCAGGTGAGAACTTTCTCCTCTCCCCTGCTTATATTTTTGTCGGGTTTTGAGACATGTTGGCATGGCTGGAAGGGCCTGCAGAACATCCCTTTGCACTTGCTTGGGTTGGTCACAGCCCTGATGCATTTTCACACAACTTTTGATGGGCAAAGGACCTCCCATTGCTACAGGTTTGCTCAGACATACAAGTCCTCACATCTTGCATGACTGCATTTGCTGAAGAAATATGCAGCAATTATAGCAGGCAGTTTTGTTTCTATAACCTCTCTGGGGAAGTCATTTGCTGTAAAGCTATTCTCATAAGACAAACGTAACTTGGTTGATAAATGCAGTAAATTCACTTCATTTTTTTCATAGGGTTGCATTCAGTTTTTTATATGAATGAGACTTGGTTTATTTTTCAAAATGTTTGTGAGTCTCATGAGTTTCATAAATTGTAGTGTCAATAAGTATCCATCTAAAAAAGCACATTGCTTGTTCTTTGTTATTTGTATTTGTTCTCCTTTAAAACAAATATAAAAGCCCTATTCTGGAAAGGGAAATGTGCTGGAGATATTTTCACATAAATCATTTTGCTAATGCTAGTGATACAAAAAAAAAAAAAAAGTGTATTTTAGAATGATAAGAAAATATAATTTTACTACCAAAAGGCAGAATTTCCAAACTCTCAGTGTGTATCTACCCTAATAGGAAATACTGAACAGTTGCTTACTATCAGTAAGTGTTATAGTAAAATAATAAGAAAATCTATTTAGAAACCCCCCCCCCAAAGTGTGCCAGTTAATTATATTCACCATCAGATAAATAGGACTGCGTATGGTACTACTTATCTTAAGAGGTCTTAATGAAAGGCGGTTAATGTACATCGTGACTAATCCAAACTGGGACACAGCAGAATTACTGGTGTTTTGTGATAGTGCCACAAAGGCCTTAGCAATATTACTGAATAGCCTTTTCAAAAGTACGTCTTATCAGCAGATCTTTCTTCACAAACAGTCATCTAGGAATAAAAAATTTAGTTGCGTTTGAGGTACATAAAAACCATCCTGTCCCACAGCCTGCAAAGGTGGCACAGTTCTTCCCCACATCCTCCCCACCAGGCACGGGGTGCATTACCCAGCTGGCCTCTGCAGGATGTGTGGAAGAGTGGGGTTTAAGTATCTGATAGGTAAAACCCTTGCCCTAATGAAAATACCCCTCCTTTATTTCATAGCCACCTTCTTTCACGACAAGGAGTTTCTTTCATCCATGCCTAACCTCCTGTGTGAAACCAAACCTCCTGAATTATTAGCGATAAAATTATAGGAACAGCATCTGTGAGACAACTGGATCTCCTGACGCTGCAGAAGGGACACCTACGAAGCAGCAGGAGCCTCTTTCTCTTAGTGCCTTTTTCCAAGCAAATCCAAGACCTTTTAATGCTGTGGCTATTAGTATTATAAAACAGGCTGAAATGTGAAAAGCATTCAGCCCACTGAGTCTCCTTTCCCTCTAACCCAATGAGTCCTGCAATGTGCTAGTTTGGGCTTTTGTTTTTTGATGGTTTGGGTTCTGTTTGGTTTCATTTTGTTTTCTTCTGGTTTTATTTGCTTAGGTTTGGGGGTTTTGTTTTCCTTTGTATTCTTTCATTTTGGTTGTAGAATCAAATGTTCCTTATTTAAAGCCATAAGTTACATAAAAGCTTCTCTTGACTGCTATTCTTAGGACGCAGTTACATAAACTGTTTTCCTCTCCCTTTTTTTCCCTCTTCTCCCTTTTGACACACAGAATTCCTGGGAAAACTAAGAAGTTTAGGAGAGACTGAACTCTCTTTAAGCTTCACAGCATTGCTCACACTGTAACTCTTTGGAAACTCATTTTGCAATTGCTGCCATGGGTGGACCAAATGGCACCACTGTTTCTATCTGGAATTCTCTCCACCTTGAGCCTTCTGTCACGGAGACATTTCTCTTTTTTGCTATCCCAGACCTTTCCTAGTATCCTCAAGAGTAAGAATGGCAATGCTTGGTATTTTCCTTCCTTTTTCATCCTGTCTTTAAAAAACAAAACAAAACACACAAATGAAACCAACAAACCTCTTCAAATAGGCATAAACAAGTCTAACCAATTAAATAGGATATAATTTTTACATGTTTATACTTTGCCTAGATGAACTTTTTTCCAAAGTGAGGATTATTATTATTATTATTATTATTATTATTGTTATTATTATTAAACAAATCATCCCACAGCTTTTTCTATCTGGAATCTAAAAACACAGTGGATTTGGGAAATCATGGAAAATTTAATATTGTATTACAAATAAGTATAGTAGACAGCAAGATAGGGAATGTAGTGAAACCAGCTGGGCTTTTGTAACTGTCCTTTGTGCAGGGACTGCACAAATAGGCAGAAACTCTTCAGCAAACAACTTAGTTACACGCTGCTTATTCCACCTCTCTCTTTCTCTTTTCTTTGCTAACACAGGTCTGCAAAAATTCACAGGTTCTCAAGTCCTAGTTTTTGGGTGCTTGTAGTGTCAGGATAGTTCCAAAATCACGTGTAGCTCTGTATCTTGCCTTTCACCCAAAACGTCCAGTACTAGATTGCCATCTAGAATAATTAAAGGAGCCTGGTTGCATTGTGCCACCCCTTATTCTGTTTCACACATAGGCTGTTGCCAGGGTATTTTTCTGTTTATAGCATGTTTGATGGATTTGGGACACACTCTTTGCTTCCTTTCTCCTCATTCACGTGACCCTTTTCCAGAGTTTCCAAATGAGCTCATGTCTTTTAAGCATGGAGGAAACCAGCCCACACTGGTTAGGATGTGTATTGTTCTCTCGTTTTATTGTGTTGTTTCTTTTTTTTAGTCTTTGTTCTGTTTGTTTGGTTTGTGTTTTGTTTGTTTGCTTTTTCCTTTTTTTTCCCAAAGCATATCCACAAAGAGAGAATATAAAGCTTTCTGCCCTGAATATCTCTTTTGCATCAGGGATGTATGTTTCTGATAGAGCAAGATGTCATACTGAAACAGTGCCGTGTCTCTGTCCTCGTGAGCATACCTGCATGCAGATTAGAAAAGCTCGGTAGTGCTGCAACTGTATGCCAGATTTGCTATTTGCTCTTGTTTGCATGATAGTATTTCTAATATACTAATATGATATGGAAATAATGGCACATCACCGTTCTCTCAACATATTGTATCACTGCTTTATCGTATTAGGCTAATACACTGCGAGAGTTGATAGCACCTCTCCATGTCAAATCGGATCCACTTCTCTTGGCACTGAACCGATTGGACTCAAAGGTTGATAAACTTATCATTAGCGAATTGGCACGACGGAGACTCAACTTCAGCCTCTTGCAAGCAAGCTAATGGCCTCCGTTCAGAAAGTCAATTCTTCTTGAATAACTTTGGTGTTTATAAAAGAGAACAGACCTGTTAAAGCATAGACAACCACATGCCTGGATATGAGGCCTCCAGGAAGGCGTCAAAGGGCATGGCCAGTCTTTTGAAGAATGCACCCTTTCCACAATGGGACTAGGCACAAGGTCAGATCCAGTCTACACGGAGCACATTTGCAGAAAATACTGCCCCGCATGGGAGAACGGAAGGGGAAGAGGGTCTTGGCAGGGGAAGGGCTTTGATTTCAATCAGTTTTGTTCTGCAGACCTCAAGGAATTAAAGAGGGATTCAGCCACGGTAACGCTAAAATCATGTTGCTTTTGCTGAACTGCAGTGAATCCATTCAGGCCAACCAGACAGATTGTGCCATTTAAGCGTCCTTCACTAACGTGAAGGACGTTACCTTCCTGTATCACGCTAAACTAAGTGTATTCTGTCAAGTGAAGGTGTGCACAGACCTTTCAGAGACTTCTATTTCTCTAATGACTTGTAATGCATTACCAGAGGGTACACTGACACTGGTTTGGATGATGACGGAGAAGATACCTCACGCTGAGATTTATTAGACTCTGCAGATAAACTCTTCAGCTCCTCTTTATCTTCTAGGACTTAACCATGTGAGTGACGCTGCCTGGCGAAGCAGGCACAAAGTATTCTCTGTATAACACTCAGATTCCAGAGGGCTCTTTTGGGGCCAGTATTTGGCTGGATGTCACTCAAAGTAGATTCAGATATTGTATTTATCACTATGTTCTGGGTCCCCTATGGGTTGATGTTTGCCTCTATCTCTGTGGTTAGAATGTGGATTTTCCTTAATATATTTGGCTAAGGGTGTATTGTAATAATGTTAATGCTAATTACTTGATATTTCATACTATCTTATGGGGAGATACTTTTAAAAATGTATTTTGAAATGTTTTCTTTCTGTTTGCTCAATGTATGGTATTGCATTATGTTAATACCAATAAAATTATATATATATAGTTATATATATTTCCCTTTTATAAAGAAGTAAATTATGCTTTTTTGCCTCACAAACAAGAAATGTGCAGTGAATAAAATTACATCATTCTGCCTTACAGCAGGTGACAAAGCTTATAATAGTTTTAATATTCTTTTTTGAAAAATAAAAAGTATAGTATGACATACACTAGTTGGAAATTCATCAAAATGCATGTTGTGTTTCTGCTTAATGGGACTGTCACGAATCAGCCTAAGTATTTAACAATGTTGTTTTGGCATCTTTAATTTTTTCCAATCAAAAGCATACACTGTATTGCTATTATTGCTTACAAAATTGTACTTTCATAAATTTTTGCCTGTTGACCAAATAGACAAACCCACTGAGTTTTTATGACTCTCTTGTCTGTAGGAATTGATTTTTAAATTTAATTCAGTGCTCTTTTCAATGCTTGGCAAAGGCAGGATTTATTTTTTATATAAGGTTGCCTTTGAAGTACCTGCCTCTGCCAGGGCTGATAAATCACTGCTAAGTACATAAAGGTTCTGCAACCTGAAGGATGTATCATTAAAACCATGCTGGAATGGCCTGAAACCTGAGCCAGTCCTTTCTGTTCTGTCATTAAACTCCATAATTAGTTAGAGATTAAATGTTTTGGAAATGAATTAGAGAAGCAGAAGCAAAGATGTGAATCTTAAATGTCCTTTGGCTGCCATTCTGGGTTACGCTGATGGCTTATTTGCCGCCTGTAGCCAAAGGCCAGCGTATATCTGAGCTATCATGAATTAGATTGTCTTCAGCTTCCTCTCTTTCTTTTCCCCACCCTTTCTAACATATTGTAATGAGTATCATTGTTTTGCAGAGGCATTCAGAAGGGCTGTAATTAGCAGTCCCTGGCATTTAATTGCATACACATTTGTTAAATATTTTTCTGTATGCCTTAAAATAAAGTATAGAAAATGGCAGTAATGTTTCTTTAATGAAGGCATTTGATTTATTCATGAAGTCAGGATTTTTGAAGGTGTTATTTTGGGCTTAATAAAGGAAATAAGCCAGCAAATTTTCAGCTTTGCCATTGTCTGTAAGGGCTGATGTTCACTTCCTTCCTTTTGTTTCTTTTGTGTGCAAACACATTCTTCCCAATGGATGGGGAATGGACCTTTCTTCTGTGATGACTGTCATGCCAGTTTTGAGAGAAAGCTTGATGCTAGGGTGCACGTATGTGCACAAGCTTATTGGGCATTATGACACCTGATGACATGAGCGATGACTAGAAAAGTCGCATGGCATTGCATTTCTCTTGCTATGGCAATAGCATTTGTTCTCAAAGGTACCGGGCAGGGACTGAACTCTGTTCGCTGCTTACAGACCGTGGTGGTGTGATGGGCATTCAGCAGCTGACAGGGAGTGCTGAATATCTGGCAGTGGCATGCCCTAAATAAATGACGTGTGAATCAGGGTGCAGATTAATTAGTCTGGGATCTAATCAGTGCAGCTATCATAACATGAGCAATTATAAATCCAATAATAAATCTGAATGTCTGAATAAATAAGACATCTTCTGGGATAACATTTATAGAAGTATTTCAGGCCCCTTTCATAAATGCCTCAGGAGCTGCTTCCCCAGCCAGCTATCGTACATTACAGAGGTAACCAAGCTGGCTGTTAAATGACTGTAGCTCCTGCCCACGCCGATTTACCACATTTCTTTCATGTTGAAATTGGGATTTAGACTCCTGAGTGATGCAAGTGCTTTTGAAAATTTCACTTGGTGTTACATTTTCATCCACATAAGCAAACTTGGGAGGTAGCCTGAACTGGAGTTCATTTTCTCAGTGGATGCTGCTCACTGGGAGCACTTACCCCTTCTGTTCAAGTTGGCTTTCAGTTATCAAGCCCATCAACCCTGACAGGCATTGCTGTTGTGAAAGCGTGACTGTCGCTTGATTCTGAGTGGTGAGTAATGTCACTGGGCCGATATCATTTGTCACTTAACCTTTCACAACTTCGTATGCTGTAACAGCATAGGTTTGTGAAAAAATATTTTCCTGAAGCAGTAATTGCTTCCATGTATTGCTTGTGGGATGGATTCGTAGGGACAGCCTCATCCTGTTTAAAAGTCACAACATCCCCAGAAGTACAGCAGTTTACCCAGTCCTCTTCAGATCCTGGCTTACCTCATAAATAAAAAAAAAAAAAAAAAAAAGTTTTTCATTGTTTTTGAACTGAGGGGACTAAGGGGAAGTGTACCATCAAAATGTAATTGCCTTGTTTATTTCACTTCAACATTGGTAGCTTGTGGTAAAATTAAACAGCACTTGTATCAATATGTGGCACAGAAAAATGTCAAGATATCCTATTTCGTTGTGTTAAAATTCTCCCAAAGAGTCACTAAAATCTGTTCTGTGGATGAAGGTTAAACTGATTTCTTCACAGGCAACTTAATGAGCAGAGCACTGTGTCCAAATACCAAAGGATGCAATTATAACACTGCTGCCAAAAAGTTCTGCCACTGATTGTAGTTCCTGTTACTTTGGGAAACCTCTGAGTTATTTCAGCCTCATTCTTATGCCCTCTCTGAAATCACAACCCACTGATACAACCTCATGAAACAGTACGGCTGGGAGCAAATGAGGAGTTTTTCCTGATGCTCATTTGAGGTGTGTAAGAGCCATCAAGAGACCGCACAAACAGTGAGCAAATTATTCCCTCTGACTGTGTTTTCCCTTCCCACTAACATATTAACCCATTTGCTGGCACCTGTACCTCACTGCTAAGTGGATGTTGAAAACGCCTGAATGTTGCTGTCAATATAACAGTGTGGGTCTGCAGGGAGAAACCTTGTGGCTCATGTTCTTTTTTTTATTTTTATTTTTTTATTTTTTAATGCTGAGTTTACTGTCAGACGATTTTAATACTGAAGTCCATTTGCATGGAAAACTGAAGAGCAGTGACTGACGTGGGCCTGAGACTTCCAGTAAGGCCAGCCCAAGCGTCCCATGACGTCTGGAGACTGATCATGCTCCAGCCCACCAGGCTACAGACCGCCATCTGCCAGCCCCTCTGCTGGTGGCTCAAAGGGGCAAGACCATGACGTGGAGCAGGCAGCTTTTCATCCCGATATCACCAGAGAGGTGACCCGAGAGGAAAAGAGACTTGCTGGGATCTACTGATCCAAAAAAGAAAACCACTAGTGCCATAAATGTTTCACAAAAATAATTAGACCCTTGGTGCCACAGCAATAGCATCTCTCGGGCCTTACAAAGGCTGGGGTCAGATCCTTTAAAAGTGATTATGGTACCTAACTGCTACTGATTGAACCGGGCTGTAGTGGAAAAGGCCTGAAATACCTTCTAAAATCTGTCCTATGGGAGATGGGCTTTCCACTTGCCTGCACAGTTCACTTTGTTTGATGAAACCAATCTGTGCTTGTGCAGGTGAGAGGAGAGGCAGACTCGCATGCCAGGTGGGAAACGCCAGCACACGGCAGAGCTCGCTCGCATCAGTGCTTTCAGTGAGGGACCTCTCCGGGGACATTTTTTTCCTGCAGGCTTAGGTAATAGGAGAGAATAGAAACCATGCACAGCTATCCTGGTAACCAAGAAACCTTTCCTCTTTAGAGGAAAGGACGGTATATAATGCAACTTTAATACTAGTTCTCTGGTCCTCCACTTTGCTAAACAGAGGTATCAAAGTTTGTTTCTAAACACTGCTCCTCCCTTCCTCGACTCAAGGCTTTGGGGAAAATCCTGCACTTTCAGCCAGGCAGGTCAGTATTTTGAAGGGCCAAAAGGATGGAGGATTGCACAAGTCAGAAAAGGACAGATAAAGGGAAGGGACAACAAAAGGACTGCAAAGGCCAGGTGTTGTACGAGAAGCCCCCAGTTTTTCTTAAGCTTTTCTTCACTTATAGGAAGCGCTCAGTAATAGGTGTATATGTATATGTTTATGTATATGCATATAAATCTATGTATACATATATATACTCATATATATACATCTGTATACTGACACGTCCAGCCAGGCCTTGATTTTGCCGTAATCTGGAGTAAGAGAAGACACAGGTTTCTTTTTGTGCTTTAATGGGGAAATCTGCTCCTTGTTACCCAGAGCAGATGACTAGCAGTTGGCCTCCACGTAGACCTGAAGGACATCTCCTTGTACGTCATATTGCCGGCACCTTGCCACGCTCAGACACTGCACAATGTGGCTTGTGGTGCTCTCCTAACAGTGACTGATTTCCCATGTCACTGGGGCTCCCACACACATGTGCAGGGCTGACTCAATATGCAGCACACAGCTGTCTCCTTGAAAAAATCCATCTGCCATTGGTTTTGCCATTTCTTTTCTCTTATCTTGTAGGCCAGGGGAAAGGAAATACCTAGCTTTGTCTGCCTGTCATCCACCCAAATAGTGTAAAAAATGACGGTAATTCCTGTTTCTTTGCATCATAAGCATTTGGATATGTCTCCCTCTTGTGCAGTTTGGAATCTAATCGTTAACCTGAACAGAAGCAAAGGTGCATTTAAGCCGTGCACTGAGAAAACAGAAACTGCTTCTTTGGAGGCTCTCTTCTCTCCCCTGCTTCCAACACAGCTAAAACCCACATCTACTCTCCTTCTATCCTTTTGCTTTCTTGCCTTAAATTTACATGCGTCCCTTCAGTCTTTCCCTGACCATTCCCCGGGGTTTACCACCCCAGCCCAGCTGTGGCCACCTTGGCCACATTACGTGTTCTGCCCCTGCCTCCACGTGGACAGAGAACCAGAGCTGTGGCTTGAGGGCAGAAGGTATTTGCATACTACATGACTGGGCAGTGGCATTGCTGCAGGATCAGGTGGCTTTTGACAGACCTATTGGTTGAATGTTAGGCCGCACCTCGAGTACTGTGTTCAGTTTTGGGCCCCTCACTACAGGAAGGACATCGAGGTGCTCGAGTGAGTCCAGAGAAGGGCAATGAAGCTGGTGAGGGATCTGGAGAACAAGTCTTACGAGGAGCAGCTGAGGGAGCTGGGATTGTTCAGCCTGGAGAAGAGGAGGCTCAGGGGTGACTTTATTGCTCTCTATAGGTACATTAAAGGAGGCTGTAGCAAGGTGGGGGTTGGTCTATTCTCCCACGTGCCTGGTGACAGGATGAGGGGGAATGGGCTAAAGTTGCACCAGGGGAGGTTTAGGTTGGATATTAGGAAGAACTTTACTGAAAGGGTTGTTAGGCATTGGAATGGGCTGCCCAGGGAAGTGGTTGAGTCACCATCCCTGGAGGTCTTTAAAAGACGTTTAGATTTAGAGCTTAGTGATATGGTTTAGTGGAGGACTTGTTAGTGTTAGGTCAGAGGTTGGACTAGGTGATCTTGGAGGTCTCTTCCAACCTAGACGATTCTGTGTCATACCCAACCTGCTATGGCATAGGAAAAGTGCAAAAGGCTGCATCAGCCCTAGGATTACATCACTTACTAGTTAGCTGCTGGCAGCTATTACATGGCTTCTCTTTTTCCAGTGTGGATGCATCAGGGTCAAGAAAGCAAAAACAAACGAAACAAAACAAAAAGAAAAAAAAAAAAAGAGAGAGAGAGAGAGAGAGATTTCAGTGTGAGATGATGTCAGGGCTTGTTTTATCTTAGGACCATGTCCTAAGCTTAGGACCATGTCCCAGAGGCCAAGGATGCTCTCAGGTTTAGTGGAGCATTTACTGACAGTCCCCAAAAGTCTCCAGGAGGCTTCAGACAGGTGCTTCCCCTGTGCGAAAGGTGAAGTGGAAAGGTGTGATTTTAAAACTGGAAGCAAACCCTGTGAGATTTTCAGGAGGAAAATAAGATATGGTAGTGGCTTAATAATGTGACTGGCGCTGTGTTCTAACCTCCTTAAGATCCTGAGAGAGCTGAGCTGAGCAGGTTCCTCTGCCAGAGACAGTGAGCTCACCAAACAGAATGAAAATGGGAGTACGGATTTCAGTGGAGCCAGGGGATTTCGGTCTGTTTGTGCATTGTTCGCTCTATGTTGCTGACTTTGCAGCAGCTCAGCTTTCTCACAATTTGTAGAGGGTGGTAATTTTGTTGAAATGCAGGGCTAATTGCAAGTGGAGTAGTAGGTGTGCATGCAAGGAGTTGCACAGAGAAGGAAAGCGTGTCACTAAGCTGTGAAGTTGGCAAAAAGGATAACAAAAATGGAGAAAGCCATCAGAGTAGCAACTGTATCCATCAGTCAGGATGAGGAGCCTGAAGATGACGGGACATGCTTGGGTGGCTTTAGGAGTCACATGCAGAGGAGCCTCAAAGGAGAGCTTCAGTCCTTGAAAAATCTGACTTTGTCAGCACAGCAGGTGACAAAGCTTGTGATCTGTGTTGTATGGTCCTCGTGTGGGCAGCTGTGTGCACTCATAGCCCTTGGTGCAATCACTGGTTCTTCTGGTACCTCACTGAAAGGGAGACACCGTGCAAGCTTTCAGTAGCTTGAGTTTTCACAGGGAAAGTGAGTCACAGAAGTGGAGGAACCTCCACTGAAAATGTCTACATTATGCCATTTAGAGCAGATTTGTGAGAAATATACACCTAGAGATTATCTGTGTCCAGATGTATTATCCAGCTGGCTTGCAGTGGTGACCTACATGTGCCTAGCTCAGTACCATCTTCCTGAATCATTGGTTTGCACAGACTGCTCAGCTCTCGGTCCATGTAAATACCAGGGCTGGCTGTTTCTCTCTGATCACTTTTCACTCAAGCACCTGATGTTCTTATGTATTGCTCTTAGAATATTGTTTTTTAAGAGGGAAATAATGGAAAGGTGAATAGGCCAATGGAGCCAGGAGGTTGTTACACATTAGTTCATGGAGTTCAGGGCCTAGTCATTTTAAACACAAACAAGAGCATAGTGTGAAAAACAAACAAAAAACAAACAAACAAACAACAACAAAAAAAACAGTCTCTGTATAATTTCACCCACAATCTGCAGCTTCCTCTCCTGAGAAAATGTAAAGGTAGTTACAGATATTTATGGCATTTAAGAAGTGAGAGCAAAGTACAAGAAGTTCAGAAACTATTCCCGGTGGAAAGCAAAATAGTAAAAAATAATAACAAATCATTTACTAGAGTGTAATAGTCTAACAGCCTAGAGCTATTTTGCAGCTCCTGAATTTAATGCAAATGGTTCTGCCTTCACTTGAAGACACAGCAGAAGCTTTGTTGTTACAAAATTCAGTACCTGTGTGTTCCTGTCTTTGGAAGCTATGGTTCTGAATTTAGATCCTGTGTGCTGCAGAGTTTATGCAACTTCATTTCTGCCCCAAAGTTACAGAGTTCTCCAAGGCTTACGTGAAGCGGGGGACAACATTATTGTTTCAGAAAGAGACTCTCCTTTCTGTCAGTATGTGGAAACAAGCACCTGACGGTGTATTCAGAGGAACGAGGTGGCCAGGGAGGTGCAGCCCATGACTCAGCAGCCAAGTGAGGGTGAATTGCAACCTGCTGTATTGGCTGCTCTTCTGAGGTCATCTGCAAATCCCATTAGGCCATGTTTTCTACATAAAGAAGGCATTACCTGAGGCCTTATTTTTCCTTAAAAAGACAGCCTTACTGTAATAGTATATCACTTGCATGAAAATTCCCCCTTTTTTTTAAATTACATTTATATATATTTTTATAGCGCAGCTTTATATCTCATCAAGTATCTCAGATTCTTTATAGCACCAAGGTTTGCACCAACGCCCACAGGAAATCAATCAAAGCCTTTAGCAGAAGGGTGAGGGAGGGGAGATTTGTGTGTAATTTCATTCCCGCCTACTGAGTGCCTACTCCAGCCATTGAGAGTGTAAGTACCATCGCTTTCAGTGTTTCTCTGGAAAACCTCAAGTGCTTGGGATGTGTTAGCGTGACATGTGCTGCCCTCGCCCCCAGCCGTGGGTGGAAAGAGGTGGCCTCTTGTCCTGCTTGTGCTTCCCGAGTGTCATCAACAGCGAGGCACTTCAAGGAAGGGACCTGCTCTTTGTCTTCCCTGCTCTTGCCTTCCTACCAGATACCGTTCCCTCTTCCACATGCCTCCCATAACTACAGCACAGCAGTGACAGCGTCTGGGGGAGGCAGCCCCAGCCGGGCGGAGGCGATGCACTGATGCGTTTCAAAGACCTGCCAGCCAGTGCTGCTCGAGGACAGCCAGGCTGTGGCCTAATGCTGCCCATGTTGTGTGCCAGTAGTGCTCTGTATCTTCCCATGCAGTCCTGGAGCTGGTCCCACCACTTGTCCGCAGCCCCTCCTGCACCCACACTGAGCTGCAGCGGGCTGCGTGCCTGAGAGGGTGAGGGGTGAGCCCCAGGAGCACTGGCCAGCGTTGGTGGCACAGTCAGAGAGGCCTGCGCTAGCCCTGCCACCTGGCATTTGAAACTACAGGGGCCGTGCTGCCTCCCAGGTTCACTATAGGCACCTGTCACTCCAGGTGCATCCTCTGGGTTGAACCCAAGCTTTGTGCGTGGCCATGGTGGGGACCTTTCATGCTTTGGGATGCCGTGGGTTTTCAGTGGCAAGCCTGGATGTGGTGGCTGGTTGCTGGTCCAGGCTCTAGCTCACCCTAGCAGAATAAATTACAGTGACATGGAGTCAAAGCACTGGCTCACTCCTTCAGCAGACTTTCCCTGTATTAACCCCTGAGGATACAAAGCAGTTATGCTGCTGAAGAAGAAACATGAGGAAGGATCTTTTTTGCTTTGTGTAGCAAGGGAGAATAGAAGGAGAGAAGCAGATGTAAAATACTCCTGTTAGATGTCGGTGTTTTTTTCTTTTTGCCTTTTAGAAAATGTCTCCCATTCCCCAGCTTCAGACTAGTAGAATTCAATGTTGAGAGATAACTGATAGAAATACCCCAAACACCCAATCTCTCGTTGCTGCAGAGAATTTTAAAGAACGCATAAAAATCAAGATTACAGAGAATTTTTACCAAGTATTTCGCTATTGAATGCTTTGCCCTTTAGCACATTAGAAGTCTTAAGAAGAAAGAAATTGACAAGAAAGAGCTGCATCTCATTTATATTTTTCTTCAAGTTCTGCTTGGCCATGTAGTGATGAATTCAGTTTTCCAAGCAGTGTACCACATGACGGGATGATTTAATGAGCGAACATATATCAACCGAGGGAACCCAACAGCTCTGTATAGACCCAAAACACCTCCATCAATAAAAGGCTTTTAACCCTTCTTCATGTCTGTATCTCTTAAAAACAAAAACAAAAAAATGATTGCTTTAAAAACAGCCCTCCAAAAAAGGGCAAAGGAATAAACTGATGAGAGATCTATCAGGATTAGTTGCTGACCATGAAATTCTTTAATTGTGTAAAGATCTATACAAAAGCAAACACTTTTTTGTGATGGGGTGTGGAGATCTTGATCTCTGGAGTTCTTGCTTGAGCCTGAGGTGAGTAGTTGCTGTGCTGCATGGTATGGGCTTGAACAGGAGGTTGCTTCATGTAGCTCCTGGTGGGCATGTGTTCACGGTGTAGCAATGTCCCTTTTAAACAATAGCTATCCTCCCTGTTTGTGCTACATAAAAACAAACAACCAAACAAACAAACACACCTCTAAACACCTGAGGATGCTGAGGTTCGCAACATGTGGGTACCTCACCATGTGCTGAGCTTTCAGCCAGTGGAAATGGCTGTGTGGGGTCAGTCACCAGATAAAAGTAATGCTTGAAACCAAACATTAGGCAAGGCACATCAGGCCAGGAAAACACATGCAATTATGAAAGCCAAGACTGGGTGGGAGTGTCCGGAGGGCTCTGGATCTATATGGAAGGTTGTGCACAGGCAGTGGCCGGCTGTTGTGTGCACAGGAGTGCTGGTGTGCAAGGGGCAGCAGGGATGGATCTGGGTGCTCCCCCAGGGCTGTACCTCCTGGTCACCACTCAGCTCAGCTCAGCTCATCGTGGCACTTCACTGGCACTTTCTCTTCACTTCTTGAAACTTAGGAGATGTGAAATATTCTCCTTATGGTCTGGTTAAGCCTGTTAAACATTTTGCAAAGGTAGATTGTCGTATAATCATGTTAATGATACACTGATCCTTTCTCTATTTTTTCCTCCTCTTCTTCCCCCTTCCTCATTACAGTTGAAACTATAGAAGAAAAAGCAGCAAACTCCTTGCAGGATTTGTACAGAGCCTTGGAGCAGGCCAGCCTGTCTCCTTTAGGAGACCGACGGATTTCCACTAAGCTGGAGTATAAGAAATCTTTTATAAAGAGATGTAGCGATCCAGTAGTCAATGAAAAACTACACCAGCTGCGAATTCTGAAAAGCACTTTAAAGGTGAGATAACAGGGAGGAAAGTCCGGCCCAAGGGTTGGACCTGACTGTATTGTATCTGAATACAGATTAATTGTGTGCGGCTGGAGTCCAGGCTGAATGTGGTGTATGAAACAAACAAGGAAGACATGGGTAACTGCTGTTCTCACAGCAGACAAAAATGTGCATTGAGAGAGTAGTCAAAGTGAGAGGATCGGTTTTTATTTGTGCACAGATAAAATCTCAGTGAGCTGCTCCTCCTCTAGCTAGTATAACATCATTTGACACCAAATTATCAGAGGAGACCTTAATCTCTTTTTTTTTTGTCCCTGAACATTTTCATTTATCAAAACACATTTGCTCTGCATTTGCCAAAGTCTAAAGTGAAGCAAAGTCAGCCCTTCAGAAGGGAGCAGTACCTTTAAAAACATTTGATTATTTCTTGATTGCTGAGCTTGCCTGGGAATGAACAGTGTGCTTGGTTTCAGCATAGACTGGTAGGATCATTGTATTTAATCAGTAGGACTGATTAAATAAGTAGATAGTGGGAATGATAGATTTGAAGATTTTTATCATTATTGTAAGTGTACCGCAGCTAATTTAACATCCCTGTCAGCTTCCTTATTTGTTACAGCAGTTTCAAATCTGTACTGTTAGAGATTTCAGCAAACAATATGCTGGATTTCCCCAGGGACCCTGTTAACTATATTAAATTACCACATTTTAAGTCACTAGATAATTGTACAGTGGATTTTGTAACAGCTTTCATCAAAGAGGGTTTTATCAACATTAATTAATTTAGTTTTCCATCACCTAGAGAAGCACTTAAACAATATTATTTTCATGCTGTGGGGCTCCCATCCTGAAAAAAAAAAAAATCTTACACATGCTTAACTTTTTGCACTGTATCATCTCATTGAAGGCAACTGAAAGTATCTGGGTATGTGAGACTTTACAGGTTTGGAGGGTGGCAGAAAAAGCCTGTGGTTTCCATGTGACTTCTATAACGTGAGAAATGGAGACAAAATCACAGTAATCTCAGATGTTTAGAGCAGGCAGGAGGTTCACATAGTACCTGTGCTTTTGCACCATGGTGGGATCACTCATACCAGAAGTGTGCAAGAGATGTTGGCACGAAACTTAAACAAACAAACAAACAAACAAGCCAACAGTTCACGATACTTTCAGAAATTACACAACCTAGAGGTTCAGTATCAGCAGCTTGTTGCCATGCTTAATTGCCTTTCTTGTTAGCATTTATTGATACCCGAGCTACATTATGCCAATGGTTTCCTACAGACCAAATTGCTTTCCTCCAGGGACTTCCAAAAGCAGCTCATCCCTTTGACCCAGCAGATGCCTGTTTTCATGCTTCTCTGGGACCTCTTTCTTTTAGACCAATCAAACACAATTCTCTTCCCACAAGACATAATTTCTAAATCAGTCACCATTTTTGTTTGGACAAGAGTGACACAAATAACTGGTAATGCAATGCCAGCAAGTACCAAAGACAGATAATTGCTGTTTCTTGCGTATGGCAACTGTCCAGAGTAGCATATGCATGATGGTAACACACTAAGAGTTTCTAGCTCCACCACTGCTATGCTACTGGTAGTAGTATCTACCAGGAGCTACTGTTGTTACTTAAATCAATTATTCCTCCTTTTTATCAGTGCTATTGGGCTCTCCTTCCTGAATGCATCCATTTGCACAGGCCCATCAGGTTTGGTGTTCTGAACTCTCCTTGAATTAATCAGTAATCTGATACAGCCCTCCAAATTGCTTCTAGATCTTACTGTCCATCTTCTCTGTTCCTCCACCCAAGTCCTCAATGGAGAGACCTCTCTGCTCTCTTTGCCATGACATAACCACAAAACCATTCTCCTGACAGCAAGTTTGAGCCATCTGACTGGCAGTGCTGTGTGGTGGGTACAGGTCACGATCTGCGAGAAGCACATTCTGGTAGTTCCTGCAGATATTTGGTAACGAGGAGATCCCAAAATTTCACTTTCACTGGTCAGCCTCAGCTGTACCTCCATTTCTGAAAATTAATATTCTAGCATGTAGCATTAATTAGCTACTGATTGCAAAGCATGAAAAATACCTTTCAACATACTGGTGACTTCAACATATTGGTGACTTCTCTGACCTTTCTGATCCTCTCCCACCAGTGTGGGCTGACACCACTTAATTTTCCCTTTAACATGCTCCCCAGAATGATTTATCATACTTATAGTATGAACATGGCAAATACCAGTTAGCAATGAGCACCATGAAACCCATGTGGTATGGAGGATAGAGGGGAGGCTGCTGGTGACTGTACCATGTCTACGCAGAGGAGAAGTGCTGGAAGCCTGTATGTTTCCTGTGCTTCCCAGGCTCAAGGATGGTGCATCCAGCTTCCACTGCTTGCAACAACTGCAAGTGGCTTTGTGTGTATCTGAGGCTTAATCTGACCCATGCTTGCTGCCTGTCATCTATCGATAAACTAATCACCAGCCAGCAATTAGGATACAGCCACATCCCCTGCCCCCATGATGGGTAAGGATGTGCCAGCAGCTGTGTTAGGTTTTACCCATTTCTGCCTTCTGTTTGCCGCTGCAGTGGTAGGAGGAGGTAGCAGCCAGCCAGCCCATCATGTATACTGGAGTGCTGGTGAGGATGAGTTACCAAGGTAATGCCTCCCTGCACAGGCGTTTGCAGCATAGTGCTCAAATGTCCCCAAGACACGGCTGGTAAGAAAGGCTTAGCTCTGCTGGCGGCGAGAGGCCATCTGTCCGCATCCCACGCACAAACACGGTATTTCTCATGCTGATCAAGACGAGCAAACAGATGGCACTCAGCAGTACGAAACTGATCCTGAGAAACAAAGGCAGCTCGTAGTAAACAGCGCGGGGCTTGCTTCCGAGGGGGGGAAGAGGGACAAGGGACGTTTCTGGGGAAGAGGGACAAGGCGAGGGAAGCTCCATCCCCACAGGGTGATGAACAACACCCAGCAGGAGGGGCTGCTGCTTGTGGGCAGTCTCATGACAGCCAGGCAGCTCCCTGCTTCCCAGACCTCCATGGCCTGCCTCTGCTCCCGTCTCACCCGCGCAGCCTGCTCATTGCCCACTCTGACTCTGCTCATCTCTCTTCCCTCACAGGCCAGGGAAGGAGAAGTAGCCATTATCGACAAAGTTCTGGATAATCCAGACCTGACGTCTAGAGACTTTCAAGAATGGAAGCAAATGTACCTCGATATCTTCTGGGACATCTGTCACAGCAGCACCCCGCGGGACTCTGTTAACGGCTCGTCCGAGGTTGATGCACTTCTAGCCTCCTTAGCACACACGCACTCCTACATTGAAACGCATGTATAAGGGGCCCTCTTTTAGTCCACTTGCTACACTCCAGGCCTTTACTTAAGTGCATAAAGTAGTTTTTATATCAATCTGTGGGAGCTCTAGTAAATTATATTTTAATGTTACTCAGCTGTGTGAAGTAAACCCTCAATGGTCAACGATACCATGTCTTTAATGAGGATTTGTACATTTTATACGCTACCAACGCTCTGCTTGTGTTTACCTTCTGTGAAATAAAGAACGTGATCTTTACCTATCAAAGAAAAGTATTTAAAAGCATTTTTGGAAGACTGTGGCCTTCACAGAGGAAGTTCTCCAAGCTAAAGGTTTTGTTATCGAAGGTCGCTTTTACAATAATATTTTATATTATATAATTCCAGTAATGCATTGCATTTTTGGAGTGCAGGTACTATTTTGGTGATGGGAGAATTAAAAAAATAATAATAATCTATTTAATGAGAAACTCTAGGAGTTTTCTTACATAACAGGGAAAAAGTGTAATGCAGTGGTTTTGTTTCAGTTTTGTCAAACACATAAAAAGGTGAAAATCAGCAGACAAAATGACTAATGTAAATTTAAGTCTCAAACAGTTAGGTCTTATTTCTTTGTAGTTTTTAAAAGCCTGTTGCTAAGGTTTACCATCAGTGCAAAGGGATGCTGGTTTATATTCTAATTAAGACCAAATTATGTGTTACTTGTTTCTTAATCACATCTGGTTGTGGGTTTTTGTTGTTGTTTGTTTGTTTGTTTTTGTTTGTTTCTTTGTTTTAATTAGCCATGGTACTGTCATTTATGCTGCTTTTGTACTGGAGGTAATGGTATAATGTGCAGATTTTGCAAAAGAAAAAAGATAGACTTTGAACATCCTTGGTAACAGCATTTCTCTTGCCCAGAAAAGCAGCAGAGGAAAAGGTTCCCAACGAACTGCTCTGAACCTGAGAGGCTTTGAAAATTCCTACAATAGAAAAGCAATTAATACAATTTTTCAAGTACTCTCCTATGTGTTTTCTGAGCTGTGAGATTTGGCCATATTGTACTTGGGGAAAATGTGTAATGGGAACAGATATGAGCACAAAACCTGAAAAATGACTGAGAACTCAAAAAGCCTCTGTTCTGTCTGTGAATGGGAAGGGATGTCTCTGGGTTCTGCTGAGTTTGCAAGCTAGCTGAAGTGTTTTAAACTTCCAGGACAGTTGAGATGTGCTGGAGACAACCAGTGAATGTGGGCAGAAATATCTCATTAGAGCTAGGCACCTGCCTGCAATAGGAAAGTGGGAGGTAAATCTTAAATCATCTATTTACTCGTCATGGGCTTGTTTTCAAAAAGTGATCAGAGCATGACAAAACATTTGTGCTGCTTTTCAGTGTTTTGCTGCATAAGTTAGGACACATGATATGGCTTAATAATGCTCATGTGAAAGGGGACAGCCTCCTTTATTCTTTTTACAGTGAGTTGTACGCTTAAACAACTTTAGGCTATTGCTTGTACAGCTCAGTGAATGTACTTAAAACTTTATGAGCTCTGATATTTCCTGGCAGTTATATCCACGACAGGATGAAGGAAATAACAATTTTTTTTCTCTCTTTTTCTTTTTATTCCTTGCTCTTTCTTGTTACTTTATTGCATTTGGATTGCAAATGTTTTGCAGATTTTGCACAACTGTACAGAACAGTGGCCTTTCTGTAGCCCATTTTCAGTAATCCTATATTCAAGTCGATATGGATGACAAATCACATATTAACATTTGTATAGAATTCTGGATCCAGTGTAATATTTGTACCATTTAGAAGAATATTGTTTGTATAAACTGGACATTTATTTACTGCATGGGTACTGACTTGTATATTAAATTTGTGAGGTTTTGTACATTTCTCTTTAAAAATGCTTGACATGAAATGGGTTGTGCTATTGTTCCAAGCATTTAGATTCTCTTGCTATTGTTTTACTGGACCAAAAGTAAATATATTCATATAAAAACTCTTTATATCTGATGGATGTATATGCACATTCTGTAGTTGATTCCTTGTCAAAACCAAGGCAGTTCAGGAGACTTAGATCTGTTGCTATGCAACAGCTATTCTGCCTGCACTTTACATTAGTAAAGTCAGCTTGATTGCTTTAAAGGTGAAAATTAAACATTACAGTTTTTAAGCTAGTCTAGTCACAAAGAACATGTGTCCTATCCATTGTGCTGCCTTCTTTTAAGACTATTAAATGTTCTTCTATATATATTTTTATTGTATTAACTCTCAGCCTAGAAAGGGAACTCTGTAAAATGAAGTACAATAAATTTAGCTTTTAAATGAATGCCTGTAATTCAAGTTTCAATTTACTGCATACAAAAGCAATTCTGTGGCAACTGACCATTTTACCTGCATTTCAGAGATCAGCATGCCTTCAAGTTCTTCCACAATCTGTGTCTTCAAACTCTGCCAACGTGGCCAAAAAAAAAGTAAGGCCATTGCTGGTTTGGATGTAGGCAGACACTGAATAAAGACTGCTGGCAGCCTTCCATTGCCTTCCTCCCCTTCGCACTCTGATAAAAATAAACCTTTTTTGACTGCAGGGTTCTCTCATGCACCAGTTCAACAATGAACAAGTTTACCATTATGACCTGGCATGATAAAGCAATGTATGCTATTGAGGTAAGTGCCAGGGGGATTAGATACAGCAGCTCCTGAAACATGTCTCATAGGGTCTTACAGAAAGTATACCCATTCAGCTTTAGCCATCTAAACTAACACAAAGTTTGGATACAAAAGAAATGTACCATACCAGGAGTATGTGTTTTTAAAATAATACAAAATAAGCATCTGAAAGGCATGCTACAACAAAAGCCACTCAGAGAGAAGTGGCTTCTATGAAACAATCACTGTTTTAACATATGGCCATAACTGAGGCTAAATTTCAAAAAATCCACGGTTTCTGTCCAGTAATTTCATGCTGGTTAGCTAAGGCACTCTTGCCTAGTATGTAGGGTATCAAATAATACCTTTTCCTTGGCACTACTTGTTATTAGTTCTCATAGGCATCAATTTTCTAGTCTTTATACATCTCACTTTCATTTTGCTTAGCCATAGCACAGCAATTTGATAGCACTTACCAACTGGGAAAATTATCTCTGATTAAGAAAACAGAAAAAATGGATTATATCTTTTTAACCTTTGAAAAATCTGACTTGCAACAGCTGTTAATTGTTGTCTAGGCATTATTCTTCAAATAAAAGTCCAGGTTTATGATCCTAGTTCATCTCCTTCAAACCTGCAAATTTGCTACATCCTTCCCCAGTGAGGCTGGCTTTCAGCTCTATGAATCACAGCACCTTTTCCCAGGCTGCACCCAAACTTTCTTGCCTGTTTCCACCCAGCATCTTGCTTATCAAAGCAGAACCTCAACTCTGTCACATCCAGTGCAATTGCAATTTTCTTTTCTTTCTCCAGCATTGCCCTGCTGGCTCTTCTCCTGGGATGATTATTCCACAACACCTTAGCTCAGCAGTTCAGTGGCCTCTTTTGCAGAGCGTCACTGTCCCATTCATCGGCCACTTCTGTGAGCTGCAGCACTGCACACTGCAGCCCGCTCCAGGGCAGGGGGGCTTTGCAGATCTCCTCCCAGCCATCGTTGTCGATATCGTAGCCAACCACGTCTTGTGTGGGGACTTCCCGCGAGTCTTGCCATTTCTTTCCCCCAATAAGAAGAGCCGTTTCCTCTACCACTGCCAGGCCATAGCAAAATCGGTCATAGATCAGTGGCCTTAAACGAGTCCATTGGTTTTGATCTGGGTCATACCTTTCTATTTCAGAGAATGGTTCATATAAACCTAAAAATGTGAATACGGCTTCTCTGATTGTTGCCATCTGATGCCCAAACCGAGCTATGCTCATGGGGGCTTGTTTCATCCACTGCCCCTCAAGAGAACTCAGAGAATAAACGTCCTTGCTCGTGCTGGCTGGGTCTGCATATTTGCCACCTGAGATGTATATAATACTCTTGCAAACAGCACTGGCATGGCCATGTATCTTGCATGGCAATTCCCTGGCCTTTGTCCATCTGTCCCTGCTGATGTTGTAGACTTCCACAGATGAATGCAGAGACCCATTCTCATCCCGTCCACCAATTGCAAAGATATCATTGCCTAGGACACAGCAGGAAAACTGGCATCTCTTTTCCAGCATGCCTGTGATTTGGGTCCATGTGTTAAACCTTGGATCGTAGCGATGGACCTTGTTTGTAACCGATAATATCTTGTCCCTGTCAGCGTCACCTGGAGTGCCACCCTCTATTTCCCCACCCAAAACATAGAGGAAATTTCCCACCACACACACGCTGTGGTTCTGCACCCTGTCCTGCACCTGTGTAAGAGGTCTCCATTTGTGATTGTAAACGTCAAAGGCCACCACCTCAGTGACGAGCCCATCACTTGCCGTCCCTCCCCCCAGCAGAATGATCCGAGTTTTCTGGTTCCTCAGCGTGGTGGATTTATCCTGCAGGATGGGCTGTTTGAAAACAGATGTATGGTAATTTATTGCTTTAATGATCAGGCACTTAATACCTGCAGTGAGGGGCACTTCTGACTGCGTGTAGGTTTTTCTCAGCTCTTCCACTGGGATGAGACCATATCTAATGTGCTCCAAAAGGCTGCTTCCATGAGTCAGCCTGGATTTATCCTGCTTCAGCCACAGCAGCACAAGATTCAACAGGCGGGTTTCCTTCACCATGGGGAGATCTGGGGATTCCACTACTGCTAGCAAAGTCCTGAAGTTCAACTCAAGCAGTCCTGCCAAATCCAAGTCCAGCAGCTTCCAGAGATTGTTGACAATGTATTTTTCTGTTGCGACTAGGGCATCTGGCAGGTAGAACCTCCTGGCGACATTGGCGGAGAAGCAGCAGTTTTCCAAGGTAAGGTTGTTAACTAAGTATTGATTGCACAAGCCAATAGCATTTGTCACTTGCAAGTAGCTTGCAGCTTCCAAGGTCTCCTCCAGGCTTTCAAAGGAAAGGGGCAGCAAAGAAGTGTAAATGAAATCCAGGACATGCTGGAGACCAGTGGGAGAAACGACTTGCAGCTGAATCACATTGGCTTTAGACTCCTGGGTGTAACTTTTGAACATTGCTCGGAAATAATCACTGGAGCATGCCAATAAGGACTTGTGTGCAGGAAACTCGTTTTCCTTCACTTTCAGCAAAATATCGCACAGAAAGCCCTCTGATCTCAGGGTCTGGTACTGGGAGAGCACGGCAGTGCAGTGCGCTTTGCAGTAGGACAGGAAGTAGCTCATGGTAGGTAATGCAGTGCTTTCCACTTGAGTTATTAAAGTGCAATTAGATAGTGAAACACCTGCCCTACTCAACAGCCATTGAATGAATGCCCACCAGACCTCCAGCTGTTAGAGAAAAGCCCAACCAAAAAAAAAAAAAAAAGTCAGTCTCTTGCCCGGCATAGGGGAGTAGTTAGTAGATTTGTAGTGAATTCAATGCATTCCTTTATAGAAAAAACAGCTGAATGTCATAACAGCCACAGGATGCTTACTTTTCTCGCCTCTGTTGCTTGTGCAGGGATGAATGGTCCACAGCTGAGTGCTTGCTTGGCTGGCCATCAGGTGACAGATGAGGGAGCTAGATGACAATCCCAATCAGTGGCACTTTGTGTCTGCTCAGCCGTCGCCCTCGACCCTCCTTGCTCCTCAGGCAGCTCAAATAGCTCCTCTCTGGCTGCCAGCGCATGGCTCTGGGCAGAAGCAGATGCGTTTCTCCTCCCTTGTTTGTGTTTCAGCTTCAGATAAGTTTAGACCTCACCGTGCCCAGCACAGCAGCCCCCTTTTCATCGTCTTTTCACACTCACTCTGCTGAAGATCAGGTCAGCACCCAGCGATTATTATGTGAAGGTTTTCTCGGACAATAAATCTTTGCCCGGGAGGCGCTGAGACAACCAAAATATCACAGTTAGTCACTGGCCCAATTTGACATGCATTTCTGGGCCCTTTGGTTCACATGACACCGGCGGGGCTCACAGCTACCAGAATAGCTTCAGGCGGCGCCCCCGGGGCCCCCCCGCCAGGAAATGGCCGCCAAGGGGCTGGGCACAGGCATGGGCCTGAGGCGACAGCGCGGACATGGGCAGGAGCCGACCGCGGGGCCACGGCCAGAGCAGCAGGCCTGGGGTGCCGGGATGGGAAGCACAAGGGTAACGCCTCTGCATGGTGGGGACTGAAATAGAGCACCGCTTCTGCCAGAGCAAACACAGGGCTGTTTATAGAAGAGGCTTTGCGTAACTGCGTCCTCGTGTGCTTGCTGGGAACAAACCCTGCGGAGGGGCCGTAGCTGACTCCTTCATCTTGCTTGCTCTCAGCTTGTCCCAATTAGAAGCATGTATACAGGGATTATCTCCGATTTTCACCTAGGCCTTTCAGGATCTAATTTCTACCAGGAATAGTAGCTCGGAGCAGGCTACACATTCTGATCTCTTACAGCTTTCTTTTCATTTTCTTTCACCTTTTGCTGAAGCCAAAGGTAAAACTTTTTTTACTGCATCTGTTTATATTTGTTTATGTGCTTTCTGGTTCATTCCTGTAATCGAGGGGTGTTTGGGAGCTGACTGGATCCCAGTGCAGACCATGTATGCCGTGCTGCTCTTCTAGTGAGCAGAAACTGTTGGCAAGCAGACTGATATGTACACACACTCAGTTTGTGGGGGACGATTCTAAAAATGTTGTTCTTCATTGCTGCATACATCTGAAAATTCATTTCCTGCTTAAACCCACTTTCTATCATCACATTATAGACCATAAATCAGGATCTTGTTAATAAAATAATCCCCTTTGCTAGCAAAATGACATATACGGACACTAGGGATGGTGTAGGAAAGGGACACCTTCTCTCTCTTTTCCAGTGGACTTGCCTGCATCCATGTCGGACCCCTCCGAAGCATTTCAGACATTGCTAGCAAAGCTGTGCGGCTGAGGCCAAGCTTCTGGTTTGCCGCTATTCCCATTTTGCACAAAGCAGAGTCCGGACACCTCCATCACCCCCTTGGTGGTCACGCTCCAGGCGCGACAAAGCACTGACTGAACTGGTTTTACCTCTCAGTAGTGCAACGCGGACAGTAGTTCACATCAGTTGAGTGTCAGCCGAAGGTGGTGCACTGCCAACAGAGCCAGCACTGATTTAACTGGGGCCTGATTTAACACCCATGCCAGATAAGCAGCTCCTGTAATTGCATGCAGATTTGCTGTGTGATTCCCTCTCAGACCTCCTTCATCTTTATGGCAAGCTGGCTAATGGAAACAGTGAGAATCACGATCCTTATAAAGTTGTTTATCTGACTGAAGTTTTTTTTTCTTTCAGTTATAATTGAAATAAAGTCAAACCCTTTCCCGTCCCCTGCTCTGGAATGACAAAAAAAGATTATCGCTGTCAAAATGAGGCTTCTCCCTGCTCCACTTTTAGGCAGCTGGCTTTGTCTAATTGGGAGCCCTCCTTTAGACAACAGACAAATTATCTCCAGGCAGCAGATCAGATCTCCTGCACCTTTGGAAGAATATTTAATGTCCATTAGCAAAAGAGCAGACAGTGACTGAACAGCTAACTTATGAATCTCAGAAAACCACCTAGTACTCAGTGGGATGTAGTCAAGCCACGATCTTATTTTTCTCATCCATAATTTGGAGGATCAGATCTAATTTTTGACTTACTAGATGCTGCTTAAAATTAGGGAAACATTAGTGTTTCAGTGATGTATGATTTGCTGGGAATAGATAATACATTTTTAATCATGAGCATCACTTAGGCTTTAAATTAGATTTAGACTTCAGACTTTGAGTATATTTTATGTTGAAATCATTGCTGTACTGCAGCAGATAGTCTGCAATAACAAATATTCCGGGGGTGCACTGCAAAAAATGTTGGCTTCTACTCTCGTATTTTTTTTCCTCCTATAAAAGGCTGGAAAATTTCCTGAATTACAATGCTGTATTCCATTTAATCTTGCAAGTAGGCCATCAGTTAGTAAACACTTCAATTAACATTGTAAATTTTCCCAATTATTTTTTGAGTAAAGGTTATAGAAAAGTTGTACAAGTAAAATTAGGATCATTAGTAACAAGTGGCTTGCTGCAAAACATTCATTGCAAAAATCCACAGTGGAGGATTTCTAAGCTACACTTTGTACCAGAAGAAATCAGTGTGGTCCAGAGGACAGCACAGCAAATGGTTCAGATGCTTGACAATGTGCTGCATCAACACATATAGCAAAAGTAAGCCAAATGACAAATGGAATAGGGATGCTGTAGAATATAGGCTTTCCAGAAACTGCTACTGAGAAGGACAATATTGATTTAAATTGTCCTGTAAAAATAATTGGACTGGAGTCTGTACTTCATCCCTGAATAACCATACACAATTGTATTTGGGTCACCCCATATATTTAAACCCAAGGATGTTTAGCCTGGAAACGCAGTCCATAAGAACAAAATACTAACGGACATGAGGGAGAAATTTTCTTGCAGCTAAAAGCAATATATGGCAAGATCGTGTCTGTGTACAAAAGCACAGGAGAAAGTTTGACAGCTAGGGTGAGGCAGGGCCATGAGGTTTCCATTTTGGCAGAGGGAGATTGGGGATGCAGGTAGTTATACACTTCCTTTGCACCATCTGTGTGCAGCAGGCGGAGGTGTGCCTAGGGCAGGTTGGCTGCCTGGGAGCAGAAAATCATCATGGAGCCGTGCATCCCTGAGCCTGTCATAGGAGCTTGCAAGCACTCTGACACTGTGAATTCATCTGTGTACTACATAGGAGGGGTCTGCAGCCATGGACAATGCTGGCAAGAAACCTGGGCTGAGTGCAAGCCTTCAGCTCCCTCTGGGAAGAGACAGGGGTGTAGTGTGATCAGGGGTCAGAGTAGGGATCCCAGAAAAAACTTACTGCATGGAGATGTCTGCTAAGCCATGGCTATGTGGCTTGTAGCCATGTAGATTTCTCTGTGGTTTATTTTTTATTTTTTTTTTTCAGTGTTAGGCTAGCACTGGCTACACTGATGTGAGAATGCGGAATCGTGTCAAACAATGAAAGACAAAAATGAAATACAAGTCCTTCAATCAACCTGTACCTCATTTGTTTTCTCTCTCTTCTCTCTCTCTCAGGTTCCCTTTCATTTGCCTCCCATGATCACAGATGCAGCTATGGTTTCTATACGCTACCACTGGTTTAGAGGTGAGCTTCCCTGGTGAATAAAAAACAAGTTGGGAAAGTTTTTAACCTCAGCTGCTGCCTCAGAGCATCTGCAGTGGGATGAGTCAGATAACGCAGCTGCAGAATAATGAAGGTGAGTGTGGATTTTAAACAGCCCATTTCAGAGCAGATGCACTAGCATCTATCTACACTAACAGCGCTTCATGGTGGAGGGTGGTTTCCACCTGCTGCGTGGGTTCTGCTCCCTTGGTGGCCCGATGGCACCAGAGATGCTCTGCATCCAGCCCTTGCTATCCCCCTGGGCCAGGCAGCAGTGCCCATGCTGCAGCTGGGGCAGAGACGGACCTGCAGCCCCTTCCCCAGGGATTCCCCCTCTCTGCATCCTGCATCTGCTCAGAGACCATTGTTGCCTTCTGACCTTGTGCAGTGGGAACAAGAATAGCTCTCATGGAAGCTGCCCTGCTCACAGATCACTTCTGGACGCATGGAGGCCCCCCAGATACAAAAGCAATATTTCTGACACCCGTGAAACATGCCTGCCTCCACAAGACCTTGCAGCTGATAGAACTGGGTTCCCAAACATTATTTGCTTGGGTACTTCTAGTGGCAAAATGGGCAGCTTCTGGCTGTGTGACCACTAAGGGCAGGTCACCTGGGTCTGGCCCATCTGCCTGTGGCTACAGGTAGCCCAGTCCACCCTGACATGATTTCTGTGCTCCTAGAGATACATGTACCTAGTACAAAACCGGAGTAACTGTGGGATCCTCACCTCAAGTCTAAGAAAATGATAAGGAAATGGGGACTGGCTACTCATGGTCTCTCAATGCATTTACTTGTGATTAAAACTAGGATTTATTTGTATAGAGACAGAAATGCAAGGAACAGCCAGTGCTCTGGAAACACAAAAGATAAAACACCAATGACCTTTTCCTCTATTAAAACGCCATGTAGATGAAGTAAAGGTATAAGAGAGCCTTCACAGTTTGCTGCAGACTGCAGAGCTCTCTCTGAAATCCAGGTGCTTTTGACATAAGTTGGTAGGGTTTCACCTCTTCTGTCCTCTTCCATTCCTTAATTCACATTCAAGCAAATGCCCTGTAAGATACAGACTGTTGCTTAGCAAAGTAAAGGTCACAGCGTAATCAGCTGCTCTGTTACTCTAGGAGATAATAAGAACCTGATGTCCACACTCAACTGATCGCTAAAAGTGTTCCTAGAATCTGTATGCTACTTCATTATCATCATCATCGTTAGCATCAGCAGCATGTTAGCATGTTACTCGGTGACTCCAGACCCAGCTGCCTCCCTAGTCTGAAGCTCGGGCTTACCCTTGGGACTGAAGGGACTGCACCTGCTCCTGCTATTCCTATTTCATTTGCTCACAAGCACTCATGTTTGAGAGACTAGGATATGGGTAAGAAATAGCACCCAAGCACTCGCACCAGGCAAAGTGCAGCTGGAATGAATTGCATGTGTTGAAGGATGGGTGATGGATGGCAAACCAACCAAGTCTGTAGAGCATTTTTTGTCTTAATGATGTCTGGGTGAATAGAGCCATGCTAGAGTGTGGCAAAGGCATTGATGGGATGTGTTTTACTCACCCTCCTAATCCTCATGAGTTACTGAATGGTGTGTGACCAGCAAGCCTCACTGATCATTTGTCAGGCTGAGCTCAGAGCCAGTCAATAAGGGTAGAAGGTTCTGGTGGTCTTACTCACCAAGCAGAGACATTTCCCTCCATATTAGAAACATTCCTGAATTCCACTTCTGCAATAGATTTCCGGGGTAGCTATAGAAACTAAACTGCGTATGTCAAGTTTTCTTTTCCAGGCCAGAATCCTGGAAGCCCATGGCTTCAGTCACCTCCCCTTCTCCTCTGCTATGAGCTAGATGCAGACTGGGGCATGCATATAAGCTGTGGATAGTGGTAAGCCAAACCCCTTATCCCCAAGACACCTCCCAAGAACTAATGTACAGTGAGCTCATTTTTATTAATTTTTACTTTAGAGTTCTTGTGGCAGCAACAAGCCAAATATTGACTTCTTTGTAGCAGTGCAAGGATTTTTCTGCCCTCAAAAACAAACAAAAAAACAGTCTACTTAAACCAGCTAGAAATGCTGCAGAGATACTGACTTCTCTTTCAGCAGGTTTACTTTCTTCTCATCTGCCTGGGTAAGGACTGACATAAGTGGCTCCTGAAGAGAGTGAACATAGTTAGTTCATGCTCTGAGCCTCAGCAGTGTGCACCTGGCATAGCAGTGCAGCACCATTTTCTTGAATCAGCAGCAGAGTTTTCAGGGGACCTCTGGATTTTTCCTGAAGTAGAAGAGTCTTCAATGTATGTTAGATCTTCTGTCACACTGAAAAAATGAAATTGTAGACAGTTAGAGAAGAGCATAGGGTAGACAGACCTGAAACCCATGAAAGCCACAGGGGTAGGTGGAGGGGAACACAAACTTCAAAACAACCTAAGACCAAACTGCCTTTCCAACACTGCAAAAAGCCATCTGTCCATTGGTCTCCCAAGTGGCCTGTCACTCAAGGCCACTAGGTGTCTCCCAGCAGAACATCAGGATGTGTCTAACATTAAAAGTCAGCAGCCGTTGGATGGACTGCCTCAACCTGTCAGAGATACCAAGCAACACACCCAGGGTAAGCACATGCTTAGATTAAACTAAATGCACATGCTTCGAAATCATTAACTTGACAGGTAACCACATTACTAGTACTTTCTGGAGGTAGTTAACAATATAACAGGGTATCTGGAGGTAATATAACAATGCAGTTGTTTATGCCAACACTGACCATCTTGACAGGATAAGACTATGGCTTTCCTATGTTTTGGTCTCTTTCAGTCTTCCTCTTCTCTAAATTATGGGTCATTAAGCAAGTTACCACCAAGGAAGTTTCCTTAATTTACACCATGGAAATGGCAAATCTGATCAGAAGAAACCTGATTTATAAAAGGTAACTATGTTGAATTATGCAGAGGAGTAGATAATCTCAGTACTTAGATTTTAATTGAGCTCATGGTAACATATGTGCCTATGGCCCTGGCAAAAAAAAAAAAAAAAAAAAGTCAAAATTAATATATTAGCTTCAGAAACTAGGCTCGAGGCAGACTTCCAGCCCATCACTATGCACAGAGCTACTGCGCATTGCTATTATATAGCTTCATTACAATAGCTAAATCAAAGTTTTTAAAAACAAAGATTGCATTACGTATTTTCTCCCATACTTCTCACCATCAGCACCCTACAAGGAACCCTAACATCATTGCCAGGGCTGGGTAATTACATTCCCTTGAAAAGAAAACACTCAAGTTCAGCAGATGCCTTGACATGGCCATACCCACTCAGTTCTGATGCCCGCCAGCTGTGCTTTTAAAATAATAAGCAATCTATACAAACAAACTGTACACCCTGGTATTTCTACTACTCATGGCTATGGTTAAGAGGATTTAAGTGGAAATAATAAAAAGAAAATAAAAGCAATCACCATTCAAACCACTTGTCCATTTTTCCCCAAGTGGGTTTATTTTCCTTTGACTAAACAAAGCACCTGTTAAAAGTCTGACAGATCATCTGCAGGGGGTTATATTTTGCAATTTTCTTAGAATAAGCCTTGTCATTTAATAAATATTTTCCACTTCAGAGTTTACAGAGTTTTAGGGAAATAGGGGTTGGGTTTGGTTCCCTTGAAACCAATAAGAATTTTGCCATCAACTCTGATACAGGCAGAAACAAAATATTCTCATCACAGAGAAATTTGGGGGACCATAGTATCTGTCCTAGCTTAATTTTTCAGCCTTATATACCAGCTTTCTCACCTGATTTGAGGCTATATTATCTCCTAGTGGTCCTATTGGAATAAAGGTTGTGTTCAAGATCAAATACTTTACAGTTAAGCCTGCTATAAAGGGGGGCTGATGAGTTTCTACATACAGCATATCATATTTTCATGTGTTAGCTCTTGATGTGTAGACACAGCAGCAGCCTGCATGGGGTGAGCAGGCCCTAGTGAGTATGCTGTGCAACAGGGGGAGGACAGCAATTGTCTCTGGTCAAACATTCCCTTACTGCAGCTTCAATGATGTTTTGGGGAACAGAGTCCTAAGCACCGGCATGACACATCTGCACTTGCTATTGCTACCACTGATATCACTTGGGTTACTTTAGAAGTAGAAAGGCTTGCAAGATTGCTTTTCAACTTCCTCACCTTCTAGAAATATTTTCATTAAGTGATAAAAAGGCTGGTTTGTGTTTTTTTGGGGGGGTGTTTTTGTTTGTTCGTTGGTTGGTTTTGTTGATGTTTTTTCAATTAGGCAGGTAGAGGCTTCTGCTGCTCTTTCAGAATAGAGTTACTGGAGAAAAATACGACATTTCTGCAGCCTCCAGAATTACTGCACATTACCAAAACCTCCAGAAAACAGGTACTATAAGTTACTTAAGTTTCTATAGACTGTTTGTGATTCCCCATACATTAAAACTCTCAACTACAAAGATGAATGGAGAGGATAAATAGGCATCTCTAAGCCATTAGGAACAAAAGTGTTCAGGGAATTTTGAAAAGCAGAAAGAGCAGTCAGAGGCCAAGGTCCCTTTGGGTAGTTAAACAATCCTAATGACCGTTCCCACTCATGACAATGCCCTTCCTACTTACTGAAATAAAGCAATTCTGTTATCAAGGTGACACCGCAAAGTCTGCCTTGGTTCAGGACAGCACCGTGTGTGATAGACACTTCAGAAACATTCAGAAAGTGCCAGCAACAGCCCTCCCATGAACCCGCTGTTGTAAATCACTGCTGTCAATAAATCTGGTTGCTCTTAATTGTTTGGGTTTCTCTTGGAAACAAATATTTACCAGCTTCTGACTTGCACAGTCTTCTAAAGGTCACAGATGTTAGCTCCAAGGGGAGCCAAACTGTTCAACCTTAAACTATTTAACAGTGGCTTCCTGTGCAAGCCTGTGCTGCCATAAAAGCAGGAATTACTATGGGACTTATGTGTAAGGATGGAGGAGTAAACTTCTCCTCCTCCTGGCCCATTTCAGCATGTTATTTTTAAAAGCTTATGTATTCAGTGATTGAAAAAGCCACCTTCATTCTGCCTGTCCTTTTGGATAGGGTTGATGTGTTGCATGCTAATAGAGTCTGCTGGGAAGTTAGAATTACTTTCTCATATAACAAGCCTGGATGCAGGGTAGACAAAAGGATTTTAATTGGACTGCTATTAGTGACAAAAGTTTGCATCAAGAAGAAAAAAAAATCCAGGTTTTCCAAACCTATTACAGCCCTTCTATGTATGTCCATTCCACAACTATATGTAGTAACCTGTAGCTCCTGAAAAGCTTCTCATCTTGGCTGCTGGCCTCATCTCAACTTCCTAAGATTATTACAAAGATAAGAAACACTTCCCATCAGTTACTTCTTACATCTACTTTTCATTTCATCATGACCAAAAATCCAACAAAGGGAATTGCTGGGGAAGCTATTACCAAATTTTGTGTCCTGACCCTTTTCACGCTGTTCATTTAAATCATAGAAATTATGTAATTTCTAATGACACCAGTCACCTGCATGCTCATCTGAACTACTTGGTCTGCAGAGCTAGATCCTCACCCTGCTTCTAAGGATGGTTTGGGGCCTGAGTTTCAAACTTTTAGTTCTTTCTCCTTTCCCTTTTCCATCTTGCTTTGATTTTGGTCTTCAGAAAGAAGGCATCAGAGAAAGTGAAGCTTCACATGACTGAGAGCTACATGATTTCTAACGCCAGTTCTCCTGACCGAGATCATTCAGCTCTTCCCTGGGTTCAGCAAGAACCAGCTCATCTTTTTTTAAGAGCTATTATTTTTCTCATCTGACCTAGAAGAATCACAAGAGACCAAGGCCTTCGCTTAAGAACTGCTTGCATGCAAGTTAACCATGCCTCAGGGAACGTAATGTTGCGTTCTCACCCCCAGCATGGAAATTTAGAGGATTGACAAAATTTTCTAATTTGATTGCTCAGAGTTACATTTCCTGCACAGGTATCACTCTTAATATCACACATACATGTTACATTTATGCGGGCCCCTAATACCAGCTTTAAATTAGGAAACAGTTGCTAACAGCAAGGGTAATGAAATGCTAGAATAGGCTGTCTAGGGAGGTGGTAGGGTTTCTATCGTGAATAGGTCCTTAAAATATGCTGTAACAAGTATACCTGGAATTACACAACTGTAGTTGTTTGGGCTTGGAGGCAAAGATATGGATTGGATGGTCTTTTGAGTCCCTCTGAGGGCTGTAGTCTAAGATTTTCTGCTAATGATAGACCTTAAATCATGGAATCCTCTGAACTATGAGGAGTGGGTATTAACAGGCCTTGGTGATTCACACAAGTGATTTTCTAAACAGATATGCTTTTCTCAAAAACAAAAGCCTTAAACAGGAAAAAGTTTGGGATGCATGCTGAGGTGTGATGTTTTAGAGACACCATAATTGCTCCATGTGGAAAATTTAGTGAGCATGTCAGTAAGCTGAAAATGTACAGGACAAAAGGTATCTGTCTGAAAGCACCACCTCTCTGCACAGGGAGAGCCATTGAAAGGTCACTGCCCAACATCACTGCTGCTTAAAAAGCTGCTCCCTGGGGATGTCACAACTTGAGCACTTCTGCTGAGATCAATCTGTAAAGAATGTGTTTCTGACAGCTGACCGGAGTAGTACGGAAATGAACTCCACCATGGCTGAAGTCAGATTTCTTTCTTTTTTCCAGCCTCACGTACAGAAAAAAAATGTGGGTATTTTTCTATCATAGTTGATTTTTTTTTAGAGTAAAAGTAGTATTTGTTCTGGATGACAGGAATTTGCATTTCTGGATGTCACTTTCTTTCTGTTGTTTTTCCTTAAGAGAAGTATGTAAAATATCAGTAAGCCAAAAAAAAAAAAAAAAAGCCAGTAACAATGGCCACATTCTCCTATCTGACTCATTCTGTCCCAAGCCAAATAGGTATAGGTGCAGGGGAGAGATGCCTCACAGAGCTGTAAGCTGATCTTGTTAAAGATTTGCTCCACAATGCAACACCAGCGTTCATGCTAGGACAAACTGAGGACACAACGAGCCAAATTCTTTAGGAATAATGCCTCTGCATTGACGTACCAGTGTGTTTCCTGAAATAACAGTGCCATCCTGCAATGCAAAATTATTCTCCAGTGTGCCAGTTCACTTGATTCTCAACCAAGCCAGAACGACCTTGCAGTGGAAAAGCTGAAGCAATAAGCTTCTCCATGGGTGCAGGGAGTTCCTTCAGGGTGCTGGGCTGGACAGGGTGGTGGTGGGAGAGGCCAGGCTTGCAGAGCCTTGCTTCTGCTGAAGCAGAAAGCAGGAATTCAAGCACGGAAAAACCACCAAAGGGAAGGCAGCGTCTGCTGCTCCCCAAGGTGCCCTGTGTGTCCATGTAGGCTGTCCAATCCCTGCGGGACACATTGTGCTGACCTAAAGCACCACCATTAGTTTGGCTGCATCTTGTCCCAGGGCTGAGCTGTCCTGACTGGATGAGGTTGGTGCTGGTCTGAGGGACCCATGTTTCTTGGTACTGCTTAATTAGAGCTCAGGCATCCAGCGCTGCAGCCCTTCATGGGAGGCTGCGCTACTGTGCTCCACATGGGCCCAGGCCTCCCTCCCTGCTGCCATTCCAGTGGGATGGGGCTTGGGAGGCTGCGGTGCCACCTGATTCCTTTCTGGATCATGCTCTTCCTGGGGCTTCTCCAGAGCCCAGGCTCTGCTGCAGCCTTCAGCCAGGTGATGAGCTATGGTGAGCCACGTGCTTCGTAGATGAGGGAACAAGGCTTGCCTTCCTACAGGGTGGAGAGTGCTGTTCGTCTTCTTTACTCCCCAGAGATAGCAGCAGCAGACACTGTTCTGAGCATTTCTCTCTTCAAAGTCTTCAGTCAGAAGCAACTGCCAGTGCAAACCACCATGGCTTCAGCAACTCATGTGGTGTGATGCCACGCTACATTGGTAGGTGACCTGGCCCTTGTTTTTAGCCAGCAACAGGACTGTAGCACATTTTTCACTTGCCTTGCTGGACAAGCAATGTAGGTGAAGTACTTTCTTCTCAAGGGCTAGAGACGAGCACGGATGTCCCATTTGTGTCACAACGACTATATGAATTTCACGCTGAATTTTCTCAACCGTGTGGTACCATCCAGTGTCATTTCCCTGACCTCCAGCTCTCAGAGACAGAACAGTCAGCAGCATTTTATTGGAGAAAAAGTCAAAGCAGGGAACTAAGACACGGCCTCATTCGGAGACATTAGTGCCTGAGTCATTGGGATGTCATTCAGGCGTGAGGACAGCCTGTGAAGGCTTTCAGATCACATGCGTGCATGACATTTAGAAGAGGTGGGTGACCTCATGGGAGATTATCTGAGATCTAAACTGGCCGTAGAAAGTGGCATTGGAGGCTTTCATTTATCCTCACTAACCTTCAGCAATAAAAAAGGAGGATGAGTGCACGGATGTGCATGCAGGAAGTATGTGAGAAGCGCTGAGAATATTGTGAAAGCCAGAGGACTGGTAAACCATACCCCAGCTCCAGTGACACATGGCTGTCATGGGAAGAGAGGAGAAGGGCACTATGTGTTTCACGGGGCAGAGCGTTTTATTTGAAACTTTTTTCTTGTACATTTGCTATGTGACTGTGCAGTAAAACAATTAAGAAAGTATGCTCCTTTCCTGGTTTATGCGGGAAACCATGAGTTTGGGTATTCTTCTGACCATAATTCTAGACATGGCCACCAGGTCAGGCCAACCTTGGGAGCAACCGTGAGGCCAACCAGCAAAACTGAAAAGTAGAGTATGAATTATTCATTCCCCCCAACTTCTTCCATTGCTCACCCTGTATCTCCAAATCAGCACCTCATCAAACACCAGGCTGTTGGTAGGGGGCAAAGAGCAATGTAGTTTCCCTGGGTTCAGTAATAATAAGGATCCAAAGGGCCACAAGATGTCTCCTCAAGTCTATGGCCTTCCTCTAATTATTCATCTATCCTGTGTCAGGCCAGCAAATACCTTTCTCCAGACTTCCTGCCCTGCTCTGGAGTTCCTGCTGAACTACAAGTTAGCAAAAGTGAACAGCAAGAAAGAAGTGGTATGGGATCTTGGTAGCCCTGAAATCACTCTTAGTCCCCAACCTGTTTCTCTAGGCAGTAACCTATGACCTATGTTCTCTTCTGCCTCTCATCCACTGCTTTCTCAATCTCAATCTCTCCAATTCCATCTCTCTTGTGAGTTCTCCCCCTGCACTTGATGAGTCCATCTGCTCATCAGGTCCAAGCAAGTATGTGAATCCTGCTCAAACTCATCCCACATGGTCAACACCTATGCTCTGAGAAGGACAGAAAAGGCTGTATGCTGCATCATTACAATGTCCAGTTCAACCATATGCTGACTTCTGCATTTCTACTCAGGTCAGGGCTTGCATTATTAGTCTCCTGATGGGAGGAAGATCTGTTAAGACCCATTCTGACCCTGTAAATGATCAGCTAAGAAAATTATAAGTATTAGATGAAAATGAAGAACTACTATATTAGATGAAGGATACTCTTAATAGAAACTATTGCTGTACCTGTAAGAAAAATTACTAAGAATGACACATCTGTAAGGAACACAAAAGTAAAAGCAACAGTAGAAAAGTGCTCAGTTCTCCCAAGCTCCAGGTACATGTGATAGACAGTAGTCATTCATCCCCCTGATGAAATCCCATGTAGATGCATTACAGTATGGTGGGTTTCACAGAGTAAATGATGGGATCCCACGGCAACTCCACCCTCAGTGAAAGGGTTTAGATTGCTCCCAGATATGGGGCCACCTATAATAGATATTTCCAACTTTGTTAAAGGAGTGGCATGATGTTTTTGGACATTTATTTTATCTTAAATATATATAAATATAAAAAAATATATAAAAAAAAAGGTTTTGTCTTAAACTACTATTAAATTGAATTTCAGTTTCAATAAAAATACAGCAAAGGATTCAGTAACCTTTCCAGATAAAATCAAATATAATTAATTACCAGACCACATTTACCAACCACCAGCGTGTATGAAATCCACCATTCAGGGCCAGAATATTGCCACTTCATTATTACATTGCATGACTTGCACTTAGTCACAAGTCTTCTGTATCTTTGAAAACATCTACTTCGTAATTACTGCATAGTAGCATAGTGGGAAGTGAGTATAAGATCTGAACAGGCCTGTTTGTTTTATAAATGACTTTAGTCTGCTTCCAAGGATTCAGAAAAACTGAATTTTACCAGATTTATCTTATCTTACATCCAACCATTACTTTTTTCTCTCAAGAAAACTATTGGAGTAAAGTAATGAACAAAGCTGCAGTACTTTTTGAGGGCTGAAAAACTGGTATTAGTGGGAGTTTCCTTCATAGTTATTAATGCATCAGTAGTACTAGGCAGCTCATAAACCAAAATAAGGATTTTTTATTATTTATTTATTTATTTGCCAAGCACACAATTTAATCTGCTTCACCTATAAAGCTAAAACTCATTCAAATGAAATGCGCACGCATTAGGGAAACCTGGATTTAGTCAGATGAGCAAAAGAAATTTGTTTCAACATGTTGGCCCTAAAACTATTATCAAGAAAAATACAACTACTTTCCTCAGACAGCTCTCTCTGATTCCCTTCTCTCAACAACATCAATTTTTTATAATACAAAATGGCCAAAGTGCAGCATTTTTATTACATATTCCCATAAATAATTCACTGACAACGTGGAACAAGAGATAAATGAAAGAGCCATCCTTACCACTGACGTGATCACACTGAGCACAGTCCCGGTAAGATGCCACTGAACTCAGTGAACTGTCTCAGGGCTTTGATTTTGGGAGTTCACTTCCACAAACACCGTTGCCTGTAGCTACAGATGTTTTACTGGTAGATCCCATTGTGAGAATACCTCTCAGCATTTAGATGGGCCTCCCCATTTCTGTGTTTTGCCCAGCTGTGGCTTTTAGTCCTTCATTAGTTGGTGCTTCTGCCTGGGAGTCAGCTCCCTGTCATGTGCTTGTAAATGGATGAGTAGAGCGGGTCCTTCTTTTTGCTACTAAATATAATAGCTTATACCACCAGAGAAATACAAAACCATTCTATAATTCAAGAATGCATAAAGCAGAGCCTCCTGAGTTTTAAGGCAAGCAGCACTATTTGTTTTAGAAATACAGAAGCATTATAATCTTTTAATTGGAAATCATTAAACTAGAGTCATCACTTGAATTATATTCAAACTCGTCAAAATCTTCCGGGTAGCAGTAATCGCTACTTTTTCTCTACCTTTATCTTTACCTCTAAGTTAAATGTGTTTGGATTTTTCTGTGCAGATGATCAGAGGAACCATTAGAGCACATTTTTGCTCAGTGACCAATGACTGAAAGTGTCTTCCATGTGCTGAGGTTGTGATGTCTCATACTAAATCCTTTTCTGGAGGCACAGCAATAACTACTTCTGTTTTTCTAAGAGAACATATCTCCAGCATGTTATTGAATAGTCTGTCAGAAAAATATATTTGATTAGATTAAAGAAGTCCCTCTTTCAGAATTTGTAAACAAACAAACACAAATTACAGTGCAGAGAACCAGGTAGAAAGTTAGCAAAGGAAACTCCTCCTCCACTGTACATGAACTGAGCTTAGTGATGCCAGGGCAATACTATTCCTTTGATTTACTGCTATGCCAGCACCATGCAGAGAACAGAGCAGAGGGATGATATTTAAATCTCATAAAGTATGTTAGGGGATTTCGGGTGGAGGGGAGTTTCTCTCTGTGATTCATTTATGATAAATGTCTATTTTGCTGCAGCCATTTCTCTGTCTTCACTGCCTAGAGGTGGTCATGTAGCATTTCATTAGTGAGGTGTCAGATAGCTCTTAGTGAGTTTGGTTCACACCCACGAAGGCTGATGGATGTGTAACCAGATGAAATAGTATGATTTTAGCAAGATCTGTTATGTATTTTTGTGCCCATCCTTCATTGTAAAACCTCAGTCTTTTCTTAAATCTGTGACAAAATCTAGAGTTTGGGGTGCAAAATTTTGCATGCCAGAAGAATGCAGAGTTAATAGGATATCTTTCACTGGTCTGTGTATGTGTATGCCCCACAGTCAGACCCTTACATAAGATTTAGATGAAAAGTAACAGAACTAGCACATGCTGGTTCAGACCATTTGTTATCAGTTTGCTAGCTAAGACATGGAGATCCTTCATGAGCTCTTTTTGTGTTATTTTTCTTCCTTCCTTCCTTCCTTCCTTCCTTCCTTCCTTCCTTCCTTTCTTTCTCTTTCTTTCTTTCTTTTTTCTTTCTTTCTTTCTTTTTCTTTCTTTCTTTCTTTCTTTCTTTCTTTCTTTCTTTCTTTCTTTTTTCTTTCTTTCTTTCTTTCTTTCTTTTTCTTTCTCTTTCTTTCTTTCTTTCTTTCTCTTTCTTTCTTTCTTTCTTTTCTTTCTTTTCCCTCCCTCCCTTCCTTCCTTCCTATCCTCCTTCCTTCCTTCCTTCCTTCCTTCCTTCCTTCCTTTCTTTTTCCTGACACTTAGTTTCTGACTCTATGCTTTAATAGAGATTCATTGCAGTGCTAAGACATAACTTGGGGTCTTAGTGTGGGAATCTCACTGATCCCCTGTGCCCCCATAGTTTTCAACTTCAAGACCGTTTAAAATTATATATATATTGAAATTTCATTTAAAATACAAATCAAGCTAAGAAGATTATTATCATTATTATCATTATTGCCATTAAGATGTTTCTATGGTCACCAGTGGTACTACTCCACTTTGGAGTATGTTGAGTATGTTGTATGTAAAGTTGAAATACGGCAAAAGAAGCACACTTCTGTGTCAGGAATAGATATTTTCTTTTACTTACTCATTCAGATGTGATGACTTACACAGGAGTATCTGAATCTTTACAGTCCTGTAGGTTTTATAGGTCATCCTACAAGAGGATAGGCCATCTTCTACAAAAGCAATTATGAAACAGGACTTGTTCACTTCCAGAGTGGAACAGGATCTCCCTTGCTGTGGTCTCTGACCACACGCAATGTGGGTCTAGCCTTTGAACCATGGAGAGGGCAGGGCTAATGGGACATCTCCCACTCATCCTTGTGTAGTGCACTAACATACAGAAGAAAGCAATAGGCATCTGCTAAATAAAGGACAATTCAAGGACAATGATAAAAAAAACCTTTTGTATGGGAAAGAAAATTCAGAGTGGATTGAGTCAGTAGGAGTAAACAGTTACTCAGTTTATTTTATTTTATTTAATGGGGCTTCCCCATCGCTCCCAATTCTCCCCATGCCCTGCAATTTCAGTTACGAATGTTCCTAGTTGTGAAAGGAGGGGGAAAACGTGGCTTTACCTTTCTGCAGTTCTCTGAAGTATTTTTAAAGTGAGTAAGGAATAATAAAAGCTGAGTCCCTGACTCATCTCGCCTTCAACATGCTTTTGGCTCAAAGGATTGTGTTTTCTGCTCTTTTTATCACTTCCATATTGGCAGGAACAATGCAGTCCAGTATCAGTGACTGATAGTGAGTGTGTGGGAAAATTGTTCATTTTTGATTGAATAGACATGTTAATCTCATCAGTATGTAAATGAAAGGTGCTCCTGAGGCATTCTGCCTCTTGCCACTTTCACTTCAACCTGTCTTTTGGGGATGTTCGCCTCCAAGGAATGCATTTAGAGAAATCAGCCATAAGCATATAAGGATGAAGCAGGATACTAAGCAATGTTGGTAGCACATATTGAAAGTAAAAAATACAAGAATGTCCTTTGAACTAAGCTGCAGTGAGTAAGACTCCTTTCTAATTTCCTGTACAAAGCCATGCAAGTATGTGTAACAACTTAAAATATAAAAATATTGCCAGTCAGTATTTGTATTTTGTCAGGTAGCAGACAAGAATTAAATGGATGTAATTGTTAGCAACATTCAACTTGAAACCTGTTTTCTAACCAGAATAATGTTCTTTATTTTAACTAAATAAACAAGAGCCAGGCAGAGAGTTTCAGAGCACGTCGAATATTTTCGATCAGTGGTAGAAGAATATTATTACAAAACAGCTCTTCTCATCCCTTCACAGTAAACAACACAAGAGAGACCAAGGAGACACAGTGTATTAAATTTCTCTGACAATAAGATGTCATTTCCAAAAATAGAATCTGCATTGAACAATCTTCATTTATGTACAGTTCCATATAAAACAAGTGTCAGGGACTATTCATTATATGTTGGTGTGATCATACATGATTTTCACTTAGCATCAGTATTTCAATGTCCCCCTTTTATTTGTGCTTTTGAAGATAGTGATCCTTGAGCCTGCATTCATGAACATGTTCCTTCAAGGCTGGTTGACCTGTTTATTTGTATAAAGGTTGCAGGTTTTTTGTCAGCCAGTTCACATCGTGTACCTTTATTGTACAATGTAAGGGTGAAGCATAAATATCAGAACATCAGCACATTTTTAAATTCCCAGGAAAAAGAAATACTTCGGCTCTGCCATGAGAGAAGAATTTAACTAAACTCACTATAAAGACCACCCCTTTTAATATTTTATCTTGCTATTACACAGGATTCATGATTCCCATTCTAAAACCAGGAATACAAAACTAGAAATCAGACATTACATTCCTCACTCATTCTGCATTTTGTGAAATCATTTTTAAACTCTTTTTTTCCATGTTAATTTTTTTTTTCAAAAGGAAGGAAACCAAATTAATTGGAAATAACAATTTTTTTTTAAAAAAGTGTTTATTCCACCTTTTTTCAAACTTCTAATTACACTATTCCCTCTTCTCAGATTAAAATCATTCCTGAATATATACACATTCAGTATTAGTTACTGCATTCTGTTTTATTTCATCAGTGCTTTTCTATATCAAACAAAATGGACAAGAAGAAAATGTTGACATAAATGTACAAAGAAGATGATTCCTATGGGGTATTGCAGAGTTAGGAAGTTCATAGTGTTTATACACAAATATATAAAACATTTCAGACGATCTCCATTCACTGGAATCTGTTCAGTTTCTCTTGTCAGACCTGTGTGACAAATACAAGACCAGAAATTAATAATTTATCAGGGAACTAACAGATGTTTTAAGAGAATGCAGAGAAGTACCCGTAAGTTGTGAGGGGGTGTATATTCCCAGCACCTGCAATTTTGCTTTCACTGAGTGTACTTGTTTACACCTGAGCTTGGGGAATACAGAGTGGGTGTGAAACAAATCGTTTTGATCCACTAGCTTTTTCCACCCACTCTCCAAATCTCCATCTGATGAAACTTCATGACACTCTTAAGAGCTCATGATCTCTTTGCAGAGTTATGTTTTGTCCTCAGTACAGGGTATCTGCCACTCCTGCCCCATCCCATTTCCTTGCTGCCCCCAGCCGCCTGGTGGGCCATGGGGGGCTCCTGGGCTCCTCCAGCCCCAGCCCCAGCCCCAGCCCCAGCCCCAGCCCTATATCAACCCTGGGAGGCCCCTGAACTGCTTCTGCAAGTGCAGGCAGCAAATCCTGCAGCACGGCACAGCAGGATTTAGGATTTAGTAGGGACGCATCAGCTGGTTAGAAATCAAAGCAGTATTTACTTTTACCAGTGGCACATGTAAATATTTAAGATGCATATAAATATATATATTTTTTTCAACTGCATTGATTATCCTCTTCCCTTGCTTTCTCTGTTCTGTCCATTTGACCCCTGAGTGGTAGCAAGTCTCCTTCTTTGTCTCCTTTCCAAACTGGACAGTCGCAGGGTTTTTCAACCTCTTTTCTTATGGAAGTTATCTGTCCCTATAACTATTTTTGTCACATCTTCAATCCTCCCCTCCTTCTGCTTTAATTTCCAGGAGTTGCCAGCACTGAACACAGTATTCTGGATGTGGCAGCACAGTATTTTCTGTCCTGATTTTATATATCCTATCAATGTTCATTTATTTACTTATGTGAAGCAACATAGGGGGGTGTTTAGCTGCTGTCTGGAGAATGAGCAATTTCCATTGACCTGTCTGCAGTGACTCTTCCCTATGTTGCCACAGCTAATTTGAAACCCAGCATAGGGTCTATTCCTGTTCTCTTTGAAGTTAAGAGGTATCAGTGGTTGCTGTTGATATCGGTGGTTCCAGATGGTTCAATACTGAGGAAAAGAGGTTATGAAAGTAACTTCCAAAAGTTCAAGACATTACCTTTCACAGGGTATACGTTTAATTAGATAGGATGTAAATATTTGGGGTGAAAGATTATCTCTAATTTCTTATAAATTTTCTTGAACTCATGAACCTGTATGCTCAGAAAATAAAGAAAAAGTCATAGGGCAGTGAAAAATTACAACCTTCTATATTTGATGACGTGTTATATAAACTGGAGTTTTGCTGCTCCTGAGCATGCTGGGGGCTGCACACATTTGAACAAATATTGGAGGGACATTCAAAAGGCTGGGACTGCTAAGCTTTGATAAGAAACATTTCACTGGAGAAAAGAGGTGCTCTTCAGAAAAATACTGCATGGCTTATTCGAACTCCTTGAAAGTGTTGGTGACTTTTGAATAAAGAAGTTAAAAGTTAATTAACTGGGCTTGAGAAAAGTGAGGGGGTGTCGATGTCCTAAGGAAGAAGGTCAAAAACAACACAGTGCCACTGGCACACTCCTGCCATTAGCAATCAAACTTAATCATCTCTTAACCTGACTCAGTGAGGCAATGTGCTAGTCTGCTTCAGCTGAAATTTCCTTCCAATCAGGCAATTTTATGTACTTATGCTTCAGATCTCAAAATCAAAATCAAACCTTAGAGCTGTATTTGATGGCTCCCCGGGATATGCACGCACGTGTAATCCCGTCCTGTATAATTACCGCCTGCCTACACACGTTCTCCTTGCGTTTCAATCCAGTATTCTCTTTCTCTTTCAAACTGTGCTGTGCCTGTTCCTGAATATCACAAGGTGACTGTTTTGCAGTGGTGGGTGGATAAAACATTACTAGCTATGATTAAACATAAGCACTCGAGCCTGGGCTCAGAATAGAGGGTATCTATTAGCACCGGTGTGCACAGCGCAGCAGGCACCTTGAAGTATAATTGGGCACTCGGTGTCACAAGGTTTTCCTGATCCTTCCACCAAAAGAGGCCAATGCCATGCTCTGCCTCTAAATATATTGTGGGCAGGTTCATGGAGTGAGTGACAGCTGTAACTCAGCATTCTCTTTTATGAGGTTATGACATTTGTTACACCTTTCCAGCAGATTCATCGCCTCAGATGACAAGGCTGTGTTTCCTGCAGGTGTTAACCTGTGGGAGACGTGTGCCCTGCACAGGAGAGCACCATGTTCATCTTCCCCTACCTTGCTCTCCAAGTAGTTCAGCCTTTCCGGAGCTTTTAACACCAACTGTTCTGTGCCATGCACACCAAGGCACCAAACCCCAGCGATTTTGGTTATGAAGAAGATAGAAATGGACATTCCTCAGAGGTGCCCACTGACAGGACAGGATATAACAGGCACAAACTGAAATACAGGGAATTTAATGTGGACAGGAAAATAATTTATTTTTTTTTTTTAACTGTAAGGGTGCTCAGGCACTGGAGCAGGTTGCCCTGAGAGGCTGGGTAGTCTTCACCCTTGGAGAAACCCAGCACCTGATGGGACACAGCTTGGAGCAGCCTGCTGGAGCTGCCACGGCTCTGAGCAGGGGCTGCACTGGGTGATCTCCACCCTCAGGTGGTCTGTGAGTCTGGGCAGAGCCTCTGCTGGTCCCAGGAGAACTTGTCCTCTGCTCGCAAGGGTCAGGATGGTTTTGTGATCACGGTGCAAGGTCCCTGTTTGCCCCTGCTTCTCTGTGGGCCTGCCAGTGCTAACAGACTGAAACAAAAATGTGTTAAGTGCCATATTACTGAGTAGGATTAACAAGCCAAGTAATCTGGCTACTTACTTAAATTACTTTTAGCCTCAGCCTCCATTACATCAAACACTCCCTTTTCCCTCCCCAGTTTTCAAACTTTTTTTTTTCTTTTTTTTTTTTTTCTCATGGCTCACAGACATTTGACACCCAGCTCCTGATGAACTCAGTATCATTTAATACTTTTTTGACCTCAACCCTTAAGGTTCCCAGCTGGCACAATATTCCATCCAGCTGAACAAGAACCTCTCTTCTTCCCCCTCCCATGGCACAGAACTCTCACTAGGCATTGGATCCACCAAAAAGGTCCAATGTCTCTGCCTCAGAGCTCAGGTGCTGAGGAAAATCAAGCCCACTGTTCTCAAATTTTGTATGAAGCACACTGCTGGCAAGCAGTGCTATTTTAACATCTGCTAATAATATTATCTTTCTCTCAGGTGTACTTCCCGCTCTCTGGTTGCTTATAATTGCTACCTGAACTCCCTTGGCAGTCAGTGGACCTTCTATTATCTCCCCGTGATGTTCCAATCCACTCAGACCTCCCTCTGGCCAGCTACAATTCTCTCTCTCCCAGCTCCCAAAGGCATGTTATTTTTAGAGCTCAAACTCCTCCAGAGATCAATGGGAGTCTATAAACTCAAAAATAGTTTGCTTATGGTACATTAATAATCCTCACAGTTATGTTCCCTGGTTATCCTTTCAGCCGCTGCAGCTTATCTATCAGTGCCTCTCTTGCCACTCCAATCAACCTTATTCTACTGAACAACACTCTGCCATTTAAAGAAAACAGAAAAGTATGTACTTGACAGCAAATGCAAGCTTAAATGTTGTCATGATGAAGGACAGACTTAAGCACATGCTTAGGAGCTTTCTTGAATCATGGAATGAGGCTTTTTTTTCAGCCCTGGAGACTTTCTTCATTCCCATTTTGACAATCTGCAGGGCTCTGACTGCAGTCAATGAGATGCCAGTGCTAGCCTCTGTGGCAAAAAAGGCTGGGTCCCAGCATTTTCCAACCATGGGAAAATGTGTTACTATTTTTATGTAAGAAATCATTTAATTTATGTGTTGTTCAACATAGATGCAGCTTGAAAACAAATTTTTAAATAAATTAATGAATTTTAAAATCTCATTTTTTTTCCAAAGGCATAGTTTTTCATGTTGCATCTCTTTTTTTTTTCCCCCCTGAAAATGTACCCAAACTAGTTAAGTCCAAATGAATGAAAGATTTCCTCTAAAAAAAAAGCACCAGTAATTCCAAACTGTCAGCATTTTCTGTTCTTCTAAAACTTGTTAGCTAAAAGTAGAAGAAACAAGAAATGAACTCAGATTTTGGCTGTATCTCCATATATGCAATAAAATGACCATGTTCAGCACTAGTATTATATAATTAAAGACTGAACATGAATCACCTGAAGGCTAAGTAAAATGTGTCTTTATCTGAACAGTTTCCAGCCCTATATGTTTAACCCTAAGATTCTGATAATGCAGCTGGTTTTATGAGAAGTTCCCTTACAAAGGAGAAAACAGACATATCCCATTAGCACTTCATAGAAAATCAGTGATTATAGCAAGTGCACAAAGGTTCAGTAAATGCCTCCTACTCAGCAAGCTTCCAAAGTGAACGACCACATGATGTTTACTCCTCACCAGAACCCATTTATAGATCTCTTACTCACCACTATCACAGTCATACATGCAATATTTAAGAAAAGACAGCAAGAAGTCTACTATTTGGGAGAGGATGGGGGGTTACAGTGGGAGAATGGGGTCTTTTCTTTAGAATATTATTTCACCAAGCAGTGAAATGTGATTTAAAACATATAAACTCTAAAGATTATAATAATCTGAAAGCATTCATTACGTACCCTGGGCTATACATACTGTCAGTAAGCATGACTACTTGGAGAAAATTTTGCACAGGAAAAATTTGATAAAAAGGATCAGAAATGTCTCTTCAAAAGTGCAAGTGGGAAATGAAGGTAACAACTTCCTATGGAGTTAGGAGGCCCAGGAAAGGCTTTCATTCCCACAACTTTTAAGTGACATCTGGGCATTCCTGGTGAATAAGCACCATGGGAATGAAAAGGGTATTCATTTCAGTAAGGTAAGAAGGGGACAGAGGTCATGAACTTTTATTAGTGTGGAGCAGAGTTAGCCTAGAATTCCCAACACACCAGTCTTTAGAAGGAAAATTTTGTGAAAAGAAGCTAAATCCAGTGACATGCTTTCTCTGATTACTCTAGGGAATTTGGAGTGTGAAATAAAGTTCTTTGACTCCCCAGTTCTATTACTCAGCTGATAAAAGCCTTGTCCTTCCTGAGATAGTAACCTGAAGTGCCAAGGGATCTGCTTTAATTCAACTGCCCTCACTTCCCATCAGTGGGCACCACTTGCAAAGATCGTCTTCTCCTGCGCAACTGCTCCAATATTTATATCATGTCTGGGTCACTGTCTGTATGGACAGCGGAAGAAGCAATAGGAAGTCAAATGTGCTCCAGGTGAACATACTTATACTGTGACGGGGCATCAGAAAGAGGGTTCGGGTTGCAAAGGGGGGGTTCATCCTTTGAATCCCTCTCAGTGGTAGCTGGTTGACTAAATTAAAAAGTCTACTTTAAATTAAAACATGTTTTGCTTTCTTAAGTGCTCTTTGCAAATTATTTCAACACATTTGTTAAGTTTCTATCAGGATAAAAGTAGTGAGTCTCACATATTTGAGCACCTCTCATACATCTCAAATATATTTTCTCTCATATACATCTTTTCTTGACGTGGTCCTGGGCAACCAGCTCTAGCTGGCAGTGCTTGAGCAGGGGGGTCAGACCAGATGACCTTCAGAGGTCCCTTCCAACCCCTGCCATGCTGGCACTGCGTGATTCTGTGAAATACTGAAAACACTAAATAGTTTCTCCCTTTTTTCTTCATCTTACGTAAAATGAAATATATTGGGAAGCAGCTAAAAAATAGAGATTCAGGTTACACACATGCACACAGAGTTTCAGTACAAAGAGGGTCAGTTTTATATTTTTTTTGAGACTTATCCAACAAAGAATATTAGACACAAGTGTTGAAATATGAAAGTCTTTTTTTGTTTGTTTGTTTTTGCTAATGAGCTTTTCTTATCTTTGTCATTAAAAAAATCCTGAAAGCCATATGTGCTTTCTCACACGTGTTGTTCCTCCAATTAATTTACATCTGTCTTCAGACAGTGTAGGATGGGCAGCTAAAGGCAACGTTGACCCTTTGTACTCTCTGTAGTTCAGTATGTGCACAAGGAAGCTGTAGCAGAGTATTGTGTAAGACCATGTCCAGTCAATAACAATGGACCTTTTCATTTAGGACAACAGCAAAAATAATAAATAAATAAAAGCCAAGCAAAAGCATTCCACACATTATATCTTGCTACCTACACTGACACAAAGCTTAGTCAGCAAAGAAACTTGCAAAAGAGAGAAATTCAGTGTGGTGGCTCTGAAGTGACAGCTATTGAATGGAGGTCATTCAGATCAATATGTTATGGCAGCAAATTTATCTCCTGCCAAGTAAGGAACAAATCTCTGACTTTTTTGAAAGGTATAAATTGGGCACTTAGCCAACATAACACAATTAAGAAGAATGGCATTGCGCTGACCTAATGGCTGCCATAACAGTTTAAGTGGTAAAAAAGATTAGATAACAGTATGTGTTGGAAGCTCTTTGGAGGATTTTTGGCTCAGTGCAGTTGTATTAAACCATGCATGGTTTCTAGGCTGTTCTCTTAGTTATTTGGAGATAGCAACTACTTGGGCACAGTGGCTGTGTTATGCAAGTGGTTCACGGAGAGCTAATAAGCATGAACAAGAAACACAAAATCATGAATATTTTTTATGGTGAGGTTTGTGCATGGACTCCTGGTTGAAATCAGCTGAAGAAGGAGCTAGGCTTCTTTACCTTCTAGATAACAGATATTTTTTAACTTTCTAAAGCAAACGATCAAGTACTGTGTAAGCACAGAATCCTATCAGTTCCGTCAATGACCAATATTTGCTATGAGTTGTCAGTCAATTAATCATGTAACAAAGGTAAAATCTGTGATTTTAGTTGAATACTAAGGAATCTCTCACGCTATCTTAGTCATACAAAGGATGGATTGGTTGTTCTTTGGGAACAGTTCTTATTCAGAAGGAAACAATCCATTATGAATTTTTCAGGTGGAAAATTTGTTCTTTACTAATTCAGCTGCAGGCATCTCATCTCAAGTAGACAACAGTGCAGCTGGCTCACCCAGGGTGTAACATCTTGAAGTTTTCCTCAAGTTACTTTTCTTTTCTTTTTTTTTTTTCCTCAAGCCTTGATCCCTGCAATGGACTGGAGAGCCAAACAGAGATGGCAGCTCTTAGAGACTCCAAGCCAGGACAGCGTCCCACAAACTTGGAAACTGAGGTCCTTCCTCTGTCTAGGGATTTCAGTGCTCTTACTTACATGTAGAGGTTCTGAATCACACAGAAATTCTGGGCTCATCCAGGTTTCTGGTATCTCCAAGTTCCCAGCCCAGCTGAGGATTTGCAGTAAGGAGCTGGGCAACCCTCTAATCCATAGGTGGAGCTGGAGCCCTCAGAGCTCCTTGATTCTGTGTCCAGATCGAGGAGTTTCAGGGCAGCCACCCCACACCTGGAAAGTGCCCAGTTTGCCCTCACCTCCCAAGACATGCCCAAGAACAAAGACTGCTGCAGTCCTTGGGAAATATAAAACTGAAATATTTGTATTTTCTATGATTCTTCACTGAGTTACACTGCTTTTCCTTTCTCTTGATTATTGGAACCAAGATGCAGACAATGCAAATTTCATATGCAGTTTCTAAAAGACCAAGGTGTAGTAACTAGTAGCAGTTTCAAAAGTGGAAAAAAAAAAAAAAAAGGACCAGATTTCAGCCTTTCCAGTGAAAAAGAAAGAAATTCTACCCATAACAAATGCCTCCACTTCTTGACTTGTACTAATTCAGAAGGTTTAGTATTTGTATCATGTCACAGACATTATACTCTCTAGATCATGGAAATGTGCTCTGAACTTTTCTATCATTTACTCAGTTGCATCGGTCTTTTTTTTTTTTTTTTTTTTTGGGCAGCTCTTGGCTCAGATCAGAAAGCCACCGAAAGCAATACAACATGGGCTGCTAGTTATCATCATTTAAATGAAGTAGCACCTTACTGAACACATTTTTTAGCTTAATGATTCACAACAGTAAATTTACTGCTATAAATATGTTGGTTTTCAGGATGAAAATCAACAGTTTCTTAAAATTGGGAAAGCATATCTTGAGGTTTATCATAGCCGAACAGTTCATAGAAACTGAATTGATAAGGACTGATTATGCATAACATTTCAAAATGGTATTACAAAGAAAACATATGAGGTCTGATACAGCTTTTATTATTGCCATTTCTACCTCTGCTGTGACTTTCTCTGGAACTACCTTTCATATTCTCTCTGCACAGTTTACGTGTCTGAAAAAAAAAAAGAAAAAAAAAAAGTGCTTGTTGCATATGTTTACATCATGTTAAATTCATTTTTTTGCTTCATTTTTTTGCTTCAGTTTTATGATTTTCATTAATGTTTACCCTCTGATGTCTTTTAACCTAAAATGTCATCCCTATAAAAAGATTTTCAGACTCAATTTCAATTGCTTTGTGAGTCTATGAGGTCATTTATGATTTTTAATGGGAACCAAATACCGAGTTGTATATACTAAATACTTTGATTAACATTGTTGATGAGAAGCTGCAATAGCTCTTTCTACCTCTGTCAGTGAGAACTGTGCTGCAGTACTCACTACCTTTGAAATTAATACCTTCAGAAGGGAAAAATACAGCTTTTCCTTTGTGGCACTTTACTAAGGCCTGTTAGGTTCATGCAGGTGTGCGCCTATAATTACTATCCTTTGTAATTATAAATCAATATAGGGGGGAAACTGTTCTCTGAATGCATGTTAAGCTATTTTCATCCACCTATACCACCTCTGCTTTAAAAAAGCATTTGAGTTTTCCATGTAGGATCGCTCAAGGGCTTGTTCCCCTTTAAGGTATCATCCTGATTGCACAAGCAAGTATGTCCAAACAGCCTGTTAATGAAGCCACATGACTTAAAGGGCTTAAGTAGTAAAAAATTTATAGCACTAAGATTAGAAAGGAATTTCCAGGACAGTCTAGTTTTATTTTATTTTCATTCCCCGTAATAGCAATTTGGATTCTCAAGACAAAGCCTTACAGAGACAATGAAAGTTCAGGAATTATTGTTGTAGCAAATTTATCATTAAGAAACTAAAAGTCTAAGAACAGAACCTGCAAAATACTTATTACCTCCTTTGAGGTGCTACAAATCCTATTGATTTCTCCAGTGATAGCCAAAACCACTTATCAGCTTTCAGGCACAGGTGAAAAACAGACAGTAGAAAAGCACCTGGGTGGTGGTGCACCATGAAAATAAAAAGAAGTTGCTAGATCCCACTAAGAAAAAATAAAATAAAAATTAAAATTAAAAAAAAAAAATACAGACTCATAATTTTGGTGCCTTCAGATTGAAGATATACACAGAAAGAGCCAGGCTAAGCACTATAAGGAATAAAATAATGATTGGCAAAGTATATAAAAAGCAGCAATAAAAATCAACTACTAAAAGAAAAAGTCCAAAAAAGCAGTGCTATTTGAAACAACAGGACATCTTTTTTTGTGTGCTGAAAATGATGAAGGCTCTGTAAGGAGGCACTCATTGATGCAATATAAAATGCACATACTGGGAGTTAATTACATGACTGGGGTTTCTCAACCAGGATGTGTGTCTGAAAGCAAAGTTTCCAGCTAGGAGAAAATGTATATGGTGGTGACTACTCTCACTGCACAGACTCCCTACAGTCAGCTCTTGGTCACCCACCACAGAGATAACTTGGGGGAAATTCCTCACAGGTGTCTGCAGGTGAAGTACAGGAGGAGGAGGCAAGAACATAATGACTGATATTGCACTATGTAACCTGGATTAACCATGGGCAAACTATTATAAAGCTAAAAAGCAGAATTCATGGTTTTCAAAAGTGACTAATGATTGGGGGGGCATAGCCTTTGGGGAAGGACGGTCATGAGATAACCCACCACAAGCAATACAGCTCCAAGGAGCCAACCTCTCTCATGTCCCACGCATGGCAGTGCAAGCTGTGGGACCAAAGTCATTTTGCACTCCTCAGAACCTTGTCACCTGCTCTCATGGCATCCTCACTCACTTCGGTCATAGCTTCACCCACAATCGCCAATTCCAGCACAACCAAAAGCCCATGCTTCCCATCTATTGATTTTGCCATGGAAAGTGTTGGAAGAACTTATTCTCCTTTTTTTTTTTTTTCAGGGTGGGCAGGAAGCTGGAAATCTAATAAAGCTTCTAGTGGAAAGTGCCTGATGTAGTTTAAAAAATATATATATTCTTTAACAGGAAATTGAAAATCCTCAGATGTTCTGTGCTTTTCTTTGAAAATTCAGGCCACCTAGTTTTGCTTTGTTGTTGTTGTTGTTGTTGTTTTGTTTAGAAAAAAGGTTGATTTGCGGGGGCTGAAATTTGGAGAAAGGTGACTGTATTTTTACTGACATTTTTATGGTTTTATAATGACTGTTCCAGTTAAATCCTTTCAGCAGTCTTATCATAGTCAAACAGTGCAATAAAAGTTTTGTAGGGATGGGTTATCAGCCTCAAGAGTATGCTGTTTCATGCCATATGAACTCTAAAATGCATAACTGTGCTGTATAGTTAAATGGTGAACAATGGTTTGAGGCACTTGCCTTAGACTTCTTTTATGCTTGCACTTCATTTGGTCCTAGCTCTCCAATCAAATATTAAAACTTTAAATTATACACAAAACTTTCTCGCTACTCTAAATGCAATGTATCATACAGCAAAATGCTGCTGCTGGAAAGGTTCTCCGATTTTACACCTGAATGCTCATGTCTTTTGTTATTGTCACACTGGCTGCCACTTAGTACCACATATAAGTTGGCGTTTTCTTCAGAGTGCACGCCCAGTGGTAAGCAATACTGCTTGGTATCTGCATGGTTTTCACATGCTGAGAAGGGTTATAAAGTCTACATCTTCCTCGCGAGGGGGAGTGGAGGGGCAGGGGACCTATTCTCTGTAAACACCAGTGATAGGACCCGCGGGCACAGTGTGAAGCTGAGGCAGGGGAAGTTTAGGCTGGACATCAGGAAGAGGTTCTTCACCGAGAGGGTGGTTGCACACTGGAACAGGCTCCCCAGGGAAGTAGTCACTGCACCAACCCTGTCTGAATTTAAGAAGAGATTGGACTGTGCACTTAGTCACATGGTCTAAACTTTTGGGTAGACCTGTGCGGTGCCAGGAGTTGGACTTGATGATCCTTATGGGTCCCTTCCAACTCAGGATATTCTATGATTCTATGATTAGCTGTATTTTTAAATACAAATTTGTAAGCAAGAGGTAATGTATTTTTATTTTGTGGGAGTGGTAGAATCGCAGGGGCAAAGGCTGTGGAAAGTGAAAAATCTGGCACACTGTGGATTGCCATAAAGTCCTCAAGCAGATCCCCTCACTAATGGCATTTCTAAAATGCCACTGGTCTTTGTTGCCTACTCACATCTGTGGAGTTGGTGGCTTTTTCCTTTTCAAAAAAAAATTGAGAAACTACTTAATAATAAGCACATATTAAAACAGTATTAAGTTGATAAATGACTCACACAAGCATCAGCTAATCAGTTAAGACTGAACACATAGCCTAATAGTGCTGATTTGTATTCAGAAATTAAGATATAGGTACCAAATTTTCTTTCATCTGCACTTCAGGTGTATAGTCAGGTCATTTACTTCAGAGAAATACTGGTATGTACACAAGGTGAATTGGCATTATTGCATTCACACAAAATTTTGCAGATATGAGATGGTCAGAGGAAAATTGTTTTAAGCTGTAGTCTTCAGATAACACTATATAAGGCTGTACAGGATGTTAACTCATCTGCACCAGTGAACACATAAACACGCACCCTTAGCTTCCTGACTTTTCAGTTCCTACCACACTTCAACATTGTCTGAACATTTTTATTTCATTGTTCCTCAGAATTCACATATCCTCCAGGATGCTAGTTCTGCCATTCATTTTTCATCACAGACACTTTCCATCTTTCATGGAACTTTAATGTTTGAGGGGAAAGGTCTAAGCATTAGATGTTAATTCATTAGGCTTTCAAAAGCCACGTTTGAACCTTTGCATGGCAGACTTTGTCTTTCATTTGTCCCTGAAGAAAATGTGCACTTCATGCTGTTTTTAGAAAGGAATATTTCCAAGCAAACAAAAATGTTTTACAAAACAAAGTCTGATCATGTGTGTCCTGAGAGTAATTGAATTTTAGTGCCATTTGTACATACATAATTTGGGATTAAAGCTGTATGTATTTATATCATGACTGTTCATGAATTTCAAATTCCTGGGCAATGAAACTAGAAGCAAACAGCAACTTGGTGTACTGCAAACACAACCTTTCTTCCTTCAGTGAAGCGAAAGGGGAAAATGGCAAGAGAATTATTAGGTTGGATAATTACAGGAGAAAAAGCAGCGTTTGCTTGATTTGTTGTTTGAGAGTTGGCATAGTCTGAAGCTGTTGAAGTCTATTTAAAATGCAATGAGCTTTTGTACCTTGGAGTATGCCAAGAGTCAAACTGGTCCAATATTTTCTGATAGAACATCTCTCCACTGGGAAAGGTTTATGCTTTGCAAGTGTAACTTTTTATGGAAACATCTTGCTTTCAGCAATTCTCCTGATGCAGGGTGGAACATTGAGCATGACTGGGCTGGGCAGTTTCTTATCGGCCCCCGTGTTGGCTCCCCGGCAGCCTGCCAAGGTGCTGGCGAAACTCTTCGAGATGGGCTTCCAAGGGCTGACAACTTCTGGCCTGCCAGACTCCCAAACCTTAATTCCTGCTCAGCACTCGTACCGGCCAGAACTTGCTGGAGACAGTTTAGTCTTGCTAATCAGGGGAGAAATAGTCTCTTTTCAAAATCTCTGTAGTATGGTTTAACCCCAGCTGTTCTGTGTTTGTGGTCCTGCTGACGGCAGGGCCCAGCTCTGCAGAATAACATAAAATTGGCATTTCCAAACTGGCCCTGCAGCCCCCGCCTCATCTCTGCTTCTCGCAACGTTGATCTCCAGCTTCATTCAGATGTGTGTTGCAAAACATTTAAACACTGCCTTCAAGATTATTCATTTAGACAGCTCCATGTCCTGAAAAATTACAGAGTATGCCCCATCTCCCCCAGACTGTGAGACTGGCTCATGAGAAGTTAAAACCAGGGGTGGGTGGGGTGGGGCTCTGTTTGTTTAGTTTGCTTCTTGGTGTTTTGGCCACATAGGTTCACTTCTCTCCATTTTCCTCTGCCACTGCAGGGGTCTTTGTAAACATCCCACAATGAATGGGTCAGAAGCCAAGCCCCATTCAGATGCTAAGCAATACTCACGCATGTAATAAAAATAAAAATGAAACACAAAAACAAAACACCTCTCCAGTCCAAAGTGATTTCCAATACACAATAAGACACAATTGATGAAAGTAACCACTTTGAGACATAGGGAGGGATAAGAAAATGCCAACTCAGTTTTATTGGATATAATAATTAGCAGAATACCAGCTACTTGGCTGTTGACACATAAAACAATGAATATATATATACATATATTTATGAAATAGGCTTCCTGAGCCATATTAGGACAGTGTTTTGAAAGTATTTAGCCAGTTAAAGATGCAAAACCCCCACGAGTCAGACAATTAGCATGTTTTTGGGAAGTCCATGAGGTACACCTAGCCGCATCTTAGCTTGAACTGTTTTAGAAGTCTGCCCTCTAGTTGCCTATAAGAGTTACTGGTCACAATGCATTATTTATGTAACCGTTTTAACTGTGATTAACCCCTCACTAACGACTTCATCTTCTCTACCTAAAATAAAATAAAATAAAATAAAATAAAATAAAAATTAAATTTATGAAATTAAATGATATACTAAAAATAAAAAATACCACCAGCAATACATGGTGTAAAGCACCTAGATTCAGCATTAACCCTTTGGGCAATGTTTTGCACTAGAATCATAGCGTAGCACTGGTAAAAGCACAACTTCATTTGCAAACACATGTTTTGAAGAACAGCCTTTATTAATGACATAGCAAGCACAAGCACAGAAACAACTGTCAGAAAAGAGCCTTTTGCATTTTAGCACTTCTGACTGCTGAAGGAGCAGCAGGGCATGCCTCTCATGTACATTATTACTGAGGAGGGGGCGAAATAGCATTAACTTGTACAAATCCCCTTCCTAGAAGGACAGAGAGAGATGGCAAGAAATGCCCAGCTGCCTGTGTCGGTAAGCACAGAAAGGTCTCTGGCAGTTAAAAATCACCATAACAAAACAGCAGCAATAAAAAGGAGCCCTGGAGTCAGTGCAGTGCCCAGCGGGACTGTCACAGAGCACTCCCGCTGTCCTCTGGCCTGCAGCCTCGGCCTGCCTGCCCAGCCAGGCCGCAGCAACAGATAGGGCTACAATGGGGTTGTTTCTGCTGGTGGATTGCTTTGTTTCAGAGGCAGACATTAAGGTAGCAAGCACTCTGCCAAGATCTGGGTTTATTTTAAAGGGATTTCACCAGCACTCGGACAGTTGAAACACGGCAAGGCACAACACACTGCACCATGCTGCTCACCAGCTAAAAGAGAACATGTGCCCAGCAATGGCAGGGCCAGACCTGTTGGGTGAAGCTCTTCCAGTGGCCCTTCCTGAGGTGCCAGGGCAGAGTGGCTTTCCTCAACTGGGAGGGTGATGTGGAGCCATGTGGCTCGCCCTGTCAGCGGGGCTGTGCTGTGGGGCTGAGGATGGGGAATGTAGGGGTGTCAGGGCTGGGGCAAGGCAAGCGCCACCACTCATGAAGTAATACCCATCACTGAGCTCTCTCAGCTTGATTTTGTTGCTGTTAATGCAAGAGCAGCAAGTTGTTTGATCTTGGAGACACCGAGAAGGGGCTTCTCTCCAAGAAATGAAATAGAAATCTCAGCCTTCTCTATCTCTGAACAGCAATATCCAATTTATTCATCATGAATTCTGCCTCTTCTGCCACCTTACCCAGGCTGTAATGCAGATAGCCCACATTTGACTATCTGTGCTACTTATAGTTACTAAAAATGCTGCTTTCTCCTGGTCATATGGCTTCTTCTCAACAGAATTCATAATGTGTCAGTGTCATTCTATATAAATATAGTGCACATCTGATATGTCTACAGATAATATCACAGCACGACTGAACTATGATTAATCATGGTACTATTCATCCACCTGTTTTACTTCAATATAATTCTAGCATGTGCAATAAAAAGGGGGCTGAGACAATGGTCCTATCCCTGCAAATATAGTTACAGAAGAAATGGAAGTTGGGTATGGTATTATCAAATATCAAATCAGGACTGGGAGGTTTCTGTGCACTTTGCATATACTATTTTTTTTAAAATGCTTAGCACTTAGTATGAAGCAAAACACAATTAAAAAGTAGAGCAAACAGAAGGAAAAGGATGTGTGATAAGAAAGTGATTGCTAGCTGCCAAAAAACAGCAAACACTCTCTCTAACCCACATTCTCTGCACCCTCTTCTGAGTATGTAACACTCTTGTTCTGAATTTTGTGGCCCCCTTGCCGTAGGGAAGAGAAAGGTCTGAACAGGTTTGTGAACTTTGACAGCCATCTTAGACATAACTCACAGGACTTCTTCAGAGATGGATAAGCATGAAGGCATGACATCACACTCATGATGCTAATTTAATTTCACATATAACTGACTGTATTACAAAACTGTGTATTCTGACACCTGGTCTATGCAATATATGCTTAATTTCTTGCATTATCTTGTTTCTTTAAAGCTACTGCAGGTCATGTGGTAATTATTTCTTCTTTGGAAAGCTTATAGTTAATATTTTATACATACAGATACACTACATATGAAGCTCTTTCATGTCAGTAAACTATATATATGCATGTTGTGTTTATAGTTTTTCATCATTTATTACAGCTTCCAATATTACATGTTTTCTTGAAAATATTACATTTTGGAAAATTGGAAATATTTGAAATATTACATGTAGGAAATTGGAAATGCTGGAAATTGGAAATATTGGAAATATTACGTTTTCTTTTGTTTTCTACTCCAAAACATAAATGAAGGCATTGCAGCATGTTTTCTGTACAAGACTGTATTGTCAATATGCTTCTTGATTTTGCAGTCTATGACAGGCAAGCATTTAGAAATGAGGTATTAGGATTTATTGGAAGATATATAGTAAAACTAAACTTTTCTATGACATCCTGTTTCACAACACAAAATTAGTTTTTGACTAAACAAACTGAAAAAAAAATAATATATGTTTTCCACAGGAAAATAAAAGGAAAAGATGAGAGGAATGAGCTGCTATTAAAAACAGGCTTCTAAGACTGATTAACTTCTGATTTTGAATTTTTACCAATATGATCCACAGTTTCTGTGGAAAAGATTTATTTTGCTCAATTAGCTCTACAGACAGGCTTTTCTCAGGATTTACATAAAACAGTTCCTTTTGGAGCATTCATGCAGCTGTATCAGTATGTGTCCTGGATCGGATTGCAGAAAGACACAGAGGCGCATTCACTCTTAACAATGAACAATATGCAATTCGCACATACAAATTTGGAGTGGGATTTTGAGAAGTACACACTTAAGTGATTTCAGAGCATAGCTCCCACTGAGTGGCAATGGGATTGTGCTCTTCAATAATGGGAGCCAGAACCCTAGTGATTTAGCTGCCTGTGGTGCAACAGGGACCTAGGTGCTTACCTTCATAACTGTGGTCTAACTATACCATAATCTCAAAATGTGCTCAAACTTGTCTACAGATACCTAATTTTTCATAAACCTGCTCAGCTGTGTACCAGGGAGACATGTAACACTGAGCAGCACCCAGGAGCATGGTGGGTTTCCACAGAGACCTTCCTCTTCAGCACCTACCCTGTTGAATCAGGCTTTGTACAAAATGCAGCAGCAGCCACCCTAGCTTCTTTTAAAGCACAGCTTGATGAAACTATTGCTACATGAATTAGCCTTAAGACAAGGCATACAGCAGTCCACATGCTAAGGCACAGGGAAGCAGGTGTCCCTACTGACAACTGAACTCCTTGTTAAGCTGCCGTCAGGCTCACAGTCTACAGATTAATTTTAATTCATTTCTGCACAGCAGTCTTGCTTTAGTTCAAAGCCTAGAAAAGGCTCCCCCTGCCAAGGTAGTCTCCAGTCTCCACGGAGGCAAGAGATGTGGGGTTTAATCCTTTTGAGTAGAAGAAGGAGTTGAACTGCTTTATTCCTGCATCCTGGGTGCATGTGATAATCGCTGAGCCAACGCAGAACGGGGGGGCTACCAGCACATTCCTTCTCTTGCTGTGCTTTCAAATTGCTCTTCTGTTTGTTTTAAAGAAAGTACTCAGGTGCAAATCTGGAGGAGATGGTTCATACTCCAACCCAGTGTGAAGGTTAATGGCTCCTGGCTCAACTCAGGATGTTGCTGAAACCCCAGAGAAGACAATATGATTGTTTTCAATTATTTTTCTATTAGCTGTATCTAAACAACTCTCCCCTAAAGCCTCAAGATGCTGATTGCAGAAGTGGCTCAAGAATTCTTAACAGTGTATGCAGCAACATCTCCTTGAGATGGCAGGAGAGTAGGCTTCTGCAGGGCAGGTTTCCGAGTGGACCTATGTGAACAGAGACACCAGGGGCTCTGGGTGAGAACTGGGGACTCTATCCTGTAACCTCGTATGTCTCCTTACGGCCAGTTGCCTCTTAGGAGAGACCAGGACTTGTCCCTGAGCAACGCAAGTGCACCTGGCAGCTGAAGATAATGCCGGCCTTCCCCCAGGCCTTGGGACACAGCAGTCAAGGCAGGAGTGGCCTGGTTCTGCCAGGTCAGTGCTGTAGGCTCTGGGACATCTACTCTCCACTCATATCTGCCCCACCACCTGTGTATGTATGGGGCATTTGCTCCCCATTAGCTCCCCTCTTTAATGGCGGAGGCAGCCAACCAGTAGGTGTTTAACGGAGGGCAGCATCCAGGCAGTTTTGTCCACTAGACCACCATGCAAAAGAACCACCTCCATGGCAAAGAGAGACCTGGGGACACAAAGAGCTTTTAGTGCCTCTCTGAGGCAAATAGGTCCACAGTAGTGTGGTACGTAGTTCTGCCGTCCTCCATGGCTACCAGAAACAGCTGCCTACATAGATCGCTGAAGGACAATGAAACTTCAGCTCGAGAATGAGGCCTTTAGCCTCAGGTCAGCCCAAGCTTCTCAGGGAGCCAGTCTTCAGTCACCTCTATGGCGTCTATTAAGGTAAGGCATTTAAGGAGTTGGAGCTAATTGGTCTACTTCTCATCCTGCCTTAGGGAAATAAATTTCTTTAATTTCAACCAAACTGCAAATGACTTCACACTCGGACATGTGATCATGTCACCCTGCAGCTCAGCAAGCTGAAAAGCAGCTGAGCAGTGCTGTTTGGCCAGGCTCAGCCTCTTATTCACTGCACACGTGAAGCTGAACATGTACGTCCTCACCGAGCTTTCATGCTCAACAGCGATTCAGGCGTTGTTTACTAGTGCGTTTAACTGCAGTAAGTTGGCAGGCAACTGATTTGCCCCTGAAATAATTGTTCAAACATCTAATAGGAAACCCAAGACATGCATTTAGCACAGAAGAAAAATAAGAAAAGAATATACAGAGCGGAAAGGATTACAAATCCTCATTGCCTAATGTCATTGCCTAATGTCATTGCCTAATCTGGTACTTTTTGAATGATGGGCTTAAACTTTAAAACAAATATGTGAGGTACACCCATCCAAATTAACTCTATATTCAGCAAAGTGAGTTGAAAAAAAACTGAAAATATGCTCCTTGTCTTCAAAGGGAGAGCCTTTCTTGTCTTAAGGACAAGAGAGGAAGATTACTTTTTTTTTTTTTTCCCCCAAATAAAAGCTTCTATTCAAACCCTGAAGAGACAGATCGATTCAACTATTTTCAGAAAAAAAAAATCAAGGAAATTTAGAAATACAGAAGTATAAGATCTGAGATCCTTAAGTAAATGCTCTGTACAACAGAGGACCTACTTTATCCCAGTATTTGACAGTCTTTTGGAAGGATACTGCACTCAAGAACAGCATGATTTGCAAACACAGAAACAAATAGAGGCTTGCTTTTCACTGTGTTCTCCCTATTTAAGCTCAAATGTTTAGTTTCAAGTCTTCAGCTTTGTATTATCTTCCATTTCAGCACACACTTTGTGTTGGTTTTGTCTCATACACAAAGGCTGTACCTTTCAGAGCCTTGAAATAACACCATCTAGCTACTGTCATCACGTACTTCCCTTAGAACAAGAGCAGTTTGGCTTGGGGGAAGCTTTTTGTTCTTTGATGTTTCCTCAGCAAAAGCAATTTTGCCATCTGCTTGTGTACGCCAGTACTACTGCTACACTGCTGTCAAAATCCACTCATACAGCATCTGACATGAGCCAGTTAGCCTGCTTCTCTCTGGGTTCATTTGCAAGCAAGCAAGGCTATTGCCCCGTACAGCTACTGCCCACTTCTTCCCTAGGTGCATTCACAGTTGCATTTGTATTTGCAATGTTCATGCCAAGATTACATTTCTGTATGGTGAAAGGCTCTGTAAGGCCATGCAGGAGGAACAGCAATTTCAAGACAAGGTTTGCTGTGAGGCAGCAAACAGGAACAAAGACCCAGCAGAATTAAAAGATGAAGGACTCGATTTATTTTTTTAACCAATTGAATAACTGCATTATTAAATTAAAAGCAATGCTATGACAACTCTACCAAACTGGGGGCGTGAGGTCTGAGCATCAAGTCTGAGGGTTTTATTCTGCTTTTACTGAATCCATGTCCGTATATGGAGCTCAGCCATTTGTGCAAGAAACAAGCACAGCCACACTAATTTAACCACTAAATGGAGAGACAAAATCCCAGAGTTTATACTCGTTCCCAAGTTTAAGCAAAGTTTAGTTCAGCTAAGTTTCATTTCAAGTAGCTACAAGCTGCAGCAAATAAAATGCGAGAAATAAAGTATGACTCACGGGAAATGTTTATTTATGTTGTGTAGTTTGTTCTCCTAGTGCATGGAAATACATTGTATTTGAGACTGCTGCAGCAGGTCAAGGGGGAATTAGGTGGTTAAAACCAGAGCAGATAGGGAGAGCAAAAAACAGATATCTACAGAATAATCTGCAGAATAATATTTCCTCAGTAGTGCTGCCCAATAGCCAACAGAGGTTGGAATTACTGTCACGGTGAGCTCTACCTATTGCTACCATTATATGATGCTATTTTTTCTCAGAAGGAATTTGCAACCGAGTGTGGAATTGAGATAGCCTTGACACTAAAAAGCTGTATTTTTTCAAAACAAGTCACACAAGGAATAATTGAGTGGCTGAAGCAGGCCTAATCCCAAGTATAGAAAAGGGTTTGTGACACTTGTAGATGGTCTGCTCCCAGACACAGATGACAAGGCTCATGCAACATCGAGCCAAAATCCTGAATGAGATGCCAAAAATTCCAAAGCACGGTGATGCAGTAATTTATGTGGTTCTTGAGCACAAGGCTGTGAAAACATAATTAGGTAGTCTCTTATAAAATGAAACGAATAAAAGCTATAAAACAAAATGATGAGGCACTAAATTTAGGGGAAGAAAATTCATTTGATTATCACATCAGAGCCATGATGTTTCAGATCATACTGTCAGCTTAATTTGCTACAATTTATGTAGGTCTGATAAAACCAGCTGAGCTGTTAATAATGTAGGAAGTTGCACTTCACGTATTCAAAAGCAGTTAGCCTTTTTACTCTGATGGAGGCACTTGAAAACCCTTGTGCCCAGTTTTAACCCATCAGGTTAGTGACTGGAATTGTTTGTTATTTTGGGTTCCGGATGACACCTGTCATCACAATGTCTGAGGGCTCCACACATACCGAAAGCTGGCAGAACGGTTTCTAGGTGCAGAGAAATAGCCTTCATCTCACTCTTTTGTAGTGTTTGGTACCATCTCTTTCCTGCTGTCCAAATGGTTTCTAACGCCCGTGGTTCCCAATTAGCTCTGCATGGTCTCCTGCGTGTTTGCCTCAGGGTAAGCTCCATGTAAGTCAGAGGGCATTCTCCAGATACTAGGGTCTGTTCACCAATAGCCCTAATCGAGGCTGAAGGCTGTAGGGATTTCTAAGATTTCCAAGTAGAATACATGCCAGTCATACTTATTTTTTAATGTTGTGATTAATTCATACTATCTCTTACTACATATAGCAGAGAGAAGCAAGAAAAAAGCCTACTGACTGTACCCCACCTTCACACTTCAGTCTCTCTATATCTGATAACTTCAGGAGGCTTCCGGCCTTTATAAGTTTCATTTTAGGAGTGTGGACACAGCAATAGTGTCCAACTCAGGAATTCACTGAAAAGTGTAGTTCTTACAAAATCTGTCAGGAGCAGCACTGATGGAAACGGGATTATCTACAAGGGAGTGTGACAACAGAAGTTCAAGGCTAACTGATCAACAGAGGGATCACACAAAAGCAGGTACTGACAGCAGAGACTCATTTAAAAAAAAATAATTTCAGCTTTCCAACCAAATACTTGGACCTTTCTCCCACCCTGAAGACTGATGGTTCTCATCTGAGAAAAGAGAAGAGATTTGTGAGACCAGATTGCCAGTGTGGGAAGTATTTTGTTACTTTAAGAGCATTAATGTGTCAAAGTGAGAGGCTCAATGAAGAAATTTCTTCTGTGTATTTGTTGAGGCCTGTTGACCTCTACATGTCTGCAAACTCTCTGAGTGAGCCCTGAATATGGCAATGGCAGAGTAGTAAATAACACAATCACGTTATAAAAATTAATAGAGGCTTCCTGTCACACTCGGGCTCCTGGGAAAAATGAGAGCACTTTGAGTTACTACTTTGTGCTTGTCTCTTCCAGTAATAAAAACACATGAAGACATAGCTTGGAAATGAAAGATATTTGTTTTGCATATTTTATGTTTTGAAAAAAAAATAGTATCCATTTTTCTAGCTTGCGTTGGAGTAAAATGTTTTCTGATTTTACGGGGTTTGTTTTGAAGTTATTAGTTAGTTTTCAAAACCACAGTATACAATCTTTTTCTGTGTAACTACTTCATAGGGAAGCATTTTCTGTTCATGGAAACAATCCCTGTTCTTTACTCACAAAAATCAGTCTCCAAATGCATATCTTTAAGCCCTGTTAGGCATTTAGAAAGCAGCCTGTCCAGCCCGTTTACCTGCTCAAGTCCACCATTGAACAAGTGAATGTGAAGGCAACCTCTCCTTGATCTCAAAAGGCCCAGGGAACAACATGCTGAGGCTTACTGCAGCATTTTAGCAGTGGTAGAGAAGAGACCTTCAGTTCATAATGGACATCTGCAGGCCATGTTAGAGACAATCAACTAAATCTTTACTTTAAAACCCAGAAATTCTGGGAAAATAAAACATGAGTAACATTTATTTTTTTTTCCCTCAAGGAAAAACATGATTCCAAAGGTCCTTCTTTTATCAACCTATATCCTGGGTATTCCAGTTTTCTCTTTTAACAGAAATTTCTAGCTCTTTTGTTTTAAAGTCTAGAAGTAGACTCAAAAAAAGACCTTGGAAACTTTGGCACATCAAAAGAACCTTAAATATGCTATTAAATAAACAAACAAACAAAACCCACAACAACAACAACAACAAAACTCAACTACTTAGTTTCTTAAGAAAATTTTGCAAACAGAAAGTTGCCTGGCAAAATTGATGACTGGCCATGAAATCCCCAAGCACTCCTAATCTGGAAATTCCACCACTGAAAAGAGCCTGGCTCTGTCCTCTTTGCACCCTCCCTTCAGGTGTTTATGGACATTGATGAGATCCCCTTCTGAGCCTCCTCTGACTTTGACATAGAGAGACTGGTAGCTTTTCCTGCAAACAAATTCTTTTTCTTCACCCTGTTGATCCCACCTGTGGTAAGGAAGGAGATCTGAACTCCTGATCTGAACTCCCCAACAACCTCTGGATGTAGAATTTCCATTTCTCACACAAGGTTTGGCTAATTGGGCTTAATCAAATAAACACAATTTCTTAAAATCATGGGGCTGTTCCAAGAGCTTACAGCACGTCAGAGGTCCTCTACTAGCGAGACACTGGATATGTTTGCTGGAGAAAACATCAGTAACTTTGCTTGTTACTGTACAGCAGCTTAACCATGTTCTTCTGGTCTACCTGAGCATAGAAATGAGATGCAATCATTTAAAAATGTATCAAAGCAGTGACATAAGGAGAGGTAGATGGCTACCATTCAAGTGAGATGCAGTTTAAAAGCAGTACATAGCACGAAACTGTTATTAACATCCACAGTACTCAGTGGGCAAAATTATAATGTGTATTTTTAGCCCAGGGTAATTGACAATTTTTGCAAATAATTAATAGTGACACCAAGGAACGTCTTTTAGTATGTATAAGAGCTCTATCCTCTAAGGGACTTCTGTTGTTTTCCCTTCCTCTCTCTCTTTCTTCTCCAAGCGATGCCAATTTCAGAGGTTGCTCTGCTGACAAGACTACTCTTTTTTTTGTGAGACGGGATTCCTGATACGCTGTAGAGGAGGTAATGCTGCAAGTCTAAGCTGACCTGGGGAGCTCTTACTAGCTGTTTGTTCTTATGCCCTCAAAATACAACTCCCATGCTGACAACAGAACTAACATTTGTTGAGCAGTTCTGCTCAGGAGACTTCCAGGTAAAGACCAGGGCTTACCTGCAAGTACTGGCTATTTCTCATACCGTGAACAGGACAGGCACCCTGTTAGTGGGCAACAGCCCAGGCATAGCTTAACAACCTCGTCTGACCAAATTCTGAGTACATTTGTAATTGGGATTGAAATGGGGGCTTTCTCCAAACATGTCCAGAAGACAATGCCAGAGTAAAGGATATAGAAAGAACCCAAATATTCTATAAGTTCCGGTACTAACTGGCTGCAATTAATGTAAACTATACTTAAGAGAAATGACAATTTTTGCTCAATCATTATTTTCATGTGCAATCACCATGCTAGTTATCACATAAGGTATCACAACAATCAGTAACAAATCACAGCCATAGCAGGCTCCTTTTGTCAAATTAAATGCTTCCTACAATGGCCTTCTCAATAGGACATATACTTAGCTGATTAGTGTGTGCTATTGTGTTGCTATTTTATTTTGTGTATGTTTCACTCTTACGCATGTAGAAATGTGGATGTACAAAGGGAGCAGCAAAAAAAATGTAGATAGAGAAAATGAAAATGAATCACAACTCATTTGTATACTAAAACTGACTCCATCAAACTCATCGTCTACAGTTCCATGGAAGAAAAAATTTTCATTACGACAAAGCAGAATATGCTAATGAGTTAATTATAGATGATAGACCAGCAGTAAGGGATGACTATAAGAATATCTTAACTGATAAGCACTTTATGACCTTCACTGGATCCAGCGTTATGACATTTTACTAATTATATCCCTCCCACAAACTGTTAGACTCACAACTATGATCTTAGTAAATCTCTCGATATTCCCTAATTTGGTGAAAGAGCAAAACCAAAAATATTTAACAGAAGTTACTCTAAACTACAAATTATGCAGGAGTAGATTTGTAAATAATGGACCAACATACTGTTATTCATTTTTTATTTTTGCTGATAGGTTTGCACTCTAAAACCAAGCAAGAAAACATGGATCAACATTTAAACAAAATTGGCCATGTTGACTTGCAATTTACTGAAACTATCCGTTGGCAAATGATAATACTAAAAGGAAGTGTTAAAAATAATTGCCGTAGTTATAAAACCTTTGATATTTTTGACATTTTTATGTATATTTTTGATACTCTTATGATATTTTATTATAGAATCACAGCATAATGGAAATTATCCAGAGAATTTGGAGTTATTCCATCAGTTTCAGTGGGTACCTACAGCATACCATGAGAAATATAAAAAATACCAACAAAGGGAAATCCCTCGACTGTGAATATCTAAAGATTTATTGTAGTGATGTGAGAGAGAATTCATTTCCAAACAATGAAATCCAAAGATTGCACTCATTTATCAGTATGCACTCTGCACAGACATATTCTGTTGACCAGTCAATGTACCATTCTTTAGAGAGCATCACATCTAGAGGATGGTCAGTAACCCCTTCTTGGACATGAAGCAACGTATCAGGCAGATGTGAGTATGGACTTGTTGCAAAAAAAGATAATCTTCACTGGCTTGGAATGGACAGTCATAAAACAACTCACTGACTACATCACATTTTATATAAGGCTGCAGGCCATGCCTAAAACAACGGAACTGATGAACATCCCCTATGGGAGACAGTCCTTAGATTTGGTACCTTTCCAGGCTGCTGTATCTGGCAAGTGATTGATTTACATTTCAATTTTATGTAGAATTTATGCATATGCTTAGTTCTGCAGTGCAACTAAAACTGAACTCCTAGTCTCCAGTGAGTACCGTGTCTGAAAATCTTCTGGAAATTAAGTTTTCAGATGTGATCTGTGACTGTACTATCCAAAATCTAGAAAGCAGTATTTCTCACATTAGCCAGATAAATAGGTAAATGGTGATCATATTTAGCATCATTGCAGGAATATTTGGAATCAGAAACACTGCACTGTTTATCTCCTGGGGGAGACACCTCCAATCAATCACACGCACTTACAACGAGTAATTACTTAATGGCCGAATGTGTGCAACCTCAGATCACCTCCTGCTCCCAGCTGGACAATGTTATTTCACACAACCATTCCCTCTTGCCACCCTCCTGTATTTCAGAGTCCCCTCACCCTTTCCTCCTTTTTGCCCTTTCCATGAATGATGTGATCAGCCATCCCATCTGTGTCAGCGTTGGGACCTGATAATCAAATAGAACATCACAAGAAGGACGGAGACAGAAATGACTTCATAATGACCTCACAGCTTTCACTTTCATTTTGCTGATCTTCCTGTAGAAATCTTTTCTTTACAGTGAATCTCTGCGTGTGCCCTAAATGTTTTTGTCAGACTCTCAGTAAGCTAATTATAAAATAACAATTTTAAACATTGAAAATAGCAATCACCTGAGACTAAATATGGGGTTAAATTTCTATCTAAATATCTCTTAAACAAAAAAATAAATTAAAAAAATCTTTAAAGCCTCACATTAAAAATTCATATTTCTCTGGGCACTGCTTTAGTGTGATGACTACAATGTTACATTTTACAAAATGTTAATCTTCCTTTTCCCAAGTTTCCTGAAGAGAAAGACTCTGTTGCTGCTTCAAAAATAACATGCACATTATGGCAGAGCTGGTTAAAAGTAAGAAAAAAATAAACATATTTTCCTTCTAAATGGCATATTTATGCTGCACATAAAAAATAAATTAATGTACAGTGTGTATTGGGACAATTCACTCAGATTATACGCCATTTCTTTCAAGATTCCTGGACCACAGCACTTCTGTGTTCACAGAATCCTTTTGCACTGCTTTTTATTTTCTCTTCTTTAATGTTTCTGTGCAGTAAATTCCAGATGATGTTCTTTTACTCAGCTTAGCTCCTCTGTCTCTCTTCATGATAAAAAGGACTTGTGTCAGGCACAACTGGCAATTCAGATGACTACTCTGTGACACAAATATTTTTCTTACTGTAGTTGTTTGTTTTTTTGTATTGAAACTTCTCTATACAGATGAAGTTTCATTATAACTGCATCTTTACTGACTCAGGCTTTTCAAAGAAAATAAAATGATAATTTCATGGATAGAAAACATTATTAATTATTTTATAGCTCAGAATGTAAAACAACAGAGGTTTATTGGCCTTGTTTGAAATCAGATTAAAATAATTCTGAAATCCGCGTTAACATGCAAGGCCGTGCGCTTGGGTCAGGGCAATCCCAAACATGATTACAGGCTGGATGACAAATGGATAGAGAGCAGCCCTGTGGAGTTGGGCTTGGGGGTTCTGGTGGACGAAAAGCTCAACATGAGCTGGCAAGGTATGCTTGGAGCCCAGAAAGCCAACTGTATCTTGGGTTGCATCAAAAGGGTAGCTAGTAGGTTGAGAGAGGCGATCCTCAAAGATATGTTGCACATCCTTGGGTGCCACAAGTGGCACTGGCTGCATTTGTGTGATCAAATGCATGGAGCCATTACTATGTTAGCTTTGAATTACAGAAATAAAATAATATCCAATCTCTAATGTTCTAAAGGAATTTTTAAAAATACTGACCTACTTGTCCCTCACTGTAATAAAATTATTTGCATTGTAATACATCTATTAGTAGTTAGTGTACAAAAATACAAGTCCTGTATTCAGCAGAACTGGACCTTGTGCTTGTGAAGCACAAAGATGGTATTTGTTAGCTGGCTTCAATATAATAGCCAAATACACTTTTTGTTACGTAGGTTAATGGGTGCCATGTGTCATCAGGTACAGTCTCCTGCATGCTCCTTTTTTGAAATAAAGAAGAATTCCAAGGATTATGAGACCTCTTCTACACATTATATTTTGTCTTTGAAAGGTGGAATGTGATTCCAGGTCCTTTTTAATTTTTGAAAAGACATCTTTTGACATAAAAATGTTTCTGGACCAGCCTGCTTTTCCTAGAGCCATGCAAAGAACCTCTCTTACTCACCTGCTTATTCCAACTACTGTTCAGCTCTGGGGACAAATTTCAGCTCACTCTTTACGTTCTGAATCTCTGATAAGTTGACAGCAGGACCTGGAAGTTTCTTAGCTCCTGGGAGATGCTTCTTTTCTTTCTCCTCCTCTGTAGCAGGAACACTCTGCACAAAAGGATATCAGTGACCTTGCTGCTGCAATAGAAAGTTCTTGAGCATGAGCATAGGTCAGTTATTTGAGAAACAGAAAAGGATGTTTTTATACTAAATTCAATCACAATGGAAACCTCTGAGGGAAGGGGGGCAGGAAGAGATGGATAATTCTGTTGGTTGTTGTCCTGAACGTCTAAACACTTTACAAAAAATATTTAGAAGGTGCTCGGTGCAGAGGAATATGGATCTTTTTGTAAATGGTTAAGAATTTACAGTGTTGGATTGTTAGCATAAAATTAACTGAGTGAGGTATTAAAGACAACTCCCAGATCTTTCATTTTTTAGAGAAAAAAAAGCTGAAGAACCATTTTTATTATCCAATTTCTTACAGTCTCATAGGTGCTGGCCAAATGGGGAGGAAAAACATCACGCATTTCCCCAGCTCTGGAGACCAGCTATGATAGTAGGTTATGGACCCCAGAAGCTCCATCCAAGCTCAGCTTGAGTTTATGTTTAATTTTTCTTAACCTCATTGGTAAGAACAGAAAAAAAATTGTCACTATATTTCAATTTAAGGTAGTCCCTAATGGCTATTTTGCTGACACTGTAAAAATAACAGCACTTAACACAACAACAGCACTTAACACAACAGTGAGCATCTCAGCTAATTTCATGATGGACCACAGCTTTTTACCCCTTGGTACCTCCTCTGATGTACTATTGCTCCTAGGTGAGGTAGAGCATATATTTTAGACTATTTCTGTTCTACACTAAGTGATATTTTGAAGGAGTAGCTTTCCAGGAGGGAGTTTAAGGTCTAGCCAGTCTGTTCTGTATTTTGTATAGCAAACATACAGGGGGAATCATGTAGGATTAGAGGTGAATAAATATTTTACTGCCAATAACTTCACAATGCAATTATTATTTATTTATTTTTAATTACTCTGTGAATGTCTTCTTGGGATGGGCTTTTTGTAGTTTGGAGTTAATTTAGTATTCAGATGTATTAGCCTGTGATCAGCCTGTTCCTAATATTTAACTTCATTTTTAAAATTTCCAAGTTATCTGTCAATTATTATTGGTCAGTAAAAACCCTTTTTCCTATTGACTAAAGGACTACATACTAATAAGGAAGCAGACTTTTACAATGTCAAGTAGCAAATAAACAAAGAATTTTAGAAAACTGACAGTTTCTTCTTATCCGATCTTTCAGAACTTTCAGAACTTTCTATACATCAACATATAAAAGAAAACTGCAGCAACAATTATGTTGCTTGGCTTATTAAATTTGTATTACCTTTTCCCACTTTTTAGCTAATATGATGTTAGTTAATATAAGCTAATATTAATTAACACCATTATACTATTGTTTCTGTTTTGATAATTTAAGATCCCAGTCAGTAGTCCTGCCCCAGCCACCACACGTACTGTCTATTATCTAGCTTCATGATCTGACATCTGGGAACGGTAGCAAAGCACAACAAGAGAATAATTAGACTGACACAAAAGGTGTTTGGAGGGATGCATAAAATTGTATCAGTAGTCAGAGGTGTCCTGAGCTTGTTTTGTTTCCATTTACAGTTTTCCTGGACAGCTTGCTAATCTAAAAAAACAAACAAAAAAAAACCAACCACCATTCTAAAAAGAACACAGTTCTTACTAGTAGATAGCAGACACCATGTTAAAAAGACTTTTTCAAGTCCTTTGCTATAGCATTCCTTCTTGTAGTACAAATAGTGTAAACTTTTACCATGTTTTGGAGATTTTGCACTCCATAAATCCATGTTAGTTTTCCATCCCAGTCTCAGGTGTGTGCTATTTATGACTGCATCTCTCCCTAGATCACTCGCTCTGTGAGCAAGGAACAGCTGAGATCAGACCTCGGCCTTCAGTTTTATTGAAGGAAGTCTGCAGATTGATTTAGATGTATGACATGAGTTAACAAATACATGCATGGAAATGCTCTGACTGAAGAAAAGTTATATTCTCAAATTCCCACCTCCCATTTCTTTTGCATGTTAACATGTCCTCTCCTCTGACCTTCAAAAATATGCAGTCCCCTGCGACCACACCAACCCACTGAGTAAGAGCCATATTTCCCTCATCTCTTTTGCCAGGGTTTTAAAATCCAAAGAAAAATGCTAAGGACTGTTAGCAAAAGCTGTATTTGTCTAAGGCTGCTTTAAGGACTCACAAGCTCTATTGCAAAGCTTAACAAAGTGGTAGCATTTTTATTCTATTCATATGAGAAGAGCTGTCTCTGTAGTCTCTGCTACCACTGGTTTGGTTGAATATTGACTATAAAACCAGGACCAAGAACTTTTATTCCATAATGTCTGTCTCATGTATAGCGCTCACATAATTGTAAAGCAAAGCAATATTCAATTACCCAACCAAATCTAATTATCAGCACTTGTCGTTTATTTTATTTCTCAAATACCACCAGAATTCACTCAGACAACATTAGTTGCTGCTTAATAACTTGCATTCCTTCACCAGTTTAATTACTGCAGAGAGAATGTGGTTTGATTTCTTTCAGGGGAACAGTATGTGTTTAAGGTCACTTTCTATGTTTTGTTTTGTTTTCTTTTAAATCTTCTTAAAAAGGAGCTAAATTGGGCTGCGTTTGTTTTCTTCAGAATAATTCTCTGTAAGCAGAGCACTATTTATATCAAATATGTTGAAATTCGGAAAACAAACCTGTCTGATTTAGACTGAAAAGGAAGAATTAGCTATTATGCAGCCAAAACTGTCACTGATAAGTGCCTGTACCAGGTTGGAAGGAGCTGCTGATTTGTCCAAAGCAAACCTGGCTGTTTCTAGTTGGGGGCTGCACCACCAGCACTGTCACTGTGTGCCTGGAGTGAAGTGGCTGGTTCCCTCCTTCCTGGCCCTCGGGGCTCTGCTCTGTGTGAGGGCAAGGCTCCCTCCAACCACGACAGCACTGCTTCACCCAGAGCATGGCTGAGTCCGCCCAGCAGAGTCCTGCCAGAGCCAGCCTGGCTGAATGGGTCGATCTGAGTCTCTCCTGCCCTTGGCTCCAAGGAGCATCAGCAGCTCTGGCCCAGCAAGACCAGTTCTGAGGTGGGGATTATGCAGCCAGACTAAGCCACCTGGCTAAGAAGCCCTAAGCACCCATCTTACTTATGTCTTTTTCTCATTTGCACTATTCCTGTTTCTCCACTGTTGGTTTTAGTTCTAATTTGTTATAAAAGTTCCTAGTAGATAAGATGCTTTAATATCATCCAGAAACATGATATCTGTGATCAATGTTGACTAAAGAAGAATAAATTTAACTTCACATTCAAAACTCAATGTTAAATACTTCCAGTAAACTACTGGCATCGGAGCACAGAATTTAATCTGTCAGGGAGTATTTTCACGCTTCTGCAGGTTCACAATTTCTGGTTTTAATTTGCAAACGTATAGTCTTCACACTCAATCTCTACTTCTTGATAAATAATCCCAAAAGGTCTCCAAATGTTGGGTTTCAAAACCTGTCTAATATTGTTAAGCTGAAACAATAAATTACACCACAGGGCAGCAGGTAGTAATAGACCCTTCCAAAGCCTTCCTATAACTTTTCCTGCTGTATTTCACCAATTCCAGTCTAGATAAATACTGTTCATGAAATCCTGGCAGCAGATATCATCCTGTTGCTTAAGTGGAACTACATACCCTTGAAACAGTTCCTATACAGGCCTCAGCATCAAAAACAGAACGGTGTATATAGGAAGTCTTCAGTAAATGGCCAGTTACTCCCATGAATGATCCCTGTTTGTCAGCTGCGGTACCTAAGATTGGTAGGTAGTGCTCTAAGGTTGATTTAAAGGTTTTCTTACATCAATGGTAGGGACTCCCTTAAAAATAAAAATCAAAAAGCACCCTTTTTTCTTACCTCCTCCACTTCTTCAGGTGTTAGTTCTTTTCTTTTATGAGGGTGGCCTGCACCAGGTCGAAATGCTCCCATTGGGATGTTAATATTAGCCTGCGAGAAGGAAATTAGGATGTGTATAATAGCAACTGATAGATAGATGCACAATGGTAAGTGGCAAAACTCCAAAGGGGTGCAACGAGGGTATGGACGGTATTGCGGTTTCCGAGCACTTACGGCATCATCACAATACTCCCATGGTGAGGGCAGAAAACATTGCCTATGGAAGAACAGCAAAAATGTATCTGTTTCCTCATGTGACCCAGCCTGGCTTATTTTAAAAGTCAAATGGTGTGATCAACTAAATGCACAAATTATACCTATTCTTATCTCGTGATCTCAGAAGAGAAGCTGCTCGTAGGAAATGTCATCAAAATATCATGACTCCCACTTGTAAAACCAGCGGGTGAATCGGTAATGCTATTGAGAGTAAACAGAGAACCTTCAAACAGCGACCTGCTTTATTGTCGTTTACCATCTGACTGATTTGCACAAAATGAAGATGAACAATCCCCTCCTTCTGCTCAAATCCTGGCCCTGCAGATTGTGCCCCAAATTGGGTAGCCACAGGAACACAGCCCACTCTTCTTAGTACCAACAAATGTTCTGGCAGCTGCAATCCAGCATCAAACAAATTAAGTATCCATTTGCCAAGAAATAAACACCTTTTTTTCATTTTTTTTTCACTTTTATTTATGTACAGTGATGTTACCATTTCAGTGGGGCTGGCAAAATGTCTGTAGAGCTGTATATTTTATAGACAACTGGGCATTCATTTCGTATGCTTTTTCACTGAGCTTTAGTTTATATATTGCAAAACCTTTCAGCTGCACTTATTAAGTTCCCAGGAGACAAGGCATTTTCAGCCTCACAGTACTTAACCCATTATTTCATTTATGAGTGGAAAAAACCTGCTCTTCTCTTTTTAATTTTAAGCATCTCCCCAGCCAGGCGCTGGTATCTCCAGTCAGCTGCTTTTTTTGGAATAGGAAACAGTTTAGTGCTTTACAGAGAGCGTGGCCGTACAGGTTTGCAGAGCTGAAATATCAGAACTATTCCCAAGACAGATCTCTCCTCCTGGTGCTTGTTTTGAACTCGGTCATCCATTCCCCTTGGAGTCAATAAAGCAGAAGTCAGCCTCCCACTGCCACCTGAGGCTGACCACAAAACCCTAATTCTGATACCTGGTCCTTGCATTTCCTACTGTGACTAAAAATGGTTCAGGAATAAAAATAAATCAAGTGCCAGACTGCTAATTAAATTAAATAAGCCATTCTTTGCTCTGCTTCAGCATTTTCAGAGTGCTCTGTGTCACACTACAGCGGTTTGAACTATTTTATCTGCAAAGTGCATTCATTTCAGAGTTTGGACAAGACATAAAATATTAACTCAGCAAAACGAGCAGCCTTTAAGACACAGTTTAACGCTGTCTGGATCTGGTAACACACCACACTATAACACACAATAAATTAAAATATTTCTAGTACAAAATAAAAGTGTGCCTAATTTCCTAGCAGCTCCTGACCAGAGGTACCAGAATCCTGAGCCATAAATCTCCCTCCTAATCCAAGGCCAGTCCATGCCAGTGGATAATCTGCTGTGTTATGGGTGAGTGGTGGACTAAGTCCTGTATGCCAGTGCAGCTCTGCAAGGACTGTGCTGTGCTGTGATCAGCACAAGTGTGCTGTTGTGTTTTTAAAATCCTCTTCGGGGCTCTTGCCACGTGGTTGCTGGGATGGAGATACGAGTCTTGGTGACCTCTTCTTTGCCTGCTTCTCCATCTGGTAAATTGCTAAATTGGACATTTTTTGTTCCACACTCCTGAAGCTGTAAATTATAATTGCTGTAGACAGACTTTGTAGATGCGGTTATTATTTTTAATCACACTGATTCTTACTGGGCTTGCATCTTTGTTTCTGGAAAGTGCCTACCATATTTTGGATGTCATTGTAGTTTTCATGAGTGGAAATGTGTACTCATCTACTCTACTAAGATCTTTGTGAATGGACTTAAGGAAAAATATCTGTAAGCATGAAACACAGCATAAATTTCTGATTTGTCTTGATTAAACCGATATTTAGAGATTTGTTGGTCTCCCTTTTTCTTCTACAGAGAGAAGGCATCTAGATTAGGAACTTCTGGATCTTATACCACTGGTAGCCAAGCATGAGCTTAGGGACCCTGGTTTTCTGTTACCCCAAACTACTCTTGGGAACCAGCTGCTACCCTTAGCTCTCCCACGTCTGTATTTAGTGGCTGTGGGCATGTGAAACCTTTAGTGTATGTCCAGTACAGTCAGAAAGAAGCCACTTCTGACACGGAGCAAAATCGGACACTTCAGTCAGTAAGGTGGCATTACATTTCCATCACTGTAGCACTATGTTTATCCTCCAGGGGATGTCAATTCTACTATAATAGCACCTAATGGCAAAGGATCCTAATATATGAATCACAATATATAAAAGTAACGTGACATTTTGAGTCACAGTTCTCAGAGTTTTCAAAAAGAGATAGGCATCAACTCAAGGGCATGTCTCCCTGCTGGAGCAACCTTTGACACAATGTTTAATAGATTTATTTAAGTTTGTGCAGTAGTTTTCCTAGGGATTCAAATTGCCTTTGCAAAAATTAAAGTTTCTTAAAATATTAAACTTAGTGATTAAACTTATTGTACTCTCTTAAGAGACAAACTAGATGAATTTATTCACATTTAAAAGTTGGAAGGTCATCAGAAAACTAAAAAGGAGTTGCTACTTAGAGGAAAAGAGTAAACCGAATTCATTCTTTAAAAACCATTGTACATACCTATGAAGTTCAAATGTAAAATGTAAACACTTTTGAGCTAAAAATTATCTACAATTTTTCATTAGTCATACAAACATTTCCATAGCCTCTATATGAGGCACAACAATTTCAACTGAGTGACATCAATGGCTTCTGCTAATTTCAAATGAATTAGTATGGTAGTTTGAATGTCTGTTCCAGTACTCTTGATGATGATGATGGTCAGAATTAGCATTTTTATGTTGCCTTGCCACTTCAGTATGCTGTGTAGCCACTGGGTAATTAGTTTTGATGCCCCAATCCACTAGTTTAGTATTACCTTGGGGAAACAGACGGTAGGTCAGAAATTCTGTTTTGTGCTTCTTACACATTTTCAAAGGAACCTGAACTCATGGGAAAAGTTGATTGCAAGTGCATTTTACAGAATACATGAAAATTTTGCACAATTCTGCAGCTCACTAATTATTTTTGCTTTTAGAAAAGAATCAATGATAGCATGACTTCAATGCAGTTTAATTACTTTATGATGATGCTGGGATAATTCTACAGGTGTTTCTTTTATAAGCATGTAACAATGAACTTCACCCTTATGAGCATATGCCATTTGAGGAGGTATGTGACATACAAGATTTTTTCTGATGAATACATCAACTTTTCTCTCATTTCATTTTGGCTTTAAAATGTTTTTAAATAAATATTGGAGTTTTTTGTTTTGTTTTGTTTTTTCACTGAGGAAATGCAGAAATGAAAAACTTTAATTAGCTATGCCATCTTTTTAGCCTTCAGTTCTTCCAAAATTACATAAATTCTGTGGAAAATCCAATAGTTGCAAGAATTAGTTTTACTCATAATGCTGATTGGTTTTGCAAAAGTATCACCATGTTTTACTTAGCTGATACACCAACAGACATAAGCTAACATTGGAAAGAACATAGAAGCAAGCAAGTAAGCAAACAGCCTGTCTGATCTGTCTTTTTCTCAGCTCAGATCATAAGATGCTCTTCAGGTCAACATTTTTCAATGCTTTCATAACTACCAAGCTTTTCACTTTGAAAGAATAATTCCCAGTTAGGACTTCTGCAGTGTTTTGTATGATCAAAATGCAGTTTGTCAAACAATGAAGGTTGAGATTTATTATTTTATTGTATTAGAAACATAAATACTGTCTCTTACCTGAATGGCTTTGACATGTGACGCTGGCTGCTTTGACATTTTTAAGACAGAGTCTTATCCCTGCAAGCAAAATGGGAAAGTGTTACAGGCTCTGACATTCTGATAGCTAGGAGAGATAAACTAGAACTTAACCCATGCTGCTTCTTGATAGGCATCCATTTCACCTGCCCATCTCCTGTTTCTGTCTCAGTTTCAGGGTTGCTTAGGTATTCCTTCTGAATAGCAGAAGGAGACAGAACACCTGAGCTTCTCCAATTAATCTTTCATAGCCACAAATGGAGATCTCTCTTTCACATTAAAAACAATAATGAGTAGAGATAAGGAATCTCTCAAACCTTTAATGGCATCGTAAAATGAGTAAGAATTAAAGGAAGCATCTGAGGATAAACAATGCATGATAATCTCTGTCATGGTATGTACAACAGAATTATTAGAACTCTAAGTTTAAACCTTCCTTCAAATAAAACATAACTTGCTACAAAGTTTTGATAAATTAAGCAATAACCATTTTCTGACTCACACATTCTTGTAAGTCTTTAATACATATAGACCGAAAATGATCAAGATGGTTAAACTGTAAATTCTCTTTGAGAATTGCTAGGGCACAAAGTAACTTCTTTTCAAAGTTTTAGATTTATTATTTTTCTTAGCACTAATGCAAAAAAAGGAACAGAGTTTTTCATATAATTTTATGCATGTGTAGAGATATGGACTGGTACAGAATTAATACGCAATAACAAAGAGAAGCACAACAAAGTGAAAGGATTTTTGTAAAGGTTAAAAAAAAAAGGCAAGAAAGAAATTTACTATCCCTTTAACTTCAATATCGTCTCGGCCTTTTACTCTTTCACTGAGATTTACTACTTTAACTGGACTAGACCTTTATCAAAGTCTGATCATTTAACCCAGCTCATTTTAATAAAAAATAAAATAGTAATACTAAAAGGTGGTAAGTAAGTATACATCCATCAGAGAACTCATTGATAACAACCAAATTATAGCATATTTTGGCTACAGTATTTTACCTGAGATTGGAAAGAATATACTGAGAAAAAGAATAAATGATGTAAGAGAGAAGAGCAGAAATATACCAAGAAGTCACAAGTGGGTCAGAGACTTTGGTATTCCAAAGAGCATAACTGTCCCATGGAGGTAGTATCAGAGAAAAGTATAGATCACTTGTAGGTTGGCTTCAGCCCAGAATATCAGTCTGAAACTGTATCCCTGGAGCTGCATGGAAGATTTGCTCTTGCCTACTCTCACATCAGCTTTATATCTGTGCCTAATTTGGAGCAGAACTTAAAGTGCAAGTGACTTGCCATTAGAGGTCTCTCTCTGATTGCACACTCAACTCTAAGAGTGCTGGCCAAACCAAAACATAGCCCTAACATCAGAGGGCATAGGCTTCAGGGTTAAATTGGTTCAGCTACATCAGTAAATGAATTTTAAAAAAAATAAAAAAAATCCCACCATGCAAAATGAAAACAGCACCGTTCTGGAGAATTTTACATTGCGGCAACATTTTGAAGTCTTAGACAGTTAGAACAACCTCAGAATTCAGTTTATGGGATGAAATCTTGGCCATTGGAGTTCACGACAACACTTGCACAGATTTCAATGAGCCAAAATTTCAGCCAAAGAATTTACTGCACTCTTTCAAAATCTTTGCTATGAATGGAAATAAGCATTTCCTCAGGATTGCCACGCAGCTTATACTGATGCGTTGTGCTGTTAATCAGCAGTTGTATTCCAAAGACAAATGCAAAACAATCTACCAGTTTATTGGAAAGACAGGGCTTATAATACATAAAAGTTTAATTAATTTTTCTTATCATCCTTTCCTTTTTCTAATCAGAATGAAAACAAAAGCACAGGAAATTAATATACAGCATTTTAAAACACTGTGTTTCTACTTTCTAAACATAGTCACAAAGAAATTCAGGCCAAGATGTACTTTTCCATATCTTTTGCATTGCAAAAACACTGCTCTGTGCTTCTTTGGCCACCTTGAGCTAAATGGGCAGGGATTTACATGGGATCTCTACTTCAAAAGAAGCAGAGCAATCGCGCTACTCAGCGAGGTCCTCTGGGCTCACAAGAAGTCTGTGTTTGCAATGATTGCAATCAGACACCGGTTCCTAAAGATGGACGTATGATACAATTGTGTAGGACTGCTTTTGGAGGAGGTGATTTTCCTTACCAGTTTGTGCTGTCCTCATTACTGCTGAAGAAATCAGGACAACAGCACACCACTGAGTAAAAATAGACAATCTTTCCCGGCTCTGTCCCCTTCCCTCCCTTTCCTTAGCTTCCCTCCAGCACAATACTGACCATCAGCTGTAGGAAAATAAACCCCAGATTGCAGATGCAGCTATTACTGAAGTGATTATTTAATTTTATAAATTTCTGTATTCTTTTGCCAGGTATATCAGAAAGTCCAGCGTGCTGCACTGATTGCGTTATTTCTGGCATCCCAAACAGATCTGCAAACTTAAACAAATAGTCTCCTCCACAGCCGAATCTCTCACGTGCATGCCCAGAGAAGCACAGAGCCATGCAGCCTTTATGCTCCGGTGTTTTTTTGGCCACCCCACACCTCACCTCTTACCTTTTATGGTCTGCATGCCGAGCCAAACTTAGGAAGCAATGGCAACAGGATTTCAGAGCTGTTTTATGCCAGGCTGCCCCTGCCAGTTCCCGTGCTCTCCTGACTTCCCAGTGAAAGTGACTGCTACTTTTTGCAGAGTGACATAAAGCCAGATTGTGAAAAGACTCTTTAAAAAACAAAGGACCTATCTACTGTCCATAAGCTAAAAATAATTTCTGACAGGGCTGCAGAAAGATAATAAGCTGACTGATTCAATTTGCTTTAAATACGATTTGATATCATAATGCCATCTTTTGTAATCTGTACAAGAGTTGTACAGTAGCTGATACACACCAGGAGGGACACACACACACACACACACCCCAGCTGAAAGCTGCCCCTTTCTGCCCTGCTGTACTTACGGCACCAAGCACAAAGGGTGTATTGGGCACAGAACTGCAGTGTATTATCTTATTAAAAGGCTTTGACAGGAACTACACCACTGTGAAACCCAGCTAGCACAAATAAAGAAGAGAAGCCCCCACTTCACAGCTTCCAGACTGCTACTACATGATGTAGGCAAAACACCGTAATATTTCCTGTAATGAAATTGTTTCCACCACTGTTACCTGTTAAGCTTACAATGAAAGAGCACCATTCTTAACATCAAATCTCCCATGTAACATTTCACTAGCTACAATAAACATATAGAAAACAATAAGCATGTACCTCTGTACATGTTCGAATTAGCGTTCGAGCTAATACAGTTATGCTTCTTACGAGTCAGCAGGTATTTAAATGACTTTCTGTTTTAAATCTTTTAAGATCCCCATAGACTATGAAGCAATAACTATAACAATCTGCTCTGAATACACTGCACAAGACATTAAAACAGGAAGAAAAACAGAACTACTGCAGTCACCTCACAGCCAGCTATTAAAGAGTTTTCACAAGTCTTCTGAGTTTTTAATTGACCCCTTCAAGATTATCTACTTATCTACTTATATAAGAAAAGTTCCAAACCGTCAAGTGAGTATATACACCTCCTTTCGATGCTGAAAGAGGTAGCCTCTTCCACCAGCTGAGATATTGACTGTGATCCTTTGAATGTGTCTGAAATAGCTCCGATGCTTTCAGCCTGGATGGCACCGAGAGCTGCTCCAGGCTGCAGTGGAACTCGGTTGAGAAGCAAAGTGTAAAAGAGAATTCCTGTCATAGCTTCCAGTTGTTCTTCCTAAATATAGCGTTTGATTCACCCTGCAGCTCAGTCCCCTGTGACACTTGACCGTCGTAAAACCAGGGCTCAAGTGTCAAGCAGTAGGTGGTGAAGGAACACACCTTTGGGTCCTTTTCCTGCCCCCCTCTCCCTGTCACCCAAGAGTGAGGCATACGATGGTGGGAGGTAATGCACACCTCCTCCACGGCGTGTGGGGCAGCACGTGCCTCCCTCCTGCCTCACTGGAGAAGGAAATAATTATGGAGACATAATTATGAAGAACTCACCTCGGTGGGACTATCTAGGGGAGGTGAATGCCACACCAGTGTGACTGTATTGCTGCTGGGTTGGGAGCGAGCTCGCATGGCAGCTGCCTCAGGGTCTTGGCATGGTGCTCCTGTGAGCAGGACAGCCATGATGGCAGGGAGGACGAGAGCTCCTGAAGCTGTAAGGCCATGGCTGCTAGCTATTGAACAGCAGGGGATGTGGGTGAAGCTAAAGGGTGAGGGGAGTTGATACAGTTTAATAAAGAAGTGAAATGTTCTTATACAATTGTGCTCATGCTACCCATGACTGCTGTCAGTGAAGGCTACTGAAGGAGACCTGACACAGCAAGTCGCATGTGGGGCACAGCCCCATGTTTCCACTCCCAGAAATGCAGCCTCCCATTCACTGCAGCTTCAGAGGAGAGAACTTTCCTCTTGGGTCCCCTTCCTCAGCTATGCCTGTTTTCCACTGACCCATAACCCTAACTGCGGCAGCAGCAGTGTTGCTGTTGGCAATGCTGCACAGGCCTCTGCTGGAGAAGGACCAGAGAACCTTTAAGTTCAACAATTTTTAAGTTCAACAAGATCGACAATTTCAAAATTACTGCCAAAGGTATATCTAACAACTAAATAATAATGGTTGGGGTAGTGATTTCAGGGAGGATTTTCCTTGACTTTAATTTATTTCGCCCACCACTCTTTTCATTTCAAGTACCTCCTCCAAGGGGAAGGTGACCTCCCAGACCACTTCAACAAGCCTGTGAATGACTCACTCTCTGGTGCCCTCCTTCCCAAGAGTGCTGCCATCTGGAAGCAGCTTATAAAGTTGGCGACTTGCTCTGGCAGCTTGTGGCTACTCATGGCCATGCCCTTTCCAGTACGGACACACAGGTAGGCATGCCACGGGCACATACATTTTTGCTAGGTCCACACAGGTGAAAATACGCATGGCAATCAGACCCTTCCTTAGAAAGGCTGGACATGACTGCTATAAAATGTCTTGAGGGGTGGAAGACTATGGCACTTGAAACATGGCAGAGTTTATAACAGAGCTCACAGTCCTATCTTTTGCCTAGAATGAAGGAGTTTGCTCCGTCACAGTCTAAGGTCATGCTTTCCAGGTGGCTGAGACCATGTTGAAGTATTGTTGGTGCCAGATGAGTGACTTTATTTACCTTTTTGTGAAGGTTCATATTTACAACAGAGGTTCTAGAAGGCAATGAAAGAGATGGCATATTTTTGTAACATGGTCTTGTACATGAATTTATTTCAAATTGTATTACAAATAGTTATATTACAAATCAGCTCTGAGATACAAGAAGCATACGCAGTTCTTTTTCCCGTGTGCCATTAAATTAGCGAAGGTTTTGTAATACAAACCAGGCCATTGTTTCCGTTTTATAATCCCATCGTTTTACAGATATGCTTGAGGAAGATCAAGTCAACACTGTTTCCTGCAATATTTTTATAATTTAGTAATATAATAGGTAACCTTAGTGATGTGCAGATAAGAAGAGAATCTACCTATGTCACTCACCTAACACCCATAAACTATCACAACTAAGCTGTACTAAATTTTGATGGACTTGAAGGAAAAGCCCATATTTTATCATTAAAATCAGAAAATGTAGCTCTGCATCGATTTTAAAGGAAAAAATATAATTTTTACAATAATTTTACGGAGTAACACTGCCTTTGAATAACCATTAGGATGCACAGCCCCATGACTTGCAGATTCATCTGCTAAATACATGCAGCCGATGATTTAATAAGTAAATCATGAGACATATGTGCATTTCAGATGATAGATTAAAAGCATGATGTGTTAGGCCCAGATAGCTGTACACTGTCACACAATGTATAAAATTATTGTCTTGTGTACAAAGATCCAAAAGAAATAGTAATGATATATTTAAAGTAGGAAAATCCCAATATAGTCCAAAATATACTTTTGCTGCATTTCTAGAAGCTTGTCTAATTAATATGTTTCCTGGAACAGCTTATTAGTTTAGAAAATGAAGTTGACGGTTAACAGAAACATGCATGTATCTTACTTCTTGACTGGGATATTTCACTGTATAATGTCAGAATTGTTTCTTTAGTCTGTCAATGCTTACTTAAATGTTTTCCTTTTTGAGAAACCTCATGAGCACAGATATAACTTCCCTGAGGCTCCCAAAAGAAAAATATTTTTCTATAATAGATCAAAATGCTTCAGCTTAATGCAGGCAATGTAACACAATTGAAACTGCAAGTCAACAAAGGAGCGGTCACAATCTCTGCTAGCTTGAAATAAGACTAGTTTTTACAGTAAGAAGTTAAAAAATACATTCCTGAAGTTTTGCTTCAAATTACCAGGTAGTAGCAACATATTGTAATATGTTCAGCAATGCAAAACTTTGCATCCTATCTTAAATTTAGCTCTATAAAATACAGTTTATTACTGGGTAAAATAGTGGGCTCAGGATACTAAGTATTTGGTTAATTATTTATCTTCATTTGAATTGTTTGGCAAAGAACATGAAAAGTTAGGCTGCAGTGCAAGATAAACTATTCTCCTCATTCAATACGTTTAGGTTTGAAAGTTATTGATACGTTTTTTTTAAAATCACAGTTATGACTAAGGTTTAAAAATAAGAAACCTGCTATCAGACTGATTTATCTGAGGACTAACCTAGAGGATCCTGGAGAAAAAAGAACACCATCTATCTTCTAACTTACATAAATTTTATTTGTACGTCTGGGCTCTTTTCCCTTAGCAAGGATGTGTCTACTGCAGGTAATAACTATTTGGCGCGGAGGCTTGATGAAAGAGAATTTTAGCAGTGGTACCGTCATATGAGGTTAGACAGAACAACAAAAGAAATTAAAATACTCCAGAGCTAGCAATCACTAGGCATTGGAGCCCATTCCTACTCTTGCTTTAAAATAAAAATACCTTTGCATCATAGATTTTAGAAAGACTGACAGACCTCAGCTGCTTTGTCAAAAGAAATACTGTCTGAGGAAGTATCATCTACTCTTTGATTGTTTCTCCCAGTTTTCCCCAATCTATACGTTTCTTAATATCAAGAAAAAAAAAATCACTTTCTCTTGAGTTTCTACATGTACAGCTATACCAACAACAACAACATCAGTCTGTTTCAATAGGGAATAGCATGCAAAAATGTTTGATATTATCTAATGGACAGGAAATCAACAAACACATCTAAATTAGCTGGTTTTGTTTCTGTGACATTTCTGAGCTGCTAAATATTAATTCAGCTCCTGCATGCTCTCTTTCTTTTCCATATAAAAGCACGGTGATTATTATCACCGACTTTTCCATCAAGAAATAATTAGCCTTGTATTAGGAAGATGGTCTCACTAGAGGCTACCAGTGACCTTGTTCTAAATTTCAGAGTTCCAGCATCTTTTAATAGCTTTGTTAGCATCATAAGAATTTGTATTAAGTTCTAAAACCCGCATTATGAATATAACCCACACAAACATTAGAACATCATAGCTTTAACCAGTGAATTACCCAAAAGCCATATTCTCTGTTGCTTTGTATTCTGTAAAATTCTTACATGCTTTGACTAAATGAAATATGATGGTGACATAAAAATAACAAATTTGTTTCCACTTTCCTCCTGGGAAATTTTAGCCACTACATCTGGCAAAGCTGATATCATAATAAAGAGCACAAGTACTGGCAGATTTTGAAGGCAATATGAATTTTTAAGCAACATGTTGATTTTGTAAACATCCTGTCTGCTATAATGATTCAGCATAATTTGGAAAAGATATGAAAAACATGACATTGCACCATCAGATTTTGTTCTGGGCAGGCAAGTGTGACAAAATAGGAACTAACCGAATCATTACTGAAATTCTGTACAGAAGACCATCCATCTTTTTCACAAATCAGGATAATTCAAATCGAGATCTATTATCTTTTTTTACTCTCACAACAGGTTTCTTCTGATGAAGGCCATCCCCATCAGTAAATTACATCTGCTGAACAATATTACATCTCACCTTCAATGGTCAGATGACGAGGCCTCACCAGACAGGTGGTAAGGAATTTTGCCATTGTATCCACCTGGCCCAAAGATGAACGAGAACTAGGTGCAGATATACCAGGGGATCGGGGGGCTCAGCACCACACAAAGCAAAGTATTTATCTCCTAGAATAAAGCATGAAATTAAATTGCAGCTGTGCAGGTGTTCAGCTCACACACAGCTATGATCCTGCTGTGGGAGCAAATGTAGTAGACTTGAGTACAGCAATCAGCCAAAGTCTAAAAAAGAGAACAAAGACTAATTTCTGATGATTCTTCATCTAAATGGCAGATTAACAGGAAAAAAGGCATGGCTGGGACATGAAAAATCTGCCTGGTTAGAAAGATGGGCACAGAATGAGGGAGATAAGGCAATGGGCTGGAAGAAGCAGAACATCAAGGGCAAGTTAAAGAAATTAATACCTTTAGATTAAAACAATGACCAAATTCAAGGACAACTGCACCAACCTGCTGAGTCATACGTAATTGATCAGTTGCTATCTTTGGTTTGTGTCTGCTGAACAGAAAATAAAAGATGAAGATTTATAAACTGTGGGTGTGAAGAATTTTGAAGTTTGAATCAATATCAAGACACTTATCTTAGTTTCCATGAGTCATAAGGAAAAAAATCCTTAACTCTCATAGCTCCAATGTTCAGAAAAAAAAAAGAAAAAAAAAGGAAAAAAAAAAGACATCTAAGAATGAATGCTTTCCACAGTGAAGATATGAATAAATCTAGTAGTCATACCTATCTATCAAGCAGTCAAATATGATCTATATCAAACCTTAATTTTGTTGAATCAGATCTGCTACAGGAACATTTTTCAATCATTTGTGGTCTCCTGCCATGCAAACATTGGACCCATTCAGAGAGAAATTGTCAACAGAGATCAGTGCTGGCACAGGCAGACCACTAGAGTCGTCCAGCTGCTAACTTCTAAATGATGTTTCTCGACACAGTATCAAATCTCAAGTGTTAAAAATAGTATAAACAATTTCTGTTAGGAAATTGCACAAAGTATTTTTAAAACCTTCAGGTATTATTTTACACCCATATGAAGTAAGGTTGTGGACTAGCAATATCTTCTATCCAAGGGTAACAAGGAACCTCAAAAAAGAAACTATAAATATTAAGCTGCCTTATTCAATCAGATCAGGCTGCGCAACACAGGGGGTAGCCCTTTGAAGTGCAGTTCAGTTCTCAAGAGCTGGAGGCTGAAGCTAACAGTGGTGCTTGAAAATCATCTGTCCTGAAAGTGACTTTTGAGCACTGCCAGCCACTCTGCATCTCCTGTGCCCACCAGCCATTGGTGAGGTGGTGGAACATATATCTTTATATTCTGATTAGAGTATACAGGAAGATGCTTGCAGCCAACTTGCAAACTGATCATTTATTTTTATTAGGAAAAAAATAAATGTTCTTTATGTTCCTAGCATAGATAAACATATGTTAGGCCAAAAAAAATGTGGTTTTGTTATGGATAGTCCCCAGGAGCTATGAGTGACGAGAGGCAGGGGAGATTTGTAGCACTGGCACATCAGTGAGGATTCAGTTTATCTGCTGCCTGGAGGGCTAGGTGGACATGAAGCAGCTGCTCCTTACAGCCCGGTCCTGGAGGCAAAATGGAATGAGTGCTGGTGTAGCCAAGTGCTATGCTGTATGCTGAAGCACCTCAGGAGCTGCCTCACCTTCTGTACTGTCAGGGCAGACAGTTACAGTGATAACCTCACCTGCTCCTCCTGTGGAAGACATTCCCGTTAGAACAGCTAAATGCCATATATGCAGAGGAGAATAAAAGTGCTACAGGCTTGAAGTCTGCTCAACAATAAACCAAAACCTGCTTTGTCTTCTTCAAAGTGTTATCTCACTGCGACTTACTCAAGCTAAGTGCACTTTTTTCTCAAGGGTTCAAAGCTGCCCTCCAGGTTTGGGGATTCAAAATAGATAGGTCTAATACTATCATGTGCGTTCATTTCAGGTTACAGTGAGCATGAAACAATACCCATTAGAAGGAAACTATTTATTTTGCATTCTGCTGTAGAATAGAGGTTTGTGTACCTAGGGACTTCACAGGTAATTTAAAGCGCAGAAAAGCAGAACAGCTGTTTGGCATCATCTTCCCATGTGTGCTCCCCTCCTGCACTGACTGAGCTCTTTGTTTTCTGCAGTTTTGATAAATCTATTTGCAAGGACAGAATCCTAATGTTGTAAAAGTATCCAAGCACAGGAGCTAAGGCTGAATAGCTACTCTGCAGAAGATATTCCATGCTTTTTCTCATGTATAAACTCTAAACAGTTGCAGAGGATGCAAAGCCAAACAGTCTAGCAAGCAAGACTATCAGCTAAAATGAGCAGAGGAAGCACAAAACTAATATTCTTACAGAACTGAATTCTAGAATAACATCTGAGCCATGGCTCTCAAGTTTCTACATTTCCTTTTTTTTTTTTTTTTTTCTTTCTGCTTCTCTCCTTGGAGCGCAACATCCTTGGAGGACCTTTAGATGTAATTTCAGTTGTAATGTTCCTAATAGAATTGTGATAGATGACTAAATGCTGAGCATTGATAGCAATTAAGAAAGACCTGTAATTTGTTTTGTCATAGATCAAGCACTAGTAACCAGCAATTGCCGAAAAAGCATGTACAACTACTCTTTGCAGCAGGTGAGTCCAGTAAAGGCACATTTCTATGAATGCTTCTGCTTCTCTTTTATTTACACTGTTCATATGAATAGTGCCTTACGAATAAATTTCATTTGTTGGAAGAGTCAAAATCCCACCTTTCCAGCATATATTTTTGATAACCGGGTTAACAAATGCAAACAAATTGTGCTTAATTTAATAAAAGGCAACTTAACAGAATATTTTGATCTCGGTTGTATTTAAATGAAAATTGTTTTGTACTTTAACTGGAACACAAACTATCACGAAAATTGTAAAACATTCTGCTATTGTTTTCCAGGCATAGCAAGGATCAAAGATTGTTTTTTCTTTCCTTGTTTGGGTTTCACTTTAAAACACCCTGTATATTACACGTCTCCATAATTCTCATTACCTGAATTTCTTCCATATACTGAGATTTTTAGATAATAATTGTAGTAAGTTAAACGAAGAGATGGGTACTGGTTGTTCAAACACTTATAAGCAACACAATAGACGTCTCTGTAGTGTGCCAGTCTCTTTATCTCTCTTGTGGCTCAGATTTATTCTTTACTCTGATCTTTTTATTCCCTCCAGCAGCAGTATCCAAACCTGCATAAGTGCTGAATAGACCACCCATTTCCTCTTTGCCCATCCGTTTCTTCTTTCATGCATCCTTCTCTGTGCTTGAAGTTCCAGCTAGACTTGGGTGCTCATTCTGCAAATGTACATGTGCTCCATGAAAGCACCCCTTCATTTCAGGTTAAGCTACCACATGAGCTTTTGTAGGATCAAGGTCACATTTTGTTCCAGCCTTCCTTTCCTCTGCTTAACTTATCTCAACACCCAACAACTTAATATCAAATACTACTCAAAACATACCTATAAAATCATTTGTTGTCCTCAAGTCTCAAACTCTTGCCCAACCAAGTCACATTCTAATTGTATTGTCCTCAAACTGTCAAATTCCACGTCTTAGCTGGTTTTAGGTCTAAGCCTGAAATGAACTGTGAGAAGTTGCAATTTCCCTGGAGCCCAGCAAAACCCTCTAACATTAGAGCTTTTGAAAGCATTTAGACTTATTTTATTTTTAGTTTGCCATGCATCATGTGTCTCGTATGGCAATATCTGAATAATCCCTTATAATCCCTTATCTACTTCAATAACAGGTGAAAGTTGAAGAGATCAACGATCAAACATGTTCATAATTAATTTTTTAGATAAAGATATTTGTTATTTCTATAAAAAGATGCTTATGATATTAATCCACTAACTTGACAGTGTCTTCACTCATGTATTATTTAGACATTCTGTTTGGTATTTACTTGCCAAATTACATTTAATCAATATTATTATGCTTACAAGGTTATTCTTTTTCTGTCTAAAGTTTTGGCATGGACTTAGATACACTTGCGTGTTGACTGGTATGTATCCTTTTCCAACATTCTTAGATATCAGCCCTTTTGAGGCCCACCCAAGCCCTCCCATTAGTACACACCTCAGCTGTGACTTCTTAAACTGTGAGTTAGACTGCCTTGTCATAACTTCTGGATACTGTGCACTGACCTGACTACAGTATGACATTTTGCTTTAGTCAATACTTTATCATTGTATGTGTGTGCGAGGAAGAACAAGTTGTAGTAAAAAGCATCTATCAGTATCTCTGCTACCTCCTGAACCATTTTCAAGTGGAAATCTTTAATCATGAATATCTTAAAATAGCAAAATGCATTCTCTCCCTGTAACACTTTACAGTCTGCAACAGTTTTATTCTGTCAGAATATGTATTAATTTTGCCTTTCAGCCACCAGCAAAATATCCACTAAAGTTATGTGAGTAAAAACAGTGGGGCTGACAGTGCTCTAGTTCACTCAAAGTATCTTCCACATTCCAGAAAATTCTCATTTTTGTTTGCTTTCTTGTGATGAGCTTTCCAGCAATAAAATAGACAGTGCATTTTAGTTGTATTCCTTTTTATCTGCACTGCCAATTTCTATGCAAAGTCAATAAAATTAATTTTTCTATTTTGTACGGCATACTAAATAAACATTGAAAAAAATATAATGTTACAAAAACTGTTTATGGACTGGATCCATTAAACAGGAGGCATTGTGTCCATTTTACTATGCCTGCTCTCAGTGAGACTGTCACTACTGTAAGTACTCATGTTCTTAGCTGTTTATTGCCCTCTATTTCTTCCAAACACCACAATTAGAATATTTTTATATATTTATATTAAATGCATGTTGGTCTTTGGAAAAACTTGAAATTTCAACCAATAAAGTGTAGAATTTACCATATTTGCATTGCTCCTTGATGATTTTCAGTTGAGTATAATAAATTGGGGACCATGGCAGAAAAGCCATAGCCATATCTGATTATTCTGGGACTCTGCTGATGATTTCCTTTAGATGCTGGGGACATCCCAGAGTTGTCTATGTCATTGTACAAACTCTATTTTGATTGCATGCAGGGCTGAATACATTTCATGTAATTCTTCTGCTTTTATCCAAAGTTCTCATAAGGCGTCAGTTAGCAGCTCCCACCAAAGTGTAATGGCTTAAGGACAATGGAAAATCTGGAGCTTGTAGGAAAAGCACCTTCAAGCTGAAAGACAAAGAAATTCACCACATAGAGAACAAAGAGAAGCCAGGTATGTATTACTAGTTCTCACGCAATGGCCAGTCTAAGGGACTGGCCAGGGCTGGACTCCTATCTTACAAATGTAATAAAATCTAGATTTTGTCTCCCCTTACTTCCCTGCTTGACCTACCCACCATGTCCCTCAGCAATGCTATGTTATCAGTGAAATGAAGGGAAGCAAGAAAGAGCAATGAAGTTCAGAGCTGAGATGCTTTTCTTCTTGCTGGTACTGGTGAGTAAAGCTCCCACCAACAATTTTGTTACGGACAGGGTGAAGATGCATGTGCAGAACAAAGAAAGAGCTGAAAAAAATGAAAAAGTGACTGAAAAATGGCATTAAAACATTTACATTCTAGCAAAGGGAAGGCTTGTCTTATATTTTGATTCGAAGCACAGACACTGGCACAGCTCTTGAAAATACAACTTCTACAGAGCTTTCTGTGTGGAAGTGCAGGTTGTGGTTGGTTTTATGAACCTTACTCAAAACAGCTGTCCCACAGCACAGTCTGTGAACCCACATATTAACACACTAGAGCTGAAGAATGGATGGAATAAGCATTTTTAGTAGAGAGGTGTCCTTCTGAGTAATCTTTGAAAAACTGAGGCCAGTGATATTTTATCTGGAGCATGCAGGGAAAGGCGGACTGGAAGCCACCATCTGCAGAGGGCTCTCCCACCACTAGTGTCTTCATTCTTGAAAAAATCTTTAGAAATAATGGGAAAACTGAGGATATGATGGTACTTTTTTTTTTTTTTTTCAGGGGGGGTGTAGGTTCAAGTTCACAGTTTGTATAGGCAAATAAATACAACTTTTCCTTATTGTTCGCCAAATCCATGTACTTGTTTACCTTTGGTGCTCAAACCCAGAGTTAAAGTATTTAAACTCGGGAAGGCCCAAAGAATCCAACTTTTATGACGTGACCTCATGGCAAGTCTCACTCCTAGTGAGAGTGAAGGCATGCCTGAGAGCAGCAAGGGATCAAGAGGGGCACAAAATGAGAGAATTTGCATGATGGTGGGCTGGGAAGTAATATAATGGTCTGGAGGGTGTTTGGCTGGAAGGCACTCACAACCAGCCTCACAAAAAGCTTTGTGTCATGCAATCTGTGTTAAATTATTTCTGGAGGCATTTTAGTAGTTGAAGTGAACTTTATCACTCCCTTTTCAGGGAAGCGCTTCCGCGATCTCCTTGAACCCCACCACGGCAGAGGTCTGCTGCCCCCCGCCATTTTCTTTATGGTTCTCTGGGAGCTGCGCTCGGGAGGTCTGCACCCGACCTTCAACAGGCAACATGAAGAGATGTGCTCGCATGGGCAAGCACATCACCGTACCTCTTCACGAAAATAAATAAATAAGAGAAATAAAAAAAGAAAGAAAGAGCTGAGGTAAATTTACAGAGGGCGGGGCCGGCCGGGGCACGGCCCTCAGCTCTAGGGGGGAGGGGCGGGGGAACGTCCCCCCTCCGGCAGGGTGGGGCGGGGCTTCCCGTCCCATGGCCCCGCCCAGTCACGGACAGGCCACGCCCACATAACACATGGCACCGCCCACTCCACCCCTGCCGCCATGCGCAGGCGCAGTCAGGCCCGGGTCTCGCAGCGGCGGGAGGGGCACCGCTGAGCGTCGCCTCGCCGTCACGCCGGCACCCGCCCCTCTTCCGACGCGGTGCCCGGAAGCGTCCGTGCGGGCGGCGCAGCCGATGCACAAAAGTTCCGGGACGCCTTTAGTTCCGGGGGGGGGGGTTCCTCCGTCCAGAGCCGCGGCCGCCGCCGCTTCGTCGGGTGCCGCCATGATCCCGATCCCGGTGGTGGTGTGCGTGCTGGGGGGCTGGTGCGCCATCTACCTGGCGGACACGATGCTCAAGGTGAGGGCTGCGGGCGCACAGCCGGGCGGGAGCCCCGGGCCTGGCTGAGAAGGGGCAGGAAGAAACCCTCCCGCGTTTAATTTATAAATGTGCTCTGCGGAGCTTGTGTCTTACGGCGTTTCTCTAAAATTTAGGTTAAAAGTAATTTACGTTTCCTTTTGGGCGCTCTTAGTTTACTGGAAAAAAATACCAGCGCCCTATGGAGCTACCTTTCAAATAAATAAGTCTTAAGAGGGTATTGCGTGTCCTTCAAAGAATTAAATCCTAAAAGAGCATTATCAGCCTCATCTTTTTCCTCCATGTGGAGAAGGAAAGGTTTGAAACCAGAATATGCCACTGATATTATATTTAGGAATGCATAAACCAAGATATGCCATCAGTGTGTCATTATAGCCAGGAATGCATGTGTGCACTGCATGAGTTTCATTAATATTTTTATTTTTTTTAACGCTTGATATCGATGTGAGATATGGATGGAGTTGCTTACTTTGTATTCAAAACAGGACTTGTGATAGTTAAATACAAGGAAAATACCAAACAAAACATTCAATCTGTAATTCCTTCACTTTTTGAAATTTACATTACAGTCCAGGAACTGCATCTGCTTCTGCTGAGTGTAAATAGGGCTCAGCATCATTTCAAAGTAACAAATGTTCATTTTGTCACTGGTGTAAAATACAGGAAAAAATGTTACAAGGAAAGCTAAGTTTTGGGTGGTGAGGAAACTTGAAAGATACGTAGCTCCCCCTGCTGCTAATTGTTATGGAGCAAACAGCTCAGCAAACGATGAAAGCTATTATTGTCAAATATTAGTCTGTACATTTTAATGATGCAAATGACAACAACAACAACAATAATTTATCTGAAGATTTTTCAAATTTTATTACACCAAGTGAATATTACATATTATGTTGAAAAAGGAAGGGGAATGCCTGGAATTCCCTAGCAGGCAGGAGAGTCCAGGAGTTAAATTTTAGCTGTGATGTTTAACTAGAAGTTGACAAAGGTAATTAATCATCAGGAACAATGTGTGAGCTGTTGGGTTTTGGCGGATTTTTTAGTAGATCTGATGTCAGTACATCTCAGTGATAAGTTTCATTGTGAGTACCACAATCAAAATAGAATTCGGCTTAAATAACCAGATTTATATAATTAGGAAACTCATGTTTGTTTTATTGCTAGTACTCTTAATCTCCCACCACACTCATAACCCTAGATTACTACCAGCTGTAGCAAAAGGTAGTCCCTGCTTAGATCTCCAATTACTTAAAATTTAAGTACACCAAAACGACACACAGAGCATGAATGAAAAATATTAGAGTATTTTAATTTATTTTTAAAAATATTTTTGGCAACAAAAGGAGGTGTGCTATAACTTGCAGTTGATGTTTATTCTGATAATTTGTTCAATGTTGAATGTCTCTTGCTCAGTTTTCTCTCATACAGTTTTTCTGATTTCCAGCGTTTTTGGGTGGGAGTCTCAACCCCTTCAAACTCTTTGGTGTGAAAGGAGGAACTGTGTGTATAAATGTCTTTTTGCACAAATAAACTAACATAATATTGCTTGAATTACAAAATGTATTTGCATTAGCAAATCAGCAAGGAATCAATGTGGGACTTGGAAATGTAAGCCCCTCTTGTTGCTCTTTACTGAAGCGCTGATACAAAAGTTTCCCAGCGAAGCTTGGGTCTTAAAAAATGGAATCACGTAGGCAGACCCCTGAATTCCTGCTCCCCAGCATGCTAAATCATCCCATTTCATTCTGCCTGAAGGATCAGGGATGTGAAAAGGGTGGAAGGTTGTCCCTCCTTCTGCTATCAGAAATAAAAGATGCATTAGGCGCATTCAGTCAAGGTTAGCCTTCAGCTTTTAAGGTCAGGAAGCTGAAATGGTTCGGGGCTCTTGAACAGACTTTGTCAGTGCGAAAGAATGTTAAGGGCTCCTGCTTGCTGGCAGATAGTTATGGAGCTCCCAGTGTATTCAGCAGACATTCATTATTTTGAAAGCTTGCATAAATAAAAAGGGTATTGCTTTTATAGTAAAATTAATATAACAAAGATCACTTAGAGCTCAAGCTAAAGAAGCGGAGCCAAAGTCCGTGGAGGGAGCTTGAAATGAGACGTAAGGTACCAACATACTTCATACCAGGGAGTGAGGGTGCACATGGTAGTGGGGTGATCCTGTTGGGCTCAGGGCAGGAGGACCAGAAGTAGAGCTTTTTAATGCATTTTGCAAAGGAATGCAGTCATTTACTTCTTTGTATTAAAGGGATGCCATCATTTAGTGATTATGAACACCACTTACTCAACTTTTTTTGAGAAAAATCCCAAAGGAAAATTATTTTTGGTGTCTTGGCCAAAGTATTGGTCAGTAAACTTGTATTTCTCATTAAGAACTGCGTATTTGTTTATGCCTTGCTGGTACAGTGGAGCTGTGGTGTGGTTGCAATGAATCGATGGGATGCATTGGTGGAATTTCTAGGGGAGAAGTTTCTAGGTTGATTTCATATGTGATAAAGAGAACAGCTATTTTTGAAGTGCCAAATTTCTATTTCCAGTTCTAACGTGTGAGGTTTTTTTGTTGTTGTTTGGCTAGCTGTTGGTTTTTGGGATCCTGTGTGAATAGGATATGTTTGTTTCCTTAAGTCCCAAAAGACGGATGTACTAATGTTGTGCATATTTTTGCTCTTAACTATTCAAGATTATGCGAGGAGGCATTTGCTTTGTTTCTCTGGCTTATGTATGATTTGTAAAAATGTGATATTCCTTGTGGTCTCTTCTGTTAAAGTTAGGCTAGCAAACACTGATATGGTTGTGGACAACGTAGTGATGTTGTAGGGTAAGACCAGTGTTGACTAGAGGATGCATTATGATGAAAACTTCTATGGTTGTCCTCAGCTGACTGAACATCTTAGTGAAATCAGTAAATTGAAGAAGGAATTTATGCATAAACTTATGGGTAAGAAGGATAAAATGGTGTAATAGGTAATAAATGAACAATGAGTAAGTGGCTCTGGCATCATGGAAGGCTTTTTTAGTGTTCAAATTTTAGTTAATTCAACAAAATGAGAAAAGCTATGGCTGTGCAAGATGAGCTGCTTATTCCCCACTGTTGCTGTGGAAGGAAAGGAGGAACGCAAGGAACTTGGCGAGTTCTAAATTTGTTTCACCAACAGCCAGAAACTTGTGAAGTTCCTTCTGGGGGTGCAGAAGGGAGCCCCTTGTGAACTGCGCGTTCCTGATCTCTTCAGTAGGTGCTGCTGCTCATAGGGAAATTCGGGAACAATGCTGTAGTTCAGACAGCTCTGAAGACTTGTCTGGATTATGTCAGACACACTCCTGCCCTCGGAACGGCCCAGAGTCAGAAGGCTGACAGCTCTGGTACGCTTTTCCTCAGCTGTGAATTCCTCCTTCATCTCTAAGGAAAGCTGTCCTTCAGCAGGCTTTCTGATGCTAGCTTCCATGAATTAGGCTGAGTAAAGACTATTGAGAAGACCACCACCACCACATACTATAAAATAACAGTTGCAAAACTACTTCTCTTGGCCTACAATATTGGATACTACTGCAGTAAACTATTAATTATATAGTCCATAGGTCACATTCATTGTAAAGGCAAGTTGTAAAGAGAAATCTTTGGAATTAGCAGGAAGGAGTTCCAACAGTATCTTGAAATGCTGGAAAATGATCGTAGTGAATGAAATTGTTGCAATATATGTTGGTAATTTTAAAGTCTATTTGGCTTTTTGATAGTGTGATCAAATATTTCAGATGCTCTTAGTCATTGAAATAGTAGATTCATTAGTCATTGAAAAGTAGACCTCGTTTTTACCCTTGCTAAATAATACCCACATTTCTGATCCACATCTCACCAATGTTGGAAATAAGATGGTGCCAAAAGAAAGCCAACAGATTGTTTTTCTTTGTTGTAGTTTTAACTTTTAGCTTTTACATTTACTAAAATGTAATTGCATATAGAAAAATACCATCAACAGTTCATTCTTTAGCCTTCTGACCAGGCAGGTGAAAATTACGGAAAGTGATTTAACACTAGGAAAGATGATACAAGATTGTAATTGCCAAATAACACTGGATGGCTGATCTCTCTTCCAATCCTAAACTTGTGATTTGCATCATAACAGTGGTGTAGCCTTTTTGTATTACAGGTCACACCTATATATCAAAATATAAATAATGCACAGGACATGTACTTGAAGTTATACATCTGTCTTTATATAAGTGGATCTGATTTGCTGCTTGGTCACATGATACAGAATCTTCCTGAAAGTTTTGGGTTAAACTAACTTTCCATTGTTTTGCAGTCATCCAGCTCTTTGAAGGCATCTTATGAAGACTGGTTGCTGACATATGGCTTGAGCATCTCTCCTTTTCACATGCGATGGCAAACAGCTCTCTTCAACCGCCAGTTCTACAACTGGGGGAGATGGAAACCCAGATTTCTCTATTTATGGTATAAATTCATGATTTTTCTTTTCTGTCAAATACAGAGGCAGCAACTATCACCACATCTGTGCTTTTCATCCTTAAAAGTGGAATGCTTAGATGTGGTTATTTCTATAGGCTGAGGATAAAACCAACCAAACAGGGTTGCTATAAAGATATTGTGCCAGCATAAGTCTATGCCCTCTGCTAAAAAATATACAGCTAGATTACATATGGGGATGCTGTAAAACAAGACATCTATAAACTGTATTTTTACCTATGGTTTGAGCTATTCATAGCTCTTAAGTATAAAGCTTTTACATATAATACTCTATAGAGGTAGATCTGAAAGCAGCTTCTCATATCCCAAATCTGCCCATTACTGTACACTGAGCTCTCCTCTGATCACTAGAGTTTACAAATTTTTCAGAGACAGTTGTGCCCCTGCTGCCAATCATTTCCCAGACATTCAGCAAGTGTACCTACTCGGAAGGACATTGCTCTAGTTCTGTCTTTTACCTACCTGCACCTTTCCTTGCGAAGATTGCACAGACTGCTGGTAATGGGTAAATAAGCTGGGTGGTTAATATGAATGCTTTTGGACTGGTTTAGAAAATTATTGGTGAATTGCCTCCCTAGTGTTGTTTTATATCCACTCTGAAAATAAAAATGAGTTAGGCATGAATTTCTTTTCATTTCCTGTATTGCTACCATTAGTGAGATAATTGTGAAGAGAAGTCTGCTTCATATTGGTTTCTCTGGTATCTAATGGTTTTACTTTGGTTTTAAGTAGTTCTGTATCAATCACAATTTTTTAATGTGTGTAATTTATTACAGTATAATGTTTCCATCGGTCTCTTTAATTAGCATTACAAGTGCATATTGCTTAAAATAAAATTGCTAATTTCCAGTGAGCCTTATTAAGGATGGTAAGAGAACAATTACGTGATTGTGAGAGGAAGAAGGACTGGTAGTGAATTGAAATGTTGCAGCTAGAAAATAGACTTTAGCACATCCTTCAACTATTGAATAGTGTAAAATAATAATAATAATGGTGAATAAAAATTTACCATTAGGTGGACTAAAATAAATTGAAATGATTTTTCACACTGATTTTAATGAAATATGAATGGGTGAGAAGAAGAATGTGTTTTAAGTAACTGATTTTAATCTGGTCTTGCATTTGTACGTTTTAATTTTTCTTCTTTAAAGAAGTTTGATTCTCATTTATTGTTCTTTAGCACTTTTTATTGCTGGTGAGGAAGATGCCAAATTTATTGAAAAAGCTTATATAAATATGTATGCCACCCCATCACTTGATCCAGATTTCTAAATATGTGATGGTGTGGTGCAACATGGTAAATTATACATTGTAAAGTTATGTTTTTATTCATAGCTAATGACAAGTTACTTGTGTTGGGTAACTGAATAAAAAATAGAATGCTCAAGAACAGCATAAAAATATTTGAAGATGAATCGGGATGTGATTTGGATGCCAAACACTTACTAAACAAGGAAAATATTATATATTATTAAATATGTTACTAGTATATGTTATTAGTCTTATTAGTTTCCTTTAGCTAATATTTACTTACTTCCTTGTTAATGCATGAATAGTAGTAGCCCCGGGTAGGTTTTGCCCTGTGTTTTGTTTTGCGTGCTAAGTTAAATACCCAGAGAATATGCACGAGCTTCCTGTGCCTATGTATTACTAAACTATTTGCCTATCATTGCAGGTTCAGCATGGGAATGGTGTTTGGTATAGTTGCCATGTTTGGCTCTGTTATTCTTCTTGGAAAGACACTGATGCAGACGCTGACACAGATGCTAACTGAGGCACCAAAAGCCCAGAATGATCGTATGCTACAAGTTGTGGTAAGTGTTCTCTCCTCAGGTCTTCATTTGAGGGCTGTGAGCTGATACTAACCAACGTCTTAATGGGATATATGATACTTAAATCCTCCTGTGCAAGAATAACCTAACTGCTAATATTTGTTTAAATAAAAAAATTGCTGGTTTGTTACCAGCCTTACAAATGGAGGGTTGAGGTAGTAAAAGAGGGGAAGACGAATGCAAATATGTGAAAGAATTTATATTAAATATTCTCAGAAGTGAGAACTGGTTAGCAATTTTGAAAAGCCTTAAATTATCATAATACTAAGAATCCAAAACTGCAATAAGAATTTACCTTCTCTGGGCCATGTGATGCCATGCAGACAATGATGGCCTTGAAGCCTGCAAAACAAGTCCATAATCCGCAGGAAGAGAAGAGTTCTCCTTCATTTATTACAATACAAAACATCAGTTGAAAAGGAGAGAAATGTAAAGAGCTTTGTGTGATTGTGGAAACAAAGATTCATTAGTGAGGAGATTGCATATTTTTGGATTGTTCAAAGACCTCTGCATAATTTACACTGAAATTGAGTGTTCTGTTTCTGACAGTATCTAGTCAAAGGCCTAATAATTTATTTGATTGTTTCATGGATTTCTGATGCTGGACACTACTGTGTTGTTTTAGGAACAAATGTAGTTTATAGAATGTGAGAGATTGCAAATATCGTCTTTATGTCTTACGTCAAAATACATAAGGCAGTAATGGAAGAAGTATCATTACCCTTACAACAGGTTTAACCTGGAAAGGTTCCTAGCTAACCTTATTTCACCGAGAATGCTCTCTGGCCAGAATGTGTGGTCATTTTCCAGGAAAGCAAAAAGTCCTATAAGATTACTCTGCCTTCTACCGTATGGCTTAGAGCAGTGGTACCCAACCATTTTGCTCTGTTGTATTACTCAGCTAGTCTAGCAAACAGAAGTTGGGAATTGTGTGCTGCCTTGACAGACCTTCCCATAAGTGCTAAATTGACCGTATGCCACTAGACTTAAATAAATTGCATGAGCGTGAGCAGCCTGATCGTTAGCATGCGTTATAAACTCAGTGCATTTGGGATGGTTTGGATTTGTTTCACTCATGTAGGGTGAATGCAGCAAATGCAGTTTGTGTTGGCAGAAGTGGTAACCTGGGAGAGAACTGCTGGTACCGCCACTGTTAGTCACCTGGTCTACAACCTGCTCCTGAATTATCTCCAGAAGCAAGCAGGAGTGAGTGGGAAGTCTTGGTGTTATGCTGTGTGTCTAGTAGAGCACAAATTGAACACGGGACTGAAAATTTCTTACCTGCCAACAGGGTCCATTTTAAGCATGTGTGTCTATTGCATTCCAGAATAAGAAATAGCTCTCTTATATTTTCATTTTTTGAGATCAGTACATGAATCCATCCACTTTTGTGACGCCAAAGTAGTCATTTGCAATACTCTGCTCTTCTGCGAAAGTGACATAAATAAAAGGTGAGCAAACTGAAGATGAGCTTTAGCAAGTAATCTGGTGTGAACTGTAACTATGAAAGCAGAAATGTAGCACAATATTAACAATTTCAATGTGGAATGGATTCTGCGATGACTGCTCATTGGCAGTATCACTGCACTCAAACCAAGGACAGATCAGTACTGAAAGAGATGGATTGTATACAGATAATGTAGTGTCATGTATGGAGATAAGGTTACTTCTCCTAAGCTGTGAGAACCTGTGTGGTTCTCTTTCTTTTGTTTCATTTCTCAATGGTCACAGTCCTGTAATTCTGCATTCACAGAGTTTGAGTATTCTATTGACCGGAATGTGGTAGTGTAAGTTGACACTAAAAGTGACCCAGATGTGGTTGCAAAGAAGTGAAGAACAAGTGAGGAGGACCTTCTCATCATTTAAATTAGTCATCAATATGTTTCATAATTAATTGACTGCCTTGGAGGAGAGAGAGCATTTTTTTGTTTTGTTTTTTTGTCTTTAATTGTTAACTGTGCTTTAGCCTTTGGCATAAATCTGCTTAGCCTTTATTCTTGATCTTTGGAGAAAGGGAGTTACGCTTATGTTTTATTGATTTAGATTTTTGCACCCATCCTCTTTTTTTTTCAGCCATGTACTTTATTCAAAATACCCATCTGCAGATAACTGAGTTGTTTTTCTTTAGCTTCCTCCTCTTGTGTTGGTTGCCTGTTAGCAAAAGTGGGGAAGAAGCAGATCAGTTATTAGGAAAGGACCTTTTTTTACTAAAGGCATTTCCAGAAGACCATGAAATATGAGGTGACAACGCTTGTTAACAAAATACTGCGTGAATTCTTCATGAGAGTTAGCTTCCTCTTCAGGTGTGTCGTAAGCTAGCTTCTTTGACGTGGTATGTGAAAGCACTGGGTGTTTTCTAATGTGATACAGTCACCGTGGTGTTGCAATAGGAACTTTTGCTATAGCTGTCTGTCCTCCCATGCTCCTGGAGCAAAGAGCCACTGAGAATGCCAGTTAACTGATCTATTAGTGCCACCAGCTAATGCTTTAATGCCAGCAATGGAAGTCTCATGAGTGAAGAGCAGCTGTCTTCATACAGAGAGGTACAATCATTATGCCAGTTAAGACAAGTATCTTGGTCACCATCACACTCTGAACAGAATTTGTGAAATGATTCGGTGTAACACTAGTGAAAACAGTCCTCCAAAGGATTTCTTTTAGTTAGATTGTCTCATCAAGCTGTCTCAGGGTTCCTCATGGATAGCTGAATGCAGTTATCATGCTGCTCATGATAACTGAGCAACGGGCAGGACTGAATGAAGGTAGGGTTGAATAGGGTGTGCTCAGTTGTATCTGATGCCCAGAGAACAGCAGCCAGGAGCTGCAGCCTTTTGTGTCACACAAGGTCATTTTTAGACAGTCTTACAGGCGGGTCAGAAATGTTTGCCCATCGCATCTCTTTTCTGCCACTGGATCACAATTCATGCCATGTACACAGTGGTTGTTGGCACTGGGGTGCTCCCTGCCTGGAGTGTGGGGAGCAGCAGGGACAGCTGTCCCTGAGTCAGCAGCAGGTCTTCCTACCGCAGTCCCAGCAGCTGAGAGGAGGTGGGAATTGAGCAGTCCTCCCTGTCCCATGGAAAGAGGGCAGGCTTCCTCCTTCTGACTTGTGACTGTTTTGGAGCCTGGCTGGAGGGAGCTGTTGTCTCATAACTAGTGCAGAGAAGAGCTGGGGAGCGGTGGGAATCCACAGCAACAGGAAGACTGGGGGGGCTGCGTGTTATGTCCTACATCAGTTAAAATAGTATCTCCATTGCAAGTGCTTTTTTTAATCTTAATCTGCTATATGCAGACTGCCAAAGCTTGAACAATAGACAGAAGTTACTCTTTTTTTGATCTTTTCAATTTGGGGTGGTGTCATGTTTTATAGAAAGAGAGAAGGGAGACTGACAATTCCAGTTTTAAATGTATTACACTTTTTGTTTTTTTTTTGAAGGGTGGATCTCAATAACCACATGACTATCTACAGGATATTGTAAACTACTGCTCACAGTGCCAAGCCTGTCTCATTTTAGTTGAAGTCTGTGTATGTTTTTATAAACTTCTGGAGCTTAATATAGAGTAGGGCACGCTCTGTCATGGTTGTGGGGACTGAGTAGGGGAGGGAAAAGGCTTTTTCACCTGCAGAGCTTTTCAACCTTCAACAAAAGAATATATATTCAGTGTATTTTAAACTATGTTGAATAAACAGAGAGAAGGGGTACAAACCAGTAGTGCTGTGTGTGTGGCTCCTGTTGTGTTGGTGGGCTGAGAAAGCTGAGTGAGAGCAGCAAGGTTAGAGGCAGGATGATTTGTCTTTGTACCTCTTGGTTTCCTAGTGTGTTTTGTTTTGTTGTCATGCCCACATGAACAGGTGCCTGGTGTAAATTTGCCTGTCAGCCAGCTGACCTATTTCTTCTCTGCAATCCTCATCAGTGGTGTGATACATGAAGTCGGCCATGGGGTGGCAGCTATTCGGTAATACAAACTACTTTTCTCTTACTATGTGCCAAGAAAGACTAATATTCCAATTACAGGTGAACGTTGTTAGCATTTCTTCAGTTTATCTAGAGAGTCTGTTTATTCTGTATTTCATAGCTTCCTTAGATTTTAAGTCTGGAAGGCTGTACAAGAAAGGACAGAGTTTTAATACAGTGCCTATTCTACTGATCATGAGACAGGACTCATGACAGGACTCGTGATCAGACCACACCGCGTGAGGTTTAAAGTAATTCTGCTCATAATTGATCTTGCTTTTCATACAGTAATTTCATTTCTGCAGCTGTGGCATTTGCAGAGGACCTGCATGCTATTGTAGAATGGTACTTTAAAATAGATTTTAAATTAGTTTATTTAAACGCAGCTCATGAAGTAGCATCTGAACAGCAGTAACTCAGTCAAATGTGATTTGCCCTTATTAATCTCAGAGATGTGTTAATTTTGATCACGGTTGAAATTTTTAATGTCACTATTAACTGTGATGATTACTTCACAAAGACGTTATTTGATGATTAGTCAATTACTGTTAAACGACACTCCAGCATAAGAGGGTTAAGTGGTGGTTACCAGAACTGATATTCAGGTGTCTTCCACATTTCCTAGGGACATCATAGGCATTATTTGTCCCATGGGCACGAAGCCCTAAGCTGTTTCACTGATTTTCTTGAGAATAAGAAGTCATGACTGCATTTGAACCTGTTACAACCTGTTTTATAGCAATGAAAGTTCTCAGTCAAAGGAGTGATGTGGGACCCTGTGTGTTTCATATACTCTGTTTGTCTTTAAGCTTGGTTTCTGTAATATCCAGTGGTTTGTTTTTTTTTTTGTGGAGGATGAAGCTCTTTGCTCTTGCTCATCCCATGACAGGAAGAGACAAGAAAATTTCCTTTCTCTTACAGTGCCTTCATGTGCTGCTGGCTAACTGCAGAGAATCCAGGAGTAACTATGGAGCTGTTTTTAACCAGAATTAATAATTCTTATACCTTAGTGGTATGATACTTTCACTCAAGATCTGGGGCAGTGGCTCTGAATATTCAGCTTTGGGTTATGTTTTTGTTAAAAATCGATTCCCATCTATTTCAAGGAGAAAAAATTGGATTGTCCATTGTAAAATTACTGTCAATCAAAATTTGGGAGATTATTTTTTTTCCATTTACAGCAACTTTCTGCTGCTGTTTTCTCCTTGTCATTTTGTTGTGTTGTGTTTTTACGTTTTTGTTTTTCTCCTAGTACAGATTGGGTCTATAGTGCTGTTAAGGTCATCCTCAGGCTTTACTAAATAGGTGTGCTATGGGAGAATTGTATGATTGTTGTATATAATAATAATATTTTCTGGTACATCATTTTGACTCCCTCCATACTTTCACCAGCTTCAGTTCAAGGTAGTATTGGCTACAAAAGCATAAAATACTCGAGCCTTAACTTAGTCAAGGCTTATATCAAAAAAGCCTTTTTCTCTTTCCCTTTATACCTTCTACCCAAGTCGTGAAATCTGGCATGTGCAGGAGATTACCCTTGCTAATCTGTAGTAAGGGCAGTTTTTATGAGTTACCTGCAGAGAATTCATGTATTATTTTGTTCTGATTTGTTTTGTGTAATTTTATGTCTTCTCATAATTTTTTGTCTCCTTTTATTGTATATGTGCTTCATTCTTGCAGCTGGGATTGTATGAAAAGTGACTAAATATAATGCTTTGCCCAGTGTACTGTCACAGAAAAGATATGAGAGTAGCTGATTTATTTGCAATAAATGTCTTGAAACGTGATTGTCATGCCTTTACAAGTCCCTTCGGAAATATCTAGCTTCGTCAAGTCTTCACGTAGATATTCTGAAAAGTGCCCTTTAAAAGCAATTGTGAAAACTCTGAAACTGTTATCTTATCTGTATGACAGTGTCAGCTACTAATATATTTAAATAGCATTTGTCCTTTTACCCTATTGACTTTCAGATGACATTTCCCTCATTTTTGTAAGTTTACAATTTACTCTGAATTTCACTTAGGACAAAGAGAGAAATGATAAATTCCAGAAATCTCTAAGTGTTCCTGTTAAAGGAAAGGCATTGCTTTTCTAGATCATTTTTCATAGATTATTTTGAAATTCAATAATAAAGGTTGCCATTTTTTACCTAATAGACTCCTCCAATGTTAAAATATATGCTAAAATGTATATTACTTAAAAGCAGATTTTTTTTTTAATATTTCATGTGTTATTGCCAGAAGGCAGAAAAGAAGTTGAACTCTAGCATTTGTTTTTTACCAGCCTCATAAATTCATGTTATTTAAAAGTGGCAGTTAACGCAGAAAATATCCTCTTGTTTATCTTTCCATCCTTCATGTTATGAGGAATAAGTTAGTTTGATAATTGTAATGTTAATTATTCTCATAGTCAAAAATGTGTGCTATGCAAAACCTCCCAGTTTTTCATTTGTTGAGTGCAATAACTGCTCTTCATTTTTCTTTTCTTTTTCCTTTTATTTCTTTTTTTTTTTTTTAAAGAGAACAAGTACGATTTAACGGATTTGGGATTTTTATCTTTATTGTCTATCCGGGAGCATTTGTTGACCTCTTCACAACCCACTTGCAGCTGATATCACCAGTCCAGCAATTAAGAATATTTTGTGCAGGTAATAGTTTGTGCTCTTATTAAATCTCTCCTTAGCACAGTTACTTATTCTACAGGTATCATTTATAAATCCTTGATAGAGGATTGAAGGTTTAAAATGAAGAAGCATAAAAGCTTCTCTTCACCTAAAGGTGATCCTTCTGCTCTGAACTTGAATTGTGATGTCAGAAAATCCTTTTGATCATTGTCCGTATTGTGCTGTCTTCTGGGGGAGATAATTCTGTTTCTAGGAACATAAATTAGTACGAATTTCCTGACTTGAAAAATGTTTTGTCCTAAATCAGACTCAGAATAGTTGTTCATATGGTTGGGGAAAAAATGTGGTTTCTGACCACCTTTTCCCATTATTATAAGCTCTTATATCAGCTGAGGTGCAGAAGTTCCTTTAACTTTCTTTGCATATCATACAGCTTAAAAAGTGAAACATTGGAGCACAAAAATAAATAAATACTCAGCCAGAAGATTGGTGGTATGAGAACATGACTTGCTATCACAGGTGAATACCCTTGAGCAACCACTACCATCTTCTGCAATAGGAGCAACCTATTATGTGATTTTCAACAATAGCTTGAGTGATTGTCAAAAAAGTCTGAGTTACATTGTTATGTAGGTGACTGTATTTTGGCGATGCTATCAGAACGAAATAAAAGATAAAACACAAACATCCAAAGAGAATTGCAGCTTATAGCTCCAAATAAACTTCCAAGGAGTTTTGATTTAATGCTTTTTGTACTAAAAATTCCTTGGCTATTGGGAAGCAGAGCTCAATTGCTGTGCAAAGCTAGACTGAGACTGTGTTATGCTTCCTCAATTGCTTGTATTATTGACTTCTAGAGAAAAAGGGGCTTCCCAACCTATTGAAATAAAGACAGAAAAAATAACATTTTTGTTTAGTTCTTGACACTGACGATTTTCTGTTGCAGGGGGCAATAGAAAGCAGCCAGCCTGCAGTACTGTGTACGTGGTAACACTGTTTATTGAATATTATAACTATAAGAAATTATAAAGAGTATTTTAGACTGGGCATACAGAAGCATTTAGCAAAGCTTATTTTCAGGTTTTCGTAGATCAGGTAAATGAAGATAAATGCTAGGTAAGTAAAGGTATCTATATTCCAAATACTGTAATGTACCAAAATCATTTGATGTGATAGGCTAACTTTTATGAAGCCCTTTTTCTCAAATTAGTCAATTTCCATTTTCAGCTAGTGTGAACAAAACCAAAAGAGAAGACGTAATTTTCAAAATGAGTTGTTTACTTACATTCCTGGGAAATGATCTAGAAAAATGATTTTATAAGCTGCAATAGAAAAGAATTGCTTTCATGGCTTTGATGACAAGTAAACACCTAGAATAATGTTTGGGAAACCTGACATAGGGAATGAAAGGTAGGAACAAGCACTTTGCAAGGCTGTTTAGCGTTAATGGCTTGTGATCAATTTGGTATAACAAATACATGCAGTTTTTACAGCTAGTGCTATGTGTAGTTTAGTATGAGGATGTTTGATGTCGATAAAATGTGATATTTGGTAAACTGTACTAGTTTATTTTTTGTCAGAGCAGTTGAATGAACCTATTATCAGATCTTCAGTGTTCTGAAGATTTGAATTTACAGGGCAAGTTTTTAGATTTTTGTACTGTAGCTACAAGGAAGAACTAAAAGAACTAGAGTAGAGAACCACACTGAATATTCCTTTTATAGTCCACCTGTACTCTGGAGTTTAAACAGTATATTTGTTGTACAGCAGATGGCATCATGAGTTCAAGAATAGTGAATGAGACTTGTGATGTTTTTAGCCTTCACTGCATGCCTAATAACTAAAACGTGCTCCTGTGCAGCCTTTGCTTATAATTAGTTCAAATATGTGTTATTTTTGAGATTATTTTTCAGATAATATTTTTCAAAATGTTTTGTCTTTAACAGAAAAAAGAGCTAAAGATTTTCGAAGCATGAATTTAAGGTGTTTTAAGGGCTGTGTGAAGTGTGCCTTTTTAAATATAAAGAATTAAGTTTCCAAGGATGAGGCTGTTGTAGCAAAATGAAATTGATGGTATACTCATCAGTGTGCCTCAATAGGTATTCTCATTTCAACGCTGTTTATTTTTCTAGGTATCACCTGGGATGAATTTGAAGCCTTTCTATTTTAGACTTTTCTGCTGTATTCCACACAGCAAATTGTGTAGATTATTGTATTAAAGCCTATGTTTTCCTAGCTATTGGAAAGCACTTTTTGTCACCCTCCAGCAGTTCCATCACCTTTTTTTTTTTTTTTTTTTTCCCTTCAGCTTACACATTCTAGTGGCCACACTGTTGCAAGGCAATTTTGTTTCTTAGATTTTTGTACTTTGTTAAGCTGGAAAAAATAAAGTTTATTTTTAAGATAAAAAGGTTCTAACAATTAAGTTCAAATATTTACTTAATACTTTTGTTGTACTTGTGTTTTATGCGCATGCGTGCATTTGTGTGAGATAAAGTTTTTCAGCATTCAATTCTCTTTATCTATCTAATTATCTTTCAGTGAGATACGATTAAAAACTTACAGAAAGAGAAATCACTTTAAGAAGCATCTATTAGTGGAAACAGCAACAAACTCTTATTTAAAGTACTCCAAAAATGTTTCTCATTTCTACAGCATCAGAAATGTAAAAGACTGGGTGGCTTGTGAAGATAAGCAGAGGAAATAAAGAGTCTGTCACATGTTATGACTGCTATATTATATACAGTGCAAGAAAAATAGGCTTGATATGTTTTTAGATACATTTATTTCAGTTCCTGTCCTGTAAGTGTACTGTAAATATAGAATTGAATCAAACCATCTTAACCAGATGAAGCACTGTAAGAAGGGAATAAGGAGCCTTTGACACTGAAAAGTTTTCCTGCATGGGTCATAGAAAATGTTTATCCAAGAGCACAGAAGGAATGAAAAAATTTGTATAGTACTAGATGTTGAAGGAAGGCAAGCCTGCCTTATGACAGAGGTTTGTTTCATCCTGTGGAGAACAGCATACTGTAAAGATTGCAATTAGAAATATATTGGCAAAAATAATGTTAGGAATTGCTGATTGGTGAACTTAGTTTCATGGTGTGGTTTTCCTGACTGTCTTGTAAAAGGAGCCATTTTTCAAATAATTTTCTAACCCTGTTTGGCATATATACATGTAATTATTTTTATTGATACAACAGGAATAACCGTGAAAAAGTATTGAATGTCAACTAAATTTTAAGCTTCTTGCTGACAAACAGAAAAAAAGCATTCATATATAAGCCTGTTTATTAAGATTCTTCAATTCGACAGTTTGTTGTGGTAGAAGGTGACAAGTAATACATTTCTTTCCACTAGTTTTTTAATATTTATGATTCTTGACAATTGTGTGGATAGAAGCTGTAGCTTAAAATTGATTCAGAAGCTCATATTTTCTTCAGGGTGCCCTGCCATGAATTAATGTTTCATCCATTCTTATAGTAATTGTTTCAGAAAAGTTAATTAGAAGTTAACTGTAAGATCTTGTATTTCAAAAAATACCTTTTTATTAGTAATATTAATGTTTTATTTAGAAACTTTTTTTCCTTTTCTTTTTAGGAGTGTGGCATAATTTTGTTCTTGGTGTTGCAAGTTTCATGGTTTTGTTTCTGCTGCCAGCCATTCTTTTCCCTTTCTATTACACGGGTGTTGGGGCACTTGTCACTGAGGTAACAGAGGTAAGAAAAGTTCTTTACTGATTTCATATTATATGGTTTGTGATTTGGAATGTACCTGAGTCTCTTATTTTCACAATTAAATTTGGTCGGTGCAGCACTCTTCAAAGTCTAATATATTGTGCTTTTTGTCTGTTTGAAGTTGCCTTCTCAATCTTATGTTTTTTAGTGTTAGTAAATGAATGGGCATGGCATGAATAATTACAGACTACTAAGCATAGTATAAGACTATTTAGATATTTGAGATAACTTTGCAGGCTTATTTCTGTGGGGTTGTTTTGTTTGTTTGGTTTTGATTTGATTTGTTTAGTGCTGGCACCAGGTAAATCTACTCAAATGTGCCTTATGACTAGCTTATTGTTATCTGTTTTTAATGTTAAAGATTATTCTGACTTTCACGCGTCTTTGGTCAGCTGGAAGCAAAGCAGAAGTAGACTGAGTTTCTGGAAAGGACTGATTTTTTTCTGACTTAATCAAATACAGAACAGTTGAAGAAAAGCAGAGCTGAAAGGTCTCAGTCTTTCTTGGGTTTAAAACCAAACTGCTATAACTCAGGAAAAGAATGACATTTATTGTGCTTTATACTTACGACGGTATAGGTACACCCTGCTTTGTTGGAACATTTAGGGAACTAATTTATGTTTCTTCAATTTGAAATGATAGGAAAAAACACATTAACTTGTATGAAAATAATTGCTCAGATTTGAAGAGGTCCTTTGAAAACACTTGGAAACTTGCCCTTTTTTTTTTCCCTTTATGCACTAAATAAATTATTCTTCATGGAGTGTGTTGTTTTTGTGATACTTTTACCATCAGTGAAAATAATCAGAGTTCTAGTGGAGCCTAAGTTTTTCTGTTTCTCTGAAAATAATGTCCTAACCTAAACGTTTCATGGATGTTCAGCATCCATTCAACTGTAAACACATCCTTATAGTTTCAACTATAGCAACATGACTGACCTCAGTGTTTCTTCTCAGGATTCTCCTGCCAATGGACCAAGAGGTCTCTTTGTGGGGGATATTGTCACTAGTCTACAGGACTGCCCAATCTATACTGTAGAAGACTGGAATTTGTGTCTGGGAGATATTTCACAGAAGTCGCAGATCGGCTACTGTATAAATACAGCCACCCTACAACAATTAAGCTTTCCAGCTAGAGGTATGATTTTAGGTGCTCTCTTTGTGATTTGTTATAATTTTATCACATCTTAAAGACTACTTTGGATTTAGGATTTGTTAGTGGGGACAGACTTCTCATTAAGTTGAGTCTGTTGTCTTCTCTTAAGTAGTGACCAATATGCCATTCCTTATTTGTGAAATAAAAAGTGGGGAAGGGATGGACAGAAGTTCTCTTGTCTTCCAGTCATCCTATACAAATATTCTGTATGATCTGAATAATGGAACTTGCCTCATTTGGATATTGTATAACTTGGTTATTAGCAGTAATACAGTTATCTTCTATATTTTTAGTTCAGTTCCATGGATCAAGTCAGTGACCTTTTGCAGCTGTGAATTCCACACATCACCTTACTGCTTTGATTAGTGTGACATTACAAATTGTGTGGCTTAACCCAATGATGTGCTTTATTATGGACACTTCTTGTGATGTTTCTCACTAAAGAGGTTTTGTGTTTCGTTTGCTTCTTCAACTTCACAATGTCTTTGCCAGTTAACTTAGTTTTGTCTGGACTGCACATATTGCTTCTAGAGGTCAGTCTGTTTCCTTCTGTTTTCATTTATACATTAGAGTGCTGTTGCTGTAACAACTTACCCCTGAGAAACAACAAAAAAAAAGTGTACTGAACTAAGCTAGAACAATAAACAAAAATTAAGTAGAACAAAAATGAACAGTCAAGTTTAATTGGCTGAATGTCTTGCAACATGCCCTACAGCTCTCCAGAGTTTGGTTCATGCAAGCATCCATGGACACTGAATTCCAAAGCTAAGGGCCTGCAGCTGAGCAAAACCTATATGATTCTCGGAGCTTGAAAATTGACGATGCCATTTTTTCATCATACTGGGACAGATGGGTCAGGCAGCTCAAATACCTATATTTTAGATGCATTATAGTTGTCATGTGAGACTGAAAAGGTAATCTTTTGATATTTTTTTTAATATGTAAGGAAAGTAATCTTACAGCTGGAACTAAGATAAATACTTAAAACTGGAAATTAGTGGAGTATGGGTAAGATCCTTTTAGATATTTAAGAGTTTGGATAATCCTTCTGAAAATGAGGGCAACTCTGGAAATGTTTACAGCTGGGCTGGGATGGCAAGTAAGAACCTATTCTTAGATGCCATAGCTATATATTCTGAGATTCTGCTGTCCTCTGATATGTAATTTCAGAGTCATAGATAATAAAACTGCATATTGTGCAACTGAACCAGTCCTATTTAGATCGGAATACCAGGGACTTAATACTAGAGACTTAATATTGCATCCAAGCTTGGTTTGCTGTATTGTGTTAGCAGTCCGTTGTCCCACTGCTGCATTCTAATCAGACCAGTCTGCCTGCATTTTCAGAGCCATAAGCCTCCAGCAGTGAGAAATGTTCCTCTGAAATTAAATGAACTCTTTTCAGTCTCTAGCAGCTGTTATTTGTCAAAATCTTGACAGTTCACAACTGACATAAATGCAGAGTATCAATAAAAATATATATAGCAAATGGATCCTATCTACTTGACAATAAAATAAATGGAGAATAAAATATTTGAGTATGAAGCTAGACAAAAAACAATACTCCAGGGATCTTCTTGAAATTAAAAAAAAAAAAATTCAGTGCAGTTCATAAGGGAACTAATTTCATGGTCATTCACTATTCAAAACTATACGTTGGCTGCTTTAGGGTACTTGAAGGAAGGATTATATGGCACAGTGCTTACACCTGTAAGCCCCAGGCATAAAGCTCCATGTTAGTGGACTGCAGTTTATGCAGTGATAAATCAGCAACCACTATGTCAAGCATGATCTAACTAAGGAAGGTACTGCAATGTTGACACAGATTCTTACAGTAACTATTCTTCTGAGTTGTTCTTTTGTTTGTTTAAAAAGCTGTTGCTGTAGAATAAGTTAGGTTGTATTAATTAACAGTATCTATGGAAGGATTCTGCACCACACTGTTAACAGGGTTTTAAAACAGCATTTATTCACTGCTGCAGCTTTCAGTGCTTGGAAATCTTTCAAAAACTGAATCTTGTAAAGGCTTTCGTGTTTTAAAGAGGACATCTTGAGTGTTAGTTATCTCAATAGTTAGCCAGTGAAGTCAGTACAACAGTAAGTAACAAATTTCTATGCTAGCCCTTAATGCAAGTTGGAGGCAACAGCCAATTATTTTATTTTATTTTTTTGTAATTCATAATGCTCATAACATGGAAGTAATAGATCTGCCAGATCTCAAGGAGATCATTAAGATGAAAAAATCAGCATGTGACATGTTTGAAATCTGTGTTCTTAAAGTGGTGAAGTTTATTTTTAGTTGTGACTGAACCACAAGTAGAATCTGTGAATTACTGTAATTCTTGAAAGCTGCAGAATGGTTGTTCTCTTTTATTCAGAGACTAATTCAGGAAGTTACTATGCTATGATATCATTCTTTTGATCTATGCCTATGTTCTTTAGTCTATAGAAGACTCGATGGCACAGTTGAATGTTGTAGTAACAACAGCCTCACAGACATTTGCTTTTCATACAGCAATAGCTTGGACAGCCATCTGGTAAGTTACTTAAAGTGCTAATTCTGTTTGGTAAATATGATATTGTTTAAATGAAACTAGAAATATTTACCAACATTTATGAAGCATGCTCAAGTGCTTAAGAATACCTACAGTTTGTATTAAAGGTTAATATGTACGTTACTTTTCTCATTTACAGCTTACAAGCCAAAATATATGTTATAATTTTTCCCATGATTAGTCAAGGAGTCTCTGGAAGAACCAGAGAAGATTTTATACCCCTCATTCTTTAGGCAGAAAGATACTTTCCTCATCTTCATTATTTGATGCAGAATATTGGTGAGAAAAAAAAAACAACTTTTGAGAAGAAGTTAAAATTGCTTATTTTCCTTATTTCAGTCTTTGAAGGTAATGAACACTACAAGCAAAGTAAAGTACTGGATTATCTGTTCAGTTATTTTTTGTGAAGTCAGCAGTGCTGTGCTGCTCACTAGATAAAACTTAATTTTAAAACTTAATAAATAAAATTGCCTAATTTTTTTTTTTCAGTAAGGCCTCTATTTGATTCCTTTTTCACCACATTGTTTTTCTGTAGCATGTAGAAATATACAAAGTTTCCCAGCAGGATTTTGTGTTACTCTCTTTAAAATATAGAAATGTTTCTTAAAACATATGATCCATATTGACAGTGATGGAGTATTTTTAATAGTTCTGTTTACAAGAACAAAGAGCACAAGTCTGAACTGTGTAAACTTTTCTACACATGCCAGTCTGTTACTGTTCTAACCTGTAGGATAGATACCTAAAGAAATAGAAATGTCTGTTACTACATCTGCTATATTTACAGATTCTCTGTAACAAATACTCCCAACAAAAACAAACAAAAAACCAATATCCAGTTTGTGGTATTTAGTCACTGAGAACTGAGCACAGACCAGCAGTTCATTTGAAATATGACAGTGGCTGGTAACATCCTGGAGTTCAGCAAGCTTTGATAAACACTGCCCTACTGAGCTTTGACATTCTTAAGCTCATAGCTGGTACTTAGGAACAGCGAAGAAATAAAAGCATCCAGAAGCCTGTGACCTTCAAATGTCCTTGGCATGTTTTGCCAAGTGAGTTTTTGGACAATTATTTTAAATAGTTTTTGCAGTGCTACACAGCAATATTTGAAAATGTGCCCCTTCCCACTAATTAGAATAGAAGATCTTGTATTGAGGTTAATGGAGTGTATGACACCCATGCGTCTATAAGGCAGCGTAACTGTCAGGCTAAGAAACAAGATCTTCTTTTGTCTTTCCTAAGGCAAACAACAGATTAAGAACTTTCCTTGCTTGTGTTTAAGAACAAAAGCAAAATTGCCATGGAGCTTTTATGAGAGACATGAGGGGAAAAACAATTTCGTGTTCCTTTATGCTGTTCTCTGCTTGGCCTGTGGGGAGCAAGAAAGATCTGGTCTTTCAGCATGCAGAGAGTGAATGAGTGTTACATAGGTAGGACCTGGGACATAGCACTGCACCGGGTGCTGTGTTCATCTAGTTCAAAATGGTCACTTCACAACCACACGATCAGCGCAGGGTGGTTGGTTGCTTTCGTGAACAATGAAAGCAACCTGATCTTCAGCCTAATCAATGAAAGCTGAAATTTCTTAAACAGATAAGTCAGTTGTACATTGATGAAAGCTCTGTTCATTAGAAATCACTGACATACATGTCATGCCTTAATACTTGTTGTGTGTGTCTGTAGCTCTTTAAAAAGTTAGCTTTTATTTTGGTACATGCATCTTTTCTACATTTCCACTAAAAATGGAATGACAGGTTGAATGTATATCAGGTAGAGGTTCCGTAGGATCTGGAAAAAAATAATCAGATTCCAGCTCTTTGTGGGCTAGTAACATATCAGTGAGATCTTTGCTTTAAAAAAATGAATAAATAGTACTTTTATTTCTGATCTGTTGGAAAATACCTTTAAATTTGACAATCTTTTTAAACACCCTTTGCAGTATGCCTGTCTACCAGCACGAAAAGTTATCGAGGCCAGCAAAGTTTGTCGAACCAACATGGACTGCCAGAAGGACTTTGTTCCAAGCTTTTGTGTGACTCCTTCTTTAGAAAATCAAACAAGGTTAATCAGGGTAAAACATCCACCCCATATTGACATGCTGTTTGTAGGACACCCTATGCACTTACAGTACACAGGTTCGTATTACTTATTAAAGCAGTCTAACGAAAGAGTTCTAATACGGTTTACTTTTCCTGGCTGCTTGAACAAGGTCTTGGAGCGCTTGTCAGTTAACTTATTTAATGCACAATCCATTTCTTGTTACAGCCAGTGGAGAGACATGGACTACTCAGGCCTAAAATGAAATGTGCACAGTGCAATGAGTTACAAAGGTAATAGAAACAATATGTGATATGAGATAGTTGCTTATTCAGAAAAGTATAAAAGGGCTATTCCTATAAAAGATACCATTCAGCTTAGTCATGGGAAACAGGCACCTGTATTTTGCTAACACATACACTTTTCGAAATGCTGTTGCGAAATCTCCAGGGCATCTTGCTCCAACGCCTTTACTGCAGTATTAGCACGACTGCTTAAATCACTAATATCCAAGTATGTATGACAGATTCCCATGACTACTAAACCAAAAGTACAATGGCAACATAATTTTTTCCCGATTTTTTTTTTTAAGTGCCCCAAATTAAATAGCATATAGCAGTTTAGTTCCTTATTTTGAAATGGATTATGGCTTTCCTTTAGACAAGATTTTATCCTTGAGTCAGATATACAAGGAAAAAGTAATTCTCTTGGAGCAAGTATAGGAAGAATTAACAAACTAATCTTCATGCCTACTTAGTAGCTTGAGTGGCAGAGTGAAAATGAGCTTCAGAAGGGCTTAAAAAGGTATTAAGTGTTAAAATACTGTCCCTTTCTGTAAGGAACTTGTCTGTTACTCAGACAGCTCTACCTCACAGGGAGAGGTTTTGCTTCAGGCATCCTGAAGTATCTCCTTAGCAAGGCATTATGCTTTACTGAATTAGCATTGAAATTTAGTACAAAAGAGCTTTAGAAACAGTGATGAAGTCTGGTTGTGTAAATCCTCTAGTGTTCTTGCATAAACATATCTTTTGTTAATCTGCCAGTCTTTACCTTTCTGTGCTGGTCTTATTTTGATACTCCTTGAAAAATCAGGTTATTTATTTCTACTTCTTTGCACCATAAGGCCATTTATAAGCGCAAAACAGGATTTCTTTACTTGTTATTTCTGCCCTTTTGCCATTCAGGAAGAGAAGCATTGGTCAGCTGTGTGATATTAACACACGGTTCAATATTTGGTGACATCTATTCCATATGCAAGAATAATTTGTAAGAATAGTATTTGTTCCAATGCTTTGTTTAAGTTCCTTTTCTCAGCCCTCTAGTTTAACAATACAAAGTCTAGGTACTCAAGAAGAATTGATACTGTTCTCTTTTTCAGTATGTTGGAATTTTAGTGTTTCCTACTATGTGGTAATTCTGCAAAGCAGTCAGACCTGTCTGTCATTCCTTTAGAAATGAGGAAATAATATTATTGGATTTATCTATAGAGGTAGTTCTAAATTAAGAAATCACCATGTGAAAATAAATAAATTTTTAAAAAGCATATATACAGGGATATAGTTTTAAAATGATTTACTATACCCTGGGAACTGCCTAACAAATGTGTTAGTTTGAAAGCTAAAATCTGACTTTATTACGGAGTTTGCTGACATGCAACCAATGCTCTATGTTCCCCTTGGAAAAACACCAGAGCTAAAGTTAGTTACAGGAGCCTGGCCTGGGCAGCAGTTAGTCCAGCTGCAGTGTTCCGTGCATTCCAGTGAAACAACTTTGATGTATTTCAGACTTACTTTGCACTGTACAATACTGGCTTGGGGCCAGCAGATTTTTGTTGTTGTTGTTTTTTTCAGATGTGACAATCAGAATGTGGTAACTATATATATATATATATATATATATATATTTTAATTGAAAAAGTGAAAATAATTTCTTTCTCTACTGTGTGAATTTTGAAATAGAAATAATGCCTATTCTTTAGCATAACCTTCCTGCTTGCAGGAAACACTACTTTTTAGAGAAATGCTACATTTATCATGCAACCTGACAAGTGAGTTGCACGAGTGTGTTCTTGCCCTAGTAATGCCACTAAAGTTATGTTTGAAAAACATTCTGGGTTTATGCATGTGTTATTTTCTGTTTAGGCTTGCATTGCTGCCATGGTAGTCCTGGTTTATGGAGAAGCAGTGATTATTTCATATTTTCATTTGAAGCCAATTTCAGGATACGATATTTAATATATATATATATATATATATATATATATATATACATATTAGCTATTTACAAGAAATAGGCTGTGCAGCTAAATGTTTGAGATTCCCTGAATGTCTTATTCCCTGAAGTAAAATATCATATCAAAAATGATTTTTGTTAATGTGGATTAATATCTATATTTAGCTCTTGTTTTCTGTCTAAAATAACTGTAAAGAATCACACTCCTAAATGCAATTATACTGCTGGAGATATGGCTGAAACTGAAACAGAAGAAATGATTAGGAATGTGCGTTGCTAAGTATGGACACATTGATTAATCTTTTTAGTTGGCATCCTCTCTGTGAAAAGTCTCTAATGTATTCTAATGTAAATTCATACTGTGGGTTTAATTCATGTGGTATTACTCAAGACTTTCAGACTTTTCTCACTGCAGGCCTGTTATACTCTAGAAGCTCTCCTTATGTTGGACAGATGATATGTAAGGTTGAAATGGAGTGCCCTGTTATTAGTGTTATGCAACTTTGCAGTATTTCTTAGTTATTTTGATTTTTTTGGCTGTTAGTTTTTATTATTATTCCTTCATGCAATTTCTAGTATTGCAAAATCTTGACTTCCTTTCCTAAGTGGTTGGGAAAATCTGGTGACTAACATTCACATTTGGAATTCACACTCTTTGAGGGAAGACCATATCCCTCAATGTTACTGTACCTCCATCACCCATCAGAAGAGGGATCAAAAAATTGCAAGATTTTCTTCATGAAAAGAAGATGGAACTTACCTAGTACAAAACTGGACCAGCCTCCTACCTCTGTTTTATCAAAGTCTTCCCCAAAAAAGCCATTTTCTAGCTCTGGGGAGTTTATTGGGCAACAGTCATAATCTCTGATGAAGGTCTGTCTGTCAGAGTCTGATTTCTCGTTCTTTTAACACTTGTTTCCCGTTATTGTTGAGGATAGTAATTCTTTCTATCCAAATGTAAAAGTTCTGTTTGTTTTCTTCTGGAGACCATACAGAAATATCTCATGCCATACTTTCTCCTCCATAGCATATGTTGTCTTTTCCTCTATTAAGAGATTTTAAAAATGTCGTTGGTCGACCTAGTCACTAAATCACTTTATCAACCCTTCTGATTAAAATTGTGTCTGATGTGCACTCTTCTCAATATTTGCAAATGCCATCTAGCATTAGCCAACAAAATAAATGTTAATTCCAGGTCTAAGAATTACTCACTTCAAGCGTGGAAAACAATGACTGTTTTCTCTCAATCAGCTTCATTGCTGTTCACCTCTTCTCAGCATTGTCCGTTGAAGACAAGCATGAAGAACATTATTTCTACAATCCTTATCCCTCAAAGGGCAGGCTTGCGTCCCACCATTAGGTTTGATCCATTACAGCCACTAGATTCATTGCCTCATATTTCAGTGTCTGGAGGTCATTCCTGCAACTTCGTGAAGAGTTTTGCGGTTCTTTGGAGATATTGCTTATGCAGCCAGGTTTGTAGTTTTGATCCAGGTCTGGAAGCTATTAGGGACGGGTAGTTTGTTGTATCAAAGGGGGAGGGAGATTGGTGAACAATTCTGAATGTAGGCACAACTTCAGGATGGTGACTTGTTAGTAGCGTTAGGTGTTTGTCAAGAGGCAATCAGGTTTTGCAATTACAATATATTGCAGTGTATGTCTTTTGAAACCTTTGAATACAATGGCTGTCTCAGCCATTTTGCTGATTAGCTCATGAACAAGGCGTTTGATCAGATGTTCTGATACCAGCCTTCAACTTAATGAGTTGTTTGTCTTGGATATCATTTGACTTGGATGCCTCTGGCTTTCTGAGCTGGATTGTGTCCAGGATTTCTGACTGTATGTTCTTCACTCAGTAGTCCAACAGACTTACTTATTTGCTCACAGACCCCTAAATTAAAGGTCTTTCTTCAGCTAAGGTAAGAGAGAACATGATTTTCAAACCATCTTGGTTTTGCTGAGGCAATTCTGGTATTGGGAAGTTCTGTGCTTATTGCCGCACCAAAACCACTCTATTTTTGGGACCCCTTGCTTTCCAGGTTTCTCCTGCCGATGGTATGCTTACTTGCTGTACTATGTTTTACTTTTTTGATTACTCATCACAAGGGCCTCAAAAAACAGAAGTAATGTTAATGTGGCTGAGTGGACCAGTTCTCAGCCTCACGTTCCTTTGGAATTGTTCTTTCTCCTGTGTTCTGTTGTTCTTCAATTTATTGAACCTGAAGAAATCTGATCTGCTAACGAAGATACACGAAGCAGCAATAATGGCATGTTACATATTAATGCTGCGATTTCCAATGTTGTCTTAGCCTATGGTTTTAGAATTTCTGAATGGGTAAGTTAATCTTGTTCCTTTCCCAAGGGATGTTACTGTTAGAGTGGGATTGGAACTCTTCTGCTCAGAACTCTAATCAATCTGTTCTTTGAACTCTTGCTTTCATGTACCTCTGAGGAAACGGTATTTCTTATGGATGTATTTTTTTCCAATGTTAGCAGGGAAAATTCAAACCATTGTGGCTTGCCTCAACTCTGTTCAAAGTTGTTCTTTAGGGACAGAGCGACTATTGCATTTGCTGTGCAAGCTCATTCTTGAGGTGATTTTCTGATTCTACCTGAAATTACCTGAGCCTCTTTGCTCTGGGGATAAGAGTCCACTATGCTAGAAGTGGAGCTTTATGGTAGGAAAGGAGCCTCTCTTTCAGGTATCACAAAACTAAGGCTTTCAAACAGTCTCTGAAGCTGACAGACTCAGACAACCCAGGTAGAGCATCCCTGTACTAACAGGGTGGGAGATCTCAAGCTAACTTAGTTTTCTTTGAGGATAAACTCTCTCATAAGCATTTGACGTGGTCAGCTGAAATTTCATCTATACCTTCATCTATACCTTTTATGGTACCAAAGAGTGTTTCAAGGTCGTGTGGAGTTTGACAATGCAGTCTTCCAGCGCAGAGGAAGGTATTTATACAAACGGTACTAAGTCTCATCTCCCAGGCTTTTTTGTTGCACTAAGTTAAATCTTGGAGTCACCTATGGTATCATCTGAAGATAGAAGGTGCTGTTTAATTACTGGCTAACTGGTGTTAAGAAGTGTAATGCACCTGTGTATCATTTCCCAGCCTTTGCTTTCTCAGAGTTTCTCTGGTGCTCTCCTCCCTGTTTGCCCCCCTTCCATGCAACATGAGCTCAACTTCAGAACATAGTAATCTTCTGTAGGTAGTGCAAGAGAAAAATTTTGGGGCCCTGAGAGAAAGTACACGTGCACCCACAGTATGAATGTATAGATGTGGACAACATATGTTGAAAAAGCCTGGTAACTATAATCTCTTTTTATATGATTTTTTTGGGAAGAGACTTAAATTACACCATATGGTCTTTATGACTACAGATGTCCAGTTGTCTCTGAAAATATACATCTTAGATCTCCTTTTACTAAAATCATGCTAGTCGTATTTTGTGGTATGATTTTACTATGTTAGCATGTTTAAGAGACGTTTAATGGCTGCACTGTGTCTTTTGAAAACAAGCCAAGCAAAACCATATTTAGATTGGCTATTCATGCTTGAAGAACTGTCATTTAAAATGTGCTTTTTTTCTGGAAAATTAAAAACTCGAATTCATAATATTATATTTCTGCAACAGCTATTGATTCTTTGTGTTACCTTTGTTTTCATTTCAGTAAGTCTCAGCAGTTTTGTACCACGACATAACTTTCTAAGCATCGATCTGCCTGTGGTGATAGAGACATTTTGCAAGTATCCTTTGAAGTACGTTTGTTCTTTTAAGACAAGAAGAAGACTGTTCAGAATTTAGTGAGCCAGCAAAATTTCACTTGGATATCATTTTAGACAGGATGCTCAGAAACATTTCTGTAGAGTTTTGACATCTTTATCCCATCTCTGCATTAATTATTGTCCATGTGCCAAGCCCAGAATGGAATCTCCCACTTCCTTGTGCTTAGCGGGATATTTTTGGTCAGCTTTTTTTTTTTTTTAAACTCTTTCTTGACGATGATTTTTAGCAGCTCTGACAAGAAAGTCAAAGTAATCCTGAATTTATGGCAGGATAAATGTTACTGCTAGCTTTGATATGTCAGAGCTTTATTAACACCATTTCTGAGCCATTATGCTGAACTAAATAACAGAGTATGGTTGTTCACTTCCACTCTTTTTTGCTGTTGTTGTTGTAGTTTGTTTGTTTTGTTTTTGTGTGCTTTTATCTTCAACAGAAAACTTGTCCTATTCAAAAGCCAGGACGATAATGCATTTAAATGTGTTTATTAATGAGCGAGATCATATATGTACTTGGGCTTGTATATGGCTAATCTAAGACCCTTAGCCTTAGAAACTGAAATGTTTATGGGTGGTTAAAATACAGTTAAGCAGATTTGTCCATAAAAGTATAGTAAAGATGCTACCTATAAACTTCCCTTTTCTGGAAACATGCCAAGGTTCCCACTGATCCAGCTCCTTTCTGAGTCATGTGTCTTTTTGTCCAGCCGGTATAGGATGGAGGTAAGTAGTAATGTTAGCAAGGCTTTACAAGCAATAGAAATGATCTACCTTTGTCTCATTCTCACATGCACATGCATGCACAGAAATAGACTCCACTTCCTGGCTAACAGGTAAGTAGAAGAGGCCAGATTTCAAATCATATTTTAGCCATGTGCCTACACCAATAAGGGAGTGTTTGGAAAATATTCCTAATCATTATTGCATATTAGATCATAGGTCTAGAATACCTTCTTACCTCAGGTGTGGTGTCAGACCTGTAACCTTGCTCCAAAACCACACAAGGCAAGGGAGGAAGATGGGCAATATTAATTGTGGTTTTGCTGTCTCCTGCTTTTATCTGAGTTATGAAGAGCACAGATTGTTGAAGTATCAAACGCTAGTGCTTTTTTATTACTTTAAAACAAATGAACTCATAAGGGCAGTTCTGTGGGCATTTGTGTTATGGTTATATTATGTATAATTTATATGAAACAGAATGGCACCTAAAGATAACCCTCGTTTCTCTTTGCATACTAGAAATAAGAAATGCATTTTATATTAAATTTGGATTTATATTTTCTTGGATTTTATTCTTGAACCTTAACTAATGTCAATCAGATACCTAATATCACTGTCAGGAGCATTGGCAGTTATCAATGCTGTACCCTGCTTTGCTTTGGATGGTCAATGGATATTAAATTCTTTCCTGGAAGCCACTCTGAGCTCCTTGATTGTAGAAAAACAAAACAGAGAGCTTGTTGGCTTTTTAATTTTGCTTGCTGGTAGTACACTTTTGGCTGCCAATGTTGCACTGGGACTTTGGATGGTGACAGCACGATAGAGGATTGGTTATCCATCAGTTCTCACAGTACGCAGAGAGAATGAATCCATTGCTTTTTAAAACTTGTTCAGTACAGAGATTGAAATAATTCCCTTAAAATGACACTGAAAGAAAATCACTGGTGGCTGCTGTTGTAACTTAAATCTGTACAACGTTTTGTCTGTCGTCATGGGAAGACTAAGAAAAAGCAGTATGAATCTTGTCGTGTACTCTTTAAGCACTGTACTAATTTTAGAGAAGTTGCATTGTAAATCTTCACAGGAAGAAGCCTAATTTATTAACTTAAATCTCAGAATAAGAGAATTATTTGGCCTCAAACATTTGTAAAGTGGGAGGAAAAATACACTTAGGTTTTATTTTATAATCTGAACAATTTAAAACAAATCTGTGTGGCCTCTGATCATTTTTCAGTCAGCATAATCTTCAGTGTCTTTGTTCTGTATTTTAATCTGGTGTTGTAGCAAACTGGACTCTAAGAAGCCCTTAAGTCTCATATCAAAATGGTGTAAAGCTAAGCAAATGATTACCATGTGTTAATGAGGGGAGAGAGCCCATATGGATTAGTGTGTTTCCTTTTCAGCTGGCCAAACGACTGGAAGCATCCTCAGGATGTAAATTGGAAGTGCCTATGTCTGTTGAGAATGAGGTATGTGGGAGGATAACAAAGCCCACATGTTTCTTACACATTCGGTTGTATATTACCACACACAGCTGAAGATATTTTCAATATCTCAAGTCAATATTTCAAGTTTCAATATTTCAATATTGAAATATTTCAAGTCAATATTTCTCAGCAATAGCGAGGCAATAAAGAAATTTAGTTTCTGAGTGCTGAAAAATGCTGTGCACAATTATTGCTAAATGGTAAATAATGTTCATGTACTCAAAAAATAATACTGTATTATACCTGTTTACAGTTAAAAGTGAAGCCTGTTCTTACAGCGTCTATCTTCTGATTCTGTGAATGCAATATGCCCAGTTACTCACTGACATCTCTGTCTTTCAAAGGTTTGTTTTCATTATAATTCATAATAATAAGTTCATAGAAGATTTTTTAGTTTATAGAAGATTCATTATAATTGAAGAAGTTTTGTTGAAGCTGGTCTTGTATCAGAATTGTTTAGAGGAAGAATATGATTGTGAATCTGTTTTAATATTTGGCTTTGCTTTCTGAACTTAATATGGACCTTGTACTTGTTTTTAAAAGAACAGTGGAAGAATGACCAGTGTTTTGCTGACTGAGGTATATCTGACTTATTCTGAGACCCTTTAAGTCTGTAACAGTCTCAATATGATTATACATGTTAAAAAAAAAAAAGGCTCTGGTTTGGAATCCCATATAATTGAAACAGGGAAAATTTGAAAAATACTCTGCAACTTCTAAACTGTATAATGCTCCCACCAGGAGCTGCGGCAGCTCAGAGTTCCTTTAATGAGGTGGCCTTTCCATTCAAGAAAGTAGAAGCTAAGCTAATGGATACAGGCCTGCAAAGAGCCATGAAGCCAGTGCTTCATGACTGGCTCGATCGTGGCCAATTCATAATCAGCTAAAACAGATTCTCTTGGCACTAGAGGTAGAAGCCTGGGTAATTTCAACAGCGGGGTTGGGTGCTATTCCTGGTGCTACTGCATGGATTCCTAACTCCAATGTTTGCATTTGGCCACTGATGCATTACTGTATTTTTGCACAGGAGCCTTCACACTTACTTAAGATGTATTCTTTTCTCTTAAGATGATGCAAACAGTAATGAAAGAGTGTACTTGCTTGCTTGTTGTTGTGTTAGTTTACTTCTCTTCAGTGCTATCAGAGGCTCAGCCTCCTGAAGTTCACCTCTGTGGGGTGGCAGGCCTGTGCCTCTGAGTTTCAACCATTTCAATCCAGGCTTCTCTGCACAGATCCTGGTAAGGGAGAGTAGAGTAAATCCGTCAGCCGATCAAGCAGGAGTGCATCCCCGTGGGGACTATTAGAAGTCACAAAGTGCAAGAAAGGAAAAATAAACTAGCAGACACTGCCAACAGGCATCTCTTTCTTCAGGAGTCACCTGGAAAAGTATGGTTCATCGTCACTCCCAGTAATTTGCAGAAATTTCAGAGTAGCCATTCTGATGTTCTGTTCTTCCCTCTCTCCTTGGACAGCAGTGACATGAGCAGCCTGGTTCTTACTCAAAGCTTGGCTCTGAAGTGATGCTCTAGAAGTCTGTTCGCTCACCTAAGTAACTACTTACTAATCTGAGCTCTTCCTTTCCAGGCACAATGCCACTTTCCTCTGTCTCTGTGTCTTGTCCAGTTGCCAGTGCACAAGATTAATTTGCACTTTAGGAGTTTAAGTGCAAGTTAGTAAGAGAGATTATTTACTTTTCAAAAAAGCTACTATTTATGTATCAGAGTTGCAGTGCTGTCTTAATCTCTAAAGGAACAACAAACGCATCTAGGGTGATTTAAAAAATATTCTGTGGAGAACATTTCAAGTTTGATGTTTTATATATTCATGTTGAATCCAGCTGCTTGGGATAATCTGTTTAGCATCGTACTCCTCCTGGCAATGGAAAGGAGAAAAAAATTTGAATAACATACACAAGATACAGCTACTATACAGAAGCTGGCAGGTTGTTCCTTGTTATTTAATGTGCTACAAAAACATGATGTTTTACCAAAAGAATTTATTTTACTTTATATCACAGAAAGTCACTTTCACTAAATAAAACTTCAATCTGTGTTTGACCTCATAATCAAAACAAGAGTGGAGAAGACACATTGGTCATGGCTTCACCAAAACAGACAAGTTAGCACACTGTAAAGACCCTAGATAACATCTGTGGTAGAGGTAGTACTATAAAGGTTTAAAAATATTCATGGGTCCATTTCTCCATGTACTGGAATTCTACTGAATAAGGATTATGTACATATAGGTGCTTTGAATCAGGGCTTTAAGCAAACTGGGATCACTTTGTATGAAGGGTGACCCAGCACATATCTTAGATTACCTGTGGGCAAAGGGAATAGTTAAGCTGGACCACTGTGAAGAAAAAGTTGTTGGTTTCAGTGGTTCCATTTTATTTTTTATATTTTCCATTTTGTATTCTGATAAGCAATTGCGGTTTTTTGCTTACATATAGTTATTGGGAGTTTTATTGCTGTTTTGTTTGTTTAACAAGATTGACTACAGAAGGGCACAGAATGTTTTTTGTGTGATTTTGATTTTTACTCCTGGGGTATTTGCGACGTTTCTTCTATTTATATTTTTGTAAAAATTAAAAAGAAATCTTTCCTTAAAATAAAATCTTTTCAATTCTCATTCTAATTAGCCCCTCAGAATATAACTTATTCTTTAATACAGAATCTATCAGTGTCATTATAGAGGATAATGACTCAAGTGTAAAACAGAGCACTCTTAAAGATTGGATGGATACTACTATATATGTATATACTATGCTTTTTAAATCTGTATCAGATGGAAAAAATAATGTGTAACATTAGGAGGTGTTGTATGCTTTTACTTGATAATTGTCAGAATTCCATAAGTGTAATCAGTTCTGATTTATTTGTTTGTTTTATAAGATTTTTTTATATCAGCAAAGACTTCCATAGCATGTTCGGATAATGCATGATGTGACACGATAATGCATAACTTAGCATGTAGGATGTTACACGGTCATTGTTAATTTAGGAAATTAAAACCAGCTTGATTCCTTACATGTTAAATGAAAGAGACTTCAAAAATGAAAGAGACTAGGAAAATTGCAGATAACTTTAGACTGACTAATCTGCTAGCTTATGAGTCAGAGTGAAAAATCTATTAACTTATCCTTTTGAATTAGAATGAAACAACCAACTGTGATGACAATGACATTTATCAGTGTGATGATTCTGATTTTTTTGTGTATATACATACATATACATCTACATACACATGTATATATGAGTGTATGTGTGTGTATATACATATATACATACACAGCCACAGTCTATATCGCAGCTTTTTTAGGGATAACTTCTGGCAGTCCTCTATATTCTGCAGTGTTGGCATTTTTCTTTCTCTGTATGAATTCCTTGGCTTTCTCTACATTTTAAAATTGCAGCTGTGTTCTCCTTCTGTAACCGATCTATAGGGATTTCTTATCAGAAGATGTGTAATGGACATAATGTAACCACAGCTGCATGAGTCCTGTTCCGCTGATGTTCAGAATACATTTCCTGCCTTCTGAGAGGCCTCAGCTATAGGCACAGTAAACAAAGATTTCCAGGGCAATTAAAAGAGGTTGACTTCAGAATCTATCACTCTCTAAATGCTGCTGGTTTTGCTAATTTTGCATGTTAACTGGGATGAGTGAGACTGTGTAGAGTATACTGATGAAACCTTCGCATGGCAGCCCGGGTGTTCCAGGTTTCTTGAATACCTTGCTACAAGACAGATTTTTGTTCAATCCAAGTTTCCCAGTAGTTTCCTATACACTTTACAGGATGACAAAGGGTGCCCTGTAAAAAATAGATTTGATTTTTTGTTTTAATGAATTCTATTTATCTTCTATCTGAAAGATCTGCATTTGTATCTAGATATTATTTATGACAGAAGAAATGACAGATGAAGAAGGGGTTGAAAGGTTTATGTAGCCTACACAGTATTTAATTGTTTTTAGAAGTTGTGATTTTAACTCTGGAAATGCATAGTTCTTTGTAAAATACATATCGTGTACACTTGCATTTAGATCAGTTCCCACAGCTTTTGTCTTGCCTTAGCTTTGTTCTTGTGACCTTGTGAGTAAGGAAGCTCAATCTAACTCAGGTAAGATGTAGTATTAGAAGTTTTTATACCCTTTTTATCCTGAACTGCATGTAATGCTACATACAGATTTGTTGTTTAATGTAGCTGTATGTACCTGTGTATGTATTGTATATGCTGTATTAATGAAGCATTTGTGGAGCATTGTACTAGGGACTGTCAGCAAACAGAAGCTTTGGGACTCCTCCTTGTTCCTTGGATTCATCCACTATGATCATTTGAAGAGCAGATGGCAAGGACTAAGGGAGTGAAGAACCTCAGTTTATGGCAGCTTTATGAAACCTTCACAATGCGGAGCTAGCGTGAAAAGATAGGGACAAAGAGCAGGATATGACACTGCAATTCCAGTCATTCCATTTACATCAGCATGAAATGTGAAAAGAACTTGTAATTAACATTTCAGAGCATGCAGATACATTTTCCAGTCCTTCACTGAATCATTCAATGAGATGCTCAAATTTTTTTTTTAACTTTGTTGTTCCACTGATAAATGTGTACTTAACAAGTGGTTGGGGTAGTTGTAGTTTATTTATTAAAATGGACTTGGATATTTCTTACTTCTAGGTGTTTATCCTTTTTTTTTTTTTTTTTTTGTGGCATACCATAACTGGCCTTCACTTAGTAGTTTGAAAGTTCAAAGTCTATTTCAAAACCATCATAAGAGAAATCTGATTTCTTCCTTCCTAAGTTGGAATATTGTTAATATTTTTAATTCCTCTTTTCCTTATATAATTTTATGTTTACATTTCATTTGTTTGTATGATCTGATCTGAAGCCTGTCAATGGAATATGTATTGTTTTGAAATTCACTATTTTTTTTCCTCTACGTAGCCTTATTTTTCACACTGACTCACAGCTGTGGAATGTTAGATTTCTAGACCCTTTGTTCCCACTATGTATTGTTCACAATCATTTTTTTTTTTTTTTTTTAAAAAAAAAAAAAAGGTGGGGGGGAAGAAAGCTTCATTTTGAAAATGTCAGTTAACAAATATATGGAACGCTTTGAATAATGTATTGTGTTTTTGTTGTGCTCTTTTTCTCTATTTAATCAACCAAACAATAAGTATTGTTTTCTATGTATGATAAATATATCCTGCAAATAAATTCATTGTTTGATTGTTAATGTGTTTAAATCTGTTTTTAAAAATAAGGTAAAATGACGTAATGCTGTGTTTATGGCAATTACTATATTCCATCTCATTTTCTCACACTCCTCATATGTAATTTATATCATCTATCTAGGTACCCACAAGCTTACCACTACCCTTTTTATTACCTGACCACCTCCTAAAATTAATAATAACTGTCAATTTGCTTTCTCTTATTTACCAGCTTATCAGAGTAATAGTTTGATTTATAATAGAAGTACATCTAGACAGACACCTACATGCTATTCCTGAGCAAAGTAGTAGTCAAAGTAGTCACTGTAATGTGACAAAGGTACATAGTGACTGCCTTACAGGAGCACAACCTTACTTCTTGGCGTATCTCATGTGTAAATCTTCTCTTCTGGCATTGTGGACTTCGTTGGCTTGTTTTGCAGTGAAATATTTGCCATGGGATTCCACAGTCAAGGTAAGTGGAACCACTTCTTCAGGTGTTAAGGCTACTCCTATGGGAGGAACTTAAAGTTCGGACTGTTGAATGACATTAAAATGATGCTACGTGTTACAACCTTTGATGTGTGTGTACAGGCCAGCACGAAGCTGGGCATATATCCTAGTTTGTTTTCAGCAATTTTCCTTAGGTATCCAGATGCAATCTGTGGCTGTTAGTATGGCATGACCAGACTGTTTAGCCTCATCTGAGAATGAAGTTTTATTGCTACATTTCTTGAGCAAACTCATCTAAAGTTATCTAGGTTATTTGCACGGAGAACTAAATTGTCCTTTGTTGCTTATTGGACAAGCTGTTACTTTATACCAGCAGAACTGTTTCAGCAAGCATGGCTTTGTTCCCAGATAAAAGATTACTGTGAGAAGTAGGCACAAAGCACAGACTGCAGACAAATTGGGAGAATTTCCCAGGTAGGTCTGCATGCATGCATTCTTCTGAATCCTTGCATGAGGAGATGGCTTTTATATTTTTCTTACCCATGTTAAAGGTAGAGTTCATTTATTTTTTATTAAGCTTCTAAGAGGGTCCTGCAATTTTTCAGTTGATTTGGAAAATGTTATCCCTTATTCTAATTATGTATGTTCTATAGTCTAGAATAAAGTCAGTAATATGCTCATGTTGTCATGAGGAATGATGACTTAATCACTAATATAATTTAAGGGTAACATTTAAAAAGGTATACTGTATGAATGTGTCTCATTGCCAGCTTTGCTTTGCTGAGCATGCCAGTTTGAATTACCAAGCAGAAACATTCCTAAACATCTTTATTAGGTCTGTATGCAGTGAACTCATTTAAATCTTATTTAAGATTTTTGTGACCTTTTGATGTGAACTACCCAATGAAGTAGTACAATTTAAGATTTGATTCTAATTTTATGGTAAACTCTGAGAATCCACCATATTCATGAAGTATAAGCAGCAGAGTCACTCAGGCTTCTAATAATTTTGTCTCTCTTTCAACTCAAACAGATGTGGGTCTGGTGCTTACTTTGATACTTTTAAAGCTGCAGTGTTGTTGAAATACAGTTGGATGTTCTTACAAATTTTGCAACTCATTCTCTATATTTCTGATGAATCGTTGGCGTCTACATTTTTTTTGTTGTTTGCAAATGTAGTGGTGGCTGAATTCTGTCTAACCACCACTTCTGGCATTCTTGAAAACATACAGTTTTACATCCTTTTTCATTTTCCCTGAAAGGAATCATTTAAACAATAAAGAAACACTTCTCATTTATTGTCACCCTTTTTGCTATTATATTGGGAAAGTGTCTGTCTTTGTCCTTTTCACAGCTCTGTGAGGATCTCTATTAAAACATTACCTGATTATTATTTTTTAAGTGTAAATTCCTCTAAGCCTTCTGCATTTGCTGCAGTTACCCACACAGACATCTAATGCGGTCTGAGATATCCTAAGGTGTTCTTAGGTTAGTAATTTTACTTGGAACAATTTTTGAGTTTTGAAACACATCCCCCGCTTGTCTCCATTTGCCTTATGTTGGTTTAGGTCTTAGGGCTTCTGAAACCTACCCATGGGGCTGGCAGATGAGGCCCTACTGGAGATCAAAGACGTTCTGGACCAGCAGCTGGATACTACGAGGACTACCTGAGGGCATTTCCTATCATGCCAGATGCTTACATGTGCGCAACAAATCAGCTCTTACTCTTCCCTAGAATTACTTTTTGTCTCATGAATTGAAGTGGAATACAAGTCTTTTGGGGTGAGTTTTATTTGGCATAAAAGTACATCTGAGCATTTCTGGTTTTGCACAGTACAAGCTTCTTTTATAAACGTTATGGCAGCAAGTGCCACACACACTCCTCCTCCGGACCTTAGGTCTGGAAGCAGCAGAAATGAGTACCGCAAGTTCTGCAATGAGTACTACATTGAGAAGAAGGGCTTATTTCAAAAGAAAATACCATGCTTCTCCAGATGTGGAGTGGTGGTAGCAGAAGTGCACAGATTTATGGTAGGCAATGGAGAGGCACCAGGTGGAGACAATGCTGCCCAAGGGGGAACATGATGATCCAAGTTCTACAGTAGGTCACCTGGCTTCTTTTTCTCCTTTGTGGGGCCGAAGAGGTGAAGATTCAGTTAGACATTCAGTTAGGAATGGGATAAAATCGGGCTACAGGTGTGGCAGAGAGAGGTTGTTTGTTCATTTACAGAATCTTTAGATCAGAAAGAGCATGTATAGAGCATGATATCAAGCATTTTTAGAGCTAAACTGCAAATAACACTGACAAACTTCCATCACTGGTGGCTACGCCCCATGAAATAAGATCAGGGAAACGAAAGTCTGTACTTTCACATGGCAGTTCAGGGCATTTATATTGGCAAGTCAGTGCCCTGGTTGCTCTGCAGGGATCAGGCCTGATCACACTTTCAGTAGCCCGTGTGTGAGGTCAGAACTTTTCTTTTGTTTCCACATTCCTTCTTCTGTATGACTTGACCTCACAGATGCAGTTACTAAGAAAAAATAATCCACTTTTATAATGTTTTGCCCATTGGCTTTGTTTCCATTCCTGCAGTTATTTGAATAACTAGCATAAACAGGGCCAAACCACCTGTATCTCTATCGCTGCTGCAAAATCAGCAAAGTCAGATTGTGAACATGCATTGCAAATGCATTGCAAACCACACATTCCTCAGTACTTACCACTGTTACTACCAACAAACTTTTTTTTTTTTTTTTACAACGACCGTTTACTGTTCTTCATTAGATGTCTGAGTTTATTCCTTTTAAATGTTCTATGTTCTGTGGGGCATTTATTATGCTCAATGCTGTTGAAGGTAGAAACAGGCAAAACAGAATAAAACATGCATACTATGCTTTTTGGAAGTAGACAAAATTCTCTGTTTCATTTACTGGAGTGATATGGATGAGTTAGGCATATATCTTCAGCATTTATCTTCGAACTAGAGAGAGTACTTCAGTAGTTAACCTAACTGGCCTCTGCAGACCACTTTAACTACAATCAAATGCAACTGAGGCAGAAGTTAAAATACCACTGAAATAGTCGTGAACCCTTTGGCATATTATCAACCAGTATTTTTTCATAGAAGTGCAGAAGCCCATTGTTAACCTAAGACTTCACCTAGCTGTGAACTGCACAATCTTTTTAACCTCCATTTTGTATCTTGACATGAAAATACCAAAAGCAGTTCTGAAGAAAACATCTCAGCTTTCACTTACAGGGTTACTTAGAAGGAAGTTGCTTTTAGCATGTGCAAATGTTTTTTTTTAAAAAAAAAAAAAAAACTTAAAATGTGATATTAAATGTGATAATAAATGTGAAAAATTACTCTGTTTGCATATATGTGATTCTTCCAGTTTCTCTCCTGTACTCCATCCTAAGTCAAATGCCAGTTCAATGCAAGTTATTTGCATGAGCTTTTACAGCTGTGCAGTGTAGCTGAAGACATTAATGTTGCAGCCAGATCAGGAGTCCAGGTTTGGTGAACTTAGTTCATCATAGGTACAGGGGAAAAAAGCCAGAAAGTGAATATAGCTGATTAAGAAGGGGAAATCATGAAATCAAATTTGTTATATAATGAGGTAAAATAGCAAGAAAAGAATCCAGGAAACGAGTGATCATGAGGGTTTAAAAAATGATAATTTTTATTATTAATTACAAACTAATAAGAAAATAATGAAAATTTGTCCCCTAAATGAAGGCCTACTTCTAGATCAAAAGGGTGCTTTGAAATGCAAAACAAATCTCTTCTGCCATAGATTTCCATATACAAACAGATGCTAATTTGATAAGCATTCGGTTAACTTTTCCTGACCTGAACTTATCATCAGCTTAGATAAATATAATGATTGTTGGTGGCCTTAGAAAGCTGTGAAATACATAGGCTGTAGCTGCAGGGAAGAAAATTGAAATGGCTTCGTCATATCGACAAATAACAGGTTGCAGTGAAGAGAAGTGGTTCAGCAGCTATGTGTGGGCCTAGGGCTTGAAAGCCTCCAGTGGGGCAGTCTGCTGTGCTACACATACCCTGTGTGACCTTGAAGGTCTCTTCCAACCTTAATGATTCCATGATTCTATGTTTCTATGACCTGGAACAGAGGGACTGACATCCTAAAGAGAGAGGTAGGCCAGTGGAGCTCACTAGGCCCTACAGTGAGGACCTTGCTTGCCCTGAGGTGGAACCCTCGTGCTGAGGCTAGGGGTTGAGGGTGAAGCAGGAGGCACTTGTTGACTGCACTGGTGAGGGAGAGGTGGTGGAGTCCCCGTCCTTGGAGATGGCTGCCCTGGGCAGCCTGCTCTGGGTGTCCCTGCTTGGGCAGGGGTTGGAGCAGGTGGCCTCCAGAGCTCCCTGCCAGCCCCAGCCATGCTGAGAAGCCCGCCACTCCTCCCACCTGAGAGGCTCAGTCAAGCAGTTGGCTTCAGTGTGGAAGCTTTAAATTGAGCATCCCACAAAATGCAGCAGTGGTTACATCCACATTTTTAAATGCTGTCTACACAGGTAGGAACAGGATACGTCATTAGGAAAACACTCTGGATACAATCCAATGACTATCCGTTGACCTACTGTCCAGACTGTTTGTATAAAACCATAGGTGAATTTGAGGTCTTGGCTCCAGGACAGAGCCAGGATGTTTTCGGGAATGTTTTAAATTCGGTGTGGTTTTTGGTTGTTGTTTGCTTTTTAATCTTTGCTGTATTTGTTTTGGAGCATACAGAGTTTGGTATCCAGGGCCATTACGTCTAATATCACACAGCAGCGTGTGTGGGGAAGCTTCCTCTAAAGATACATACGGACCACGTAAGAATGAGCTAGTTGGAATGTTAAAGCGATATTGTCATTTAAAAGAAAAGGATTGCTATTATTTTAAAGAATAAAAGCTCTTTAATATTTGAATAGCCATTTTGCTTTTTTCCAATGTCTGCTAAGATACTTTTTCTACCTTAAAATACCATAAATTAAACTTTATTCACAGCTTAGAGAGGGTTTTGCTTTGGATATGGAAATATATGAACAAAGGAGCTTTGAGATGGGCTTCAGCTACTCCAAATGTTTGACCTTGATGTATCAGTGAGAAGAAATTGTGGCAAGTTTGGTGCTGATAAAAGCTTGCTGTTCTCCAGTCATAAGGAAAACCATCTGTCTTAAGAACAGCCTAAATAATTAACCGGTCAGGCATCTGAAATTAGAAATTTCTGCTGGTGCATCCCAGGCTTTGGAATGCTGTGCTGTGAAATCCGACAGTGCAGTAAGCCAATTATACCTGCTATCAGAGGATTGTAGGTCTAAATTAAACCGAACCTGTGAAGTAAGCCCTGACTATGATGCTCACATGAAAGCGTAACCAAATTATGCATGAGTAGTAGGGCTGTTACCAATTTGAAAATAAAAAGGGCTCCTTTCTTCTGTCCATGCTCACCACAGGGATGATCTGGCTACACTGAAGTCAGTGGGAAACATTCAGTCCCTACATGGAGTGCAATGTAAAGTGTTAAAGTAATGGTGGAATAAGGTGACTAACAGACTAAAGAACAGTGACAAAATGGGACCTGTCAAGGCAGGACAACACTTTTCTTTCCTGCTTCCTCAATCTGCAGGCTGAAGCAGAGGTTTTTCCTTGCTATAGTTAACTAGCTTGGCAAAACCCCTTACTTTGCATGCTATAAAACATTGGTCTGTACTTCTAAGCACATTTGTAAAAGTTATTTAGTCTTGAAGCATGAGGATGAAGCAATCAAACAGAATCACAGTTTTCTCTGCTTTGGACTCTAGCAAGTTTTCAGGGCTACTGGTCTTCTGAACAGGGTGCTGCAACAAGAGAAGAATTCAGGGATTCACCCACACCTGGCTTGAGTCACTTGCTTTAGGCATTTGGATAGTCATCTTCTCCTCCCTCTACAGCCAATAGAGAAAGAGATGCCACCACAGATAAGCCATCTGAGGAGCAATCATGTGGGAATGCTTCTCACCCAACGTACTATAGATGCAGCCTGAGTACACAGCCCAGGTGCAGCCTGCTCCACTGCGATGCTGAAAAAGGAATACATTAATAAATAGGACTGCTCACAGCACCCAGACCAGTAGTATGTAGTGTAATGGGATAAAATACTGCCACTAAAACTATATAAAAAACTTGGAGCCAAAGAGTATTACTCTGCCTTATTTCTCCTGTGATCCGTAACATGTGAATGAATAGATGTTGACATAAATAATCACTGTTTTGTGCCTGATTGCCTTACTCAAAAGGTCTTCATTCATGCACACCACATTCCTCTACAGGATATTTTAGAACATGTTCTAAAAATTGTAAGTATCTGAATCATTCCTGATTTAAAATACTTCAGTCTAGCAAAAGAATATTAAATTACATATATGTGTGTCATTAAGACCACTGAAACATGATGATGAGCAACTTAGAATTGCTAGGTATCTGGCATTATCAGTCTCTTTTTATTTTTAAAGTAAAAAATGCAACAAAATGAGCCAGAAAAATAGACAATAATGCTTTAAAATATTGATGATGAAGATAGTGTTTTAGAAATCAACATAGCTAGGATAGATTTAGAAATAAGCCAAATGTATGCCTAAAGACAGGGACTCTTTGTTAAAAGTGTGGCATCAAATGGCCACTTTCCACATTCTACAACTCTGTTGTAGTTGTGAATAGATAGGTTTTTGCCCACAGAAGAGTGCACTCGCCTTTTAGCCATCTTTCTGCAAAGATCATGACTGTGGAAGGGAAAGCCACTTAGAAATACATCTTCCCTGCCAAAGCGGATTACCACTACCACATTCATTACAAGTTTGACACTGAATTCACAACCTGTATTTCTTCTACCTCCTGCCTTTTCCAGCAATGCCTCCACCTCCCCATCTTGACTTCATCATCTCACTAACAAATCCTGAACCACTTCACAGAGTTATTAGTATCTGACTGGCTTTTTTTAGTCAGTAAAAACACATTTTTTTAATGAAAAAGTGAGAATTTATCAGCAACCCCTGAAGTCAGGGAGGAAGGAAAGGAGGGGGAAGGCATCTGTGTGTTTTAATCTTGATTTTTAGGAGTTATACTTGTCAACCTTTCTGTTCTTTATATCTCTTTAAAAGATGTGACTGTGAGGATATGATTTTGACAGAGTGTTTACAGAATTATGACTCCCTGCCTAAATATGCTTAGTTTGCCAGATGTGGCATCTATTTGAACAGCTGCACTTCCAGTTGGTGTTTATCAGCAGCTTATATATACCAGTATATATACTTTCATACTACACATTCCTTAATGCTTTACCTCCCTAGAGGACATTAGGGATGCTAGAGTAAAAACTGGATTCATCTTGAAAGGTTATTTGCCTTAGGAAGAAAGAGGTTTTTGCAGTGAATAAGCATTAGATGCATCATATAAAAATTTGGTCAAGATTCTGGGAAGTGACCATTGAATCCGGAGAAGTTTTTAAGGTTTTCATTCTAAAGGATTTAGTTTTCCAACACAACACTGCAGAAAATCAGGGCCTTTAAAAAGAGCCAACTTGCACACCAGAAACTTTCCTTACTACATATTCACTTTTCTGTTTATATCTGTGAATGTCTGGGATTTACTACTCACTGAAAGGAAAATGAAAAAGGATGGAAAACCTGAGGAAGGTTGCCAATAAGGGCACTGACCATATTGTTACCATCAGCTTCCTGGACAGCTGAAATAACAGCAGCCTGTTTTAGCGTTCTTGAACCAGTTTCTCCAGGTTGATTGCACTTCACAGTAAAGTCTGCAATACAACCATCACCAAAGCTAGCAGCACCTTAATTTTGATGCAGAATAGCTACAGTAGATGTTCAGAAAATCTCCTTATCCACCCAGACTTGGTTTGGCTTCTAGGAGAACCCGTGAGAATAGAGTCCATGCAGTAGAATAGTTCTACCATTAACAACTGACACTACATTTTACAAGGTCTGAATTAAACTCTCAGTTCAGAGAACTGTAAAACAGGAGCAATAATGTTTTGCCGATCCTTTTATTCCCCTTATTTGGACTGTAAATTCTCTAGGGAGAAAGGCTTTCTTCCAATGTGAGGGTGTAACGCAGTTTGGAAAGTGGGCCCTCCAGGTACTGGAGCAAGGATGATTTGAGAGTGGTGTGCACTGGAAAGAGAGGCTTCTGGAAAAAGATGCTACCTCTTAAACAAGACCTCTGTCACATAGTCCAAACCCAAACAGCAGTTACACATTTTGAAAACTGATTCAGCCAAGAAGTCAGCAAGAGTGCAGGCAAAGCTAGAAAAAGAGGTTGCAAACAGCAGAGAAATCAGAAATTGCTGGGATGAAAAAGGACTAGCAGCAGAAGGGATGCAAATGGCTGGTATCAAAAAAAAATGAAGTGTGGCTTGGGAAAAGGAGAAGAAAGGAAAAAGATCTGAGAACAAACAGTACATCATACAAACCAGCTTGGCAAGTGACTGAAGTTTGTATAGGAAAATCAAGATAGCTCCACTAATTTCTAAATAACGATTCAAGATGCTAAGATGAGCAAAAGATAATAAGGTGCATTAGGTATCAAAGAGCTACAGACAGAAGCAGGGCTGGAAGAGCATACGGCAAATGAAAAGCCAAGCTGGTGGAGAGAAAATAAATGGGAGAGCATTAAAGAAGGACGTCTCCAGTCAGTAAACATGTGAAATGGCGATCGTGCAGAAGAAAGGAGAATGGACCTGAAAAGAGGAGAAATTCAGAGGAGAAATGGGAGAGATGACTGGAGCTTGGAACTGCAGAAGGTGTATAAGGATTAAAGAAAGGTCATACAGATTTCCATTGCTTTTCCTTCATGCAGAGGTACCTCATCTTATTTTGTCTTTTTACCTCCCGCTCTTGTTAGCTAGCACTTTTGTATTTACACCACAGGTGCGTGACTTGTTTTTAACAGATGTTATTTCAAGCAGCTTGAAACATGACCTTAACCTTAGGTTTTATAGCAACCTTTTACCAAACCAACACCTCTTCTCAAGCAATTTCCAGTTCAGTCCTGCCATGACCGAAATGCTGCATGATAACATCTTTGCAAATCCTACAGAAGAAGCACAGGGCCAAAACAAAATGTATGCATCTTATTGCTTCTCAGTTTACGTTTTCTTAAAGTCAGTTTAATCCCACATATTTAGTTGTGTAAACAAGCAATTTTAGAAAATTAAGTAGGAATTTCCCTGTGTGTTTATGACATGCCCATAATGATAGATTTTTGTTTGCAGTTGAATATTTCCCTGAAGTGTTTACTGATTAAACATTCAAGGCACTCAGGAAACGTGATTGTGGGCTTGACTACAAGCTAGATGAAGAGAGAAAATGTCATTGATTTAGTGGGTTTATAGGATTGATAAAAACAGTCCAGAGACTGGTTTGTGAATAAATGTGTACGTCTCTGTATTACTTTTGAAGTGGGAACTCTTGCTTTCATGGACAGGAACATTTACAAGACATCTAACTTCTAAACAACTTATGAACTCTGAACAGCTGCAATCTACAGAAGGATATACTGTAAATGTGTTACTTGGGGTCACCATTCAAACAGCCTGCATATAATCCAGGCAATGAAATATGCCATGCACGATGTGTTTTGTATGAACAGGACTAGTCTGCAAATAACACATGCACTGACATTTGTTTCCAGAAACCAGTCCCTAAGAGTTAGGCTCCATGAATTATTATGAAGGTAGAAATGAGGCTTACTACCAGAAGTATGCCTAAAGCTAATGTTACTAACAGCATAAATTTGACTGGAAATGTTGTCTACAAGCACAAAACCAGGGGCTCTTCCCCATCAAAAAGTATTTTTTTTGTTTTGAACAAAGCACATGCAAACTTTTAAAAAATATAATTTTAGCTTTGCACTGTCCATGAAAAAACAATAAAACTCATTCAAAACAAAGCCACTTTGTTGCCAAGTGGTCAGTAGTTTAAACAGTCCTATATGCTTAGTAATAATAGACTTGTCAAGAAATTTAAGAAAGAAAGAGACTACCTTAGGTTCACCCTGCAAAATCATAATGATGCGGTCTTGCAACTGGCAGGAAAGATCCAGGACTAGGAAGGTTGACCAGACTGCATTTTTGGAGGAGCTGAATACTTAAAAAGTAAGGTGCCTGCTAGTATTTCTTCTGACAGCCTTGGCTTCCCCTGCAACTCTGCTGTGGATCCTCCCTGCTTTCCCCTATGGCACGTGTTTCAACACCATCAGAAAGTGCTGCCATGGATAACTTTTCTGCAGATCAGACAGGCGCGAGGCACTGATGCCATCATTCATGCTCATTTTATGACGGGATAAGCTTTTGTCTTTTAGGGCCAGGTCCTTTAATCCTGCTGAATTGTGTCAGCGCAAGGCAGCACATTGGAAAGCAGAGTGGCAAGCTACCCCTGCCCTCCTACAGAGATGGAGCTGGGGAAGGCCTGGCTGCATTGGCTGCCCATAACGCAAAGGACAATTGGTCTCATCTTCCAGGAAAGCCCTGGGCTCCTCTTGTCATCAGCTCACAGTGGCATAGCATAGTGATGTCAGAGTGTAATGAAATCTGTGGAAAAGGTTTCTAAAAGAATGGAGTCAGGCAACTGCAAAATTTTTTTCCAGAAAGTCTGTTTAATATATTGGCTAGAGTTAAGTTCTGTGGCTTTGTTTGATATAGTCAAACATGGCTATTACAGAGGGAATGCATCTTGCCTTTTCCTGAACCACCTTCATTGCAAAATCTGTCATTCATCATACATTTGGTCAGAAAATGAATTAATACTCTTTCAGATTAGCTCCCACACACTTCCTAAGCAAATAGTAAAAGTTAAAGACTGGCAGTTTGGTCCTGTTTATTGTTGCATGGGGCTATGTTAGTTTGAGTATGTGATGAAGAGAAGTACAATAGTGTACACTTTAAAATAGGAATCAAGAAGGAAATATAATCCAGAAGTTTCATTTCAGCTGCCTCTAATGTCTTTTCAAATCAATGTCTTCTGGCATTGTGTGGACTTGGCGAGACACCAACCTTAGCTCTTTAGGCACAACGAGAGCCAGTATTGTAGACTGTGACAGATGTAGCCCTTGAAAACAAGGCAAAGCAGAAAAAGAAGTAAAGAAAAAGTGAGCATTCAGAACAGAGCAGCTTGTTTCTTGAATTCATCAGACTACAAACTCGATGCTGCTGTATCACTGCCTAGATCAGAAGACAAAACTAACCACAATTCCCTGCAGGTGTGAACCAATAACATTCTTTCTGTCTTACGACTGAAACCCGGCATGGTAACAATTCCAACAAAACACAGGAGCCAGCCCAACCTAATTTATTTCTGATGCTCGCCATTTGCTTTAGGTCATAAAAGCAACCTCTTTGTCAAGTACAACTGAAAAATTGAGATGTTTCCACACCAGAAATTATAAGGAGATTATCCGTTCATGTACATTTGTAATTTTGCATGTCATGCTGGTAAAGCTGGATTTGTGGACTTACAGGAAATAAAATAGCTACTTGCTCTTTTCAGGATTCATACACACACAAAGGAAGAATCTAAATTAATAACCTTAAAAAAGAAAATACAATTGCATGCTATCATGTGAGATATTTGAAGTTATTAAATTACAAAACTGTAGAATTAGCCCTCCTTTACATAGCTGAGCAATCCTACACCTTTGTTTATTAAAGCAACTGGCATCTTCATTGCCTGTACTTTGACATACAATTCATCAAGCAAGTTTTTATCTTTTAACTATGTCCAGACAGAGGAAATCAATAATGGTTCGATTTTTGTATAAGAAATTCTTTTGTTCTGTCTATGTTGAAGTCTGCATTTCTCTCATCATTTTCAGCCTAGAATTCCTGCCTTTGAAAATTCTACTCAGGCATTATCAGCATAATGTGGCTGCAGTTTCTACTGGAAATCCCTTTAAGTATTTGAAAATGTTGCTTGTTTCTCATCTCTTTGAAGAAAGCCTTCCAGAATTCTGAAGCTGGGAAAACAAACGAACAAACAAACAAAACTACGCAAACCCAAAATATGTTGTGTTTGAACTTTGCATATGGTAAGCATTCCTAACTGGTTCATTTTCTGATTTTCCCGTATTTTAGGTTAACATTGCCGGCACAGTATTCATTATATAAATGCTGCAGTCAAAACCTCTAAGCAAACTTCTTGTTCTCCTTTGAACAACTACTCAATCATTAAAAATAGCTACGTATGCCATTCTGTGCATTCTGTGTTCATCAGAAGTTCTTTCAGTTAAAAATTAAATGTCAGAATGGTGAAAAAAAAATGGGAAAAAAAAATGATTTTTTAAACTAGTGGTTAACCGACAGGAGAATATCATATAGAATGTCTGAGAAATTGTTCAGATAATATAAGGCAAGTATAGAAAATTGAGGTAGAGTATCAAATATATTCTTCACAAGTGAAATTTACAGTTAGCTGTTGAATTAGTATTTTTTTAAACGTCACTATTGAAACAGCTTGTGTCCTCATGGGTTTACAAACTAGTAGAGAAAGAAAGTATTTAACACCACATTTCAGAAAGACTCTAACTTATCCAAGGTGAAATAATCAGTAGCAGTTTAAGAATTAAGCATTGATCTGACTCTCTTCTCTAATTAGAAGACAGGATCATTCTCTTAAAGTTTCGACTGAGACATTTTATTAAATGCACCAGCAGGGACCAAACTCCACAATCAATTACATGTTATTGACAAACTTCTACGCTGCAAGAACACATAAGTTTTCTGATGTTGAAGACAATAGGCTGTTTTAGGCTGAATGTTTTTATGTTAATTCCAAAAGCCATTTTGCTTTAATTAGTGCAAACTATTACTTTATTGGGTTCTGGTGTAGTTTTGATATCAGACAACAAAACACCTTCTACTTTCATCTTTTACTTTATTAATAAGTTTAGGACCTTTTAATGTACATTTTGGAAGATTAACTACATTTCTCTGTGTTTCTCCAAATTTGGTTGATTCATTGTAGCTCTAATTGCGAAACTATTTAGGTGAGATATAGATCATTCACTTTCAATTATATTGCTGACTCTATCTTTTGATTTAATTACCTCGTATTTAAAAACACAGATTTATAATTAGATGCTACCTGGCAACATCTTACAGGACCTGCCTCTGAATAACCATAGTCCTTCCAACTTCTTTCTGTGATGCCTTTAATAAACTCAAAAATGGTCTGGCAGCCAAAAGACTGAGATCATGGCCTGCTGAGTTGATCGCTATTATCTTACTGCATTGTTTTTCCCTTGGAAAAGTCATCTCTCTTTCCTAAGCACATGCTGTTTCTCATTTACAATAGAAAATGAATGGAGAAGTTTGTGCAAAACTTTCTGCTAATGAGAAAACTTTTAAATAATCATTGCTCTAGCCCCTCACATGGCAATACTTATTTCATGTTAATAATATCTTGGAATAGAAGGAAATAAATTTAGCCTGTGCAGAGCAGTGTCTGGATGTGGAATGCCAGACTGGCATTCACCTGAACTGTGAATAGAGAGAAGAAGACCACAATTTGATCTGTTTTAGATATCTGATGCAGGATGACATGAATCTGATCTTAAAAATGGCTATGTTGACTGTGAAGGCAGTCGAGACAACCAGATCCAATATAGACTTCTGCTCTGTAGACACCTGAAAATCTCTATAATGACGATCTTCACTCACAGAGCTCACAGGAGACCCTAATGTGGAACACCCTTCCTGCACTACTCCTTTAGTCCTTTAGGCAGGTACCTTTATTTAGTCTGGAGATCACTTTGAGGAAGAGACCATATCTTTACGTAGAACTTATATCGCACTTGCAATGAGAAGTATGACAGGCAAGATGGTAATACTTCTGCTAATAATCAAAAACCTGATCTAGTGAACATACACTAATACCCCTCATAGAGCTATGACAGTGTGCATGTGGTGTAATTGTAGCTAGTATGATTTGTCAACATGTCCTTGAGCTCTTAGTTCATTCTCCCTGGTCTTATATTTTGAACACAGTTATGTACACTTCTGCCTAGAAAGCCAAATGGCCATGTAAAAGAGCATAACTTTAATCCTGCCTGCAGGGCACCAGGCAAAGACTGAAATTCTGTCTCTCTTGAAGTCAGCAGTAAGTCTATCTTTGGCAGCAATTCACATCTAGAGCCCCAAATCTAGTGCATAATACAGATATGATAAAAAAAAAAAAAAAGGCGCATTATCATTTACCAGCATTTCTTACAGACTGCACATTCATAGAATCACAGAATGGTTTGGGTTGGAAGTGACCTTAAAGAGGTTAGCACCTCACCTGGTGCCAACCCCGCTGCCATAGACAGGGACACCACCCATTTCACCAGGTTCCTCAGGGCCTTGTCCAACCTGGCTTTGAGCACTTCCAGGGATGGGGCACCCACAGCTTCTCTGGGCAACCTGTTCCAGTGCCTCACCACCCTCACAGTGAAGAATTTCCTCCTAAAATGTTATCTAAACCTCCCCTCTTTTATTTTAAAACCATTCCCCCTTGTCCTATCATTATCTGACACAGAAAAAGTTGTTCTCCTTTTTTTTAATAAGCCCTCTTTAAGTATTGAAAAGCTTCAATGAGGTCCCCCCAAAGCCTTCTCTTCTTTAGGTTGAACATTCTCAGCTCTCTCAGCCTTTCTTCATTGGAGAGGTGCTCCAGCCCTCTGATCATCCCTGTGGCCCTCCTCTGGACCCACTCTAACAGGCCCACACCCTTCTTGTGCTGGGGACCCCAAAGCTGGACACAGCACTCCAGGTGGGGCCTCACAAGGGCAGAGCAGAGGGGGACAATCACCACCCTCCACCTGCTGATCACTCCTCTGTTGCTGCAGTTGGCCTTCTGGGCTCCAAGCACTCACTGCAGGCTCATGTCAACCTTATTGTCCACCAGCACCCCCAAGTCCTTCTCTGCTGGGCTGCTTTCAATGAGTTCTTCTCCCAGCCTGTACTCATGTCTGGGATTGCCCTGACCCAGATGCAGCACCTTGCACTTGGCTTTGTTGAACCTCATTAGGCTCACATGGGCCCACCTCTCCAGCCTGTCCAGGTCCCTTGGGATGGCATCCCTTCCTTCTGGTGTATCAACTTCTCCACTCAGCTTGGGACCATCTGCAAAATATCATTGAGGCATCACCACTCAAAAAGGAATTAGAAAGCATAACTAGAAGGAACAACTTTCTGAGAAACAGTATTGTACAACATGTATATAAAGTAAGGTAAGTATTACTGGTCTCTGTTGCAGGTAAAATGTCTTTTCCACTGTCCTTTTCTTACAATCTAACTCTCTTTTGGTCATCTATTTTACTGCCTCCTGTGCTGGCTGTGGATGAATAAATAATTCTTATTTTAATCAATTTGTCACCCATTCTTTGCGCAGGACTCCCTCCCTTATAAACATTTTGATCAGAAAAAAATAATATTTCCCTCATATTATGCAAGGCTTGGGTTACAAATTATCAACTTATGCATACTTCCCTGTAATTTACAGTTTTTAAAGGTATGAAAGCTATCAAGAAACTTTCTCTCCCTGCCATTCTGTTGTTGTTGTTGTTGTCTTGTTAAGATTTCATTAGTCTGATTTCATTTTTACATCATTTCAGCTGTAGCTGCTCATCTAGATTAAAAGAAAGGAGAATGTCATCCACCAGATACAGAGTGCTGTGACAAAAACCATAGGGGATTTACCTGTTCAGTGTGGTTCTTTGCAAACCAGGAGCTAACCTCTCAGTGAAGTTACCTGAACAAAATGGGAAATGATAAAATGGTAGACAAGATGTGACTTGGCTGGATTAGGAAAACAGCATTACTGGTTTTGTGGCTGTAATTATTAGGAAATGCAAGCCAGAACAGAACTGAAGGAACTAGCTTTCAGTAATAGAAAAATTACTTTATCACTGATGGAAACCAGGGGAGGACTATCCTAAAGTTGCAGCTGTTGCACACAGAGCCACTTAGCACTGCTTTGCCGCCATCCCCTGAGCTTGCCATGAGCTTTACATTCAAGGAACCAGGCATCAGAATCCATTTTTTTCCTGTGTTCTTTTTGCCTGTGAACCACAGGTAGATGGGTCTACAAGTCACCAGCTTGGAGAGGTTAAGATACTTCAACTAACTGATGCAGCTATCAAATGTAACTTAGGTCATAAAGGAAGACTAGTATTAGCAAGCCCTCCTGATGTTGGAAGAGCTATATCTGGAATATGTGACAGACAGGATAAAGAAGGTGGACAAGTCAAGAAAGCCCTTTTATTGCTGTCCAAGGTAATGATCATCTGATGTGGGGTTGGGATCACTTGATGAGCTGACTATGGATCAGCTGATGACGGGGGATGCAGAGGGAGTGGGGGATGTCATCTGATAGAAGTTACAAAAAGGTTTCTCAGGGTCTATTTTCAAACAACAAAAGGGACTGTTTATAGGATGTGGCAGTTCTGAGAGATGACACATCTTAAGGAAAAGCTTGATCCCATTTTGCTGTGACATGTGATGGGTTCAGGGGCAAGACTGCGTTTGAGCTGGAAAAGCAGTATTCATCCAGCCCTTCCCTGTGTTTGGTTTGGGAAGAAATATTAGCTGGGATTCTGGGGCATTTTATTGTATAGTCAAGAGAAACATGGAAAGTAACTGCATCAGGCCTGTGGCATTTTGGGAGTTGGGAAAAAAAATACATATTACGTGTGGGTGAGAGGTTGGAACTTGGGCTAAGGTAGAATCCACTGACAAGGAGGACACCGGTGAGGAGCGAAGGTGAGAAATAGTCTCTGTGGCTGCTTCTCAGTGTTATCAAAAGAATTTGTTAGTATGTCAAGCTTGAACCTCAATTACTAAGTGTACTTGTTGCAGATAGAAATATGCATTTCACTTGGAAGAGAGAAGCAGCAATACGGTTCATTGATATAGAGATTACATTGGGAATCTTAACTGTTTGCCCTATGAATTGCACGCTCAGCTTCTTGGCATCTTGGTTGTATTAACATTAACATTTGTGCTCCCTTATTCATTAAAAAGTCTTTGCCAATTGTTCTTAAGGACCAACTGGAATTTTATATATACGTAATTTTATGTATATGGATATATAGACGTAATTTTTATATATATTGTAATATATATAGGCAGGCCCAATACCTTCTGGGCAGTACTTGTTCTTACTTCAGGCCTTGCAAGTACTTCCTAGGGTAAAGAGAGGGGTTGTTTTCCATATGCTCCTTCCCTTCACTGTTACCTCATTTCTGGAATGCTACAATGAGACTCAAGATAATGCCAGTAAGCTGACCATCAGTCGTGCCTCTGTGAATGCCTAAGGGTAATGTTTTTCTCCACAATTCATTTCTCCATTTTTGAAATTCTCTTTGCATGAGTTTACATTTATTTTCCTTTTATTTATTTTCTGTTCCTTGTTTCACGGGTCCTTACTTTATGATCTCCCTCCCTGGGGCTTCTGATTTCAATTTTCAGCTGGCACATTGTCCCAGCTCATTTCACGGCTGTAGTTAACAATGCCATGTATTAATTCTTCCCGTGTAGGGAGATGCTTGGGAGGCTTACTACCTTCTTTTTCATTATATTCCATCACTTCAGGTTTTATCCTGTTTTGCAACTACATAAGGTGTAAGAATTGCTGGGGCTCCTCTAATCAGTGGTTTTAGTATTGTAAAATTTACTGTAGCAAACAGTGGGAAACTATGGGTTCCTCATTCATGTACGGCTTGTATGCAAGCAGCTTTTGTGATGGCTGTAGAGCTCACTAAAAGATTTAATGGGGATTATGGAGGGTTTTCTTTGCTCCCTGGTGTCTATTCCCCCAGCCCAATAGCTACTTGTCTGGTGAGAGAATGAGGCACATCTATTGGGTTGGGTCCTAATGTAAGAAAACTCCTGGGTCTGCAGCCATTTGCTTCATCCTCACTTAGCATTACTTGGTCACCACCACTTAGCCAGACTTGCCATGAGTATTTAGACCCAGTTTTGCTTGGTTTTCTGCTATATTTTTCTTGTAGATTTGCCAATTGCAATGGATCCTGGGGTGGTTTGCATAATATGTTGCAGAGCACCACCCTGAGATCCCTCAGTTCTTTCTGTTTTAACAACGGGTATTTGCTACTGGTACTGTTTAATACCTTTATCAATGACAATGACAGTGGGATTGAGTGCACCCTCAGCAAGTTCGAGGAGACTCAACAGCTTGGACATGGAGAGCAACTTTTTGCTCAATCAGATAATGATAGGACAAGGGGAATGGTTTTAAACTAAAAGAGTGGAGGTTTAGATTAGATGTTAGGAGGAAATTCTTCACTCAGAGAGTGGTGAGGCACTGGGAGAGGTTACCCAGAGAAGCTATGGATGCCCCATCCCTGGAGGTGTTCAAGACCAGGTTGGACAAGGCCCTGGGCAACCTGATCTAGTGGGTGGCAACCCTGCCCACGGCAGCAGGGTTGGAACCAGGTGATCTTTACGGTCCCTTTCCAACTGTTCTATGATATGATTGATTCATATGCAGGAGGATCTGAGGGGAACAGTGTCATCTTTTTCTGGCTCGCTATCATCAGGACTCCCCCGATGTCTCCATCCCAGTACTTAGGGGATACTATTAGTTTTCTGATCTGTATGTCTTCTTTTCCCAACCTTTGTCTTTTTTTTTTTTTTTTCCCTCCTGTAACTGTTTCTGCAACTGTTCAATTCTTAAAGACAGTAACAACTCGGTTGTTTTCCTTCCTTCTCTTTCTCCCTTTACATTCTGCTCCTTTCTAGCTCTGTTCTCCCTTTCCTGATATGTAGCTTCTAAACAGGTACTCAGCATTTTGTCATGAGCCTGTTCTTCTGAGAAGTTGGGACTTGGGTTCACTCCATGCTTTTGTAAATAATCAGTGATACTACTTGTATCCTGCTGACTACACTGGTTTGTTGTGGATGGAAATAATATGCACTTCATTCAGAGGAGAGCAATATGGGTTATTGATATAGAATAATGATTTAACGAAGGTTACATGACTTAAAGATTCGATGACAGCAAGGTACACCTAATTATAATTGGAAGATACATTTAATCACACACTACTTAAAAGACATTATATACTTCATAAAGACACTAAATAAAAGAAATTAAATACAATATAAAGACACTACATAAAAGACATTACATACTACACTAGGCAGGGTTGACAGTGTCATTAGTCATGAGGTTTAGGATGGAGCTCCTTTTCCCGTTCCAAACTCTGAAGAGTCTAGATATGACGGGATTCTACCCTAATCCTGACCTAAAGGTTTATCACCAGGGAGCACACCCTCCTGTTGAATAATGAGAATTGGAGTGGAGTTCCTATTGATTGCTCTGACTCTGAGGAGGGAGTCTAGATATGATGGGATCCTATCCCAATCCCAGACTTAGTGGTTTATGCCTATAGGATTAGATACATTACACAAATCTTTTAGCTATCTAAGATTATAAAGTGTGATCAGAAAGTGCCATTACAATGTGTTAGCATGCTATTACACATGCCGACAGCAGCGATAAGGATCCCCTCAATACAAGGAAGTAACCTTGAGAGCCATCCTGACCCAAGGGGAGACCTTGGTGTGCAGCCTGCTGTTTTGTCAGGAGAGCTCAAAGGGCTCTTGGGCTGCTCACTATTTATGGGGCAAGATGACTGATTTATGGTTATACTGTTTACCAGCTGATTCTTTGTGAGCATGTTGCTCAAATTAGCCCTTGGCTGTTGAGCAAGATGTTTAAACGTTAGTCTCTCCTGTTAGTTCCTCCAGTGTCTGTTCTGAGCCAGACAATAACCAGCACTGTGGCCACTGAAAAAGGCTTTGCAATTAGCCCTCAGATGCTGAGCAAGGTCTTTGGGTGAGGCAGTCAGACTGAAAGGATGGGGGGAAGCAGTGGGAGCACACTGTCACAGCACTAACTCAGGCTGGGTGTCCCTGAAGAAGGTGTGCGGGATGACCAGGACTGTGGGGCTGCTGAACATGAAGTCTCACCTCCATGGTGAGCAGTCTCTGCCTAAAGACTGTAGTCTGCCTGGATCAACAGAAATCCCATTGTAAGGGTCCAAATACAGCACTCTGGCTGGTGTGCAGGAGAAGGTTCTCAAAAAGCAGAGTATAATAAGTGCTACAATTTATGGTACCATTCATTTAAGCAATTAACTCTTATCTGAATTTGCGAAAACTTCCTGAAATTGTTCTCTTATTCTGTGAGGTGCCTTACATCCTATGATATAATTTGACTACAAGGTCCTTGTTTGCAGAACTTAAAAAATAAAATAAAATAATCTTTACTCATCTTGTAATCTACTTGAATGTGTTTCCTTGTTCAACTCATACTTGTTTTTCAAGTTACATATTCTTTTTTTTTTTTTTCATGGTTTCCAGTAAGATGTAGGCTCTGCAGTACCTAAATTTAATTTGAAAGAGATAGTTTGCTTTTTTTTTTCTTTCCTTTTAAGTCTAGAGCAATGCCCTAGCAAGTCTACATATTTGATTGTGAGCACACAAGAAGAGGGAGATAAATTTTATTTGTTTTAGTAAACAGTAACATGCTCAGACACAAGAGTAGAAATACAAATGAAAGAAGAAAATTCATTAGAATAGTAAGTTCTAGTTTTCTTAGCCATATTAAACAGATGTTCACCTCCAGTAAGCATTGATTTGTCTTTATAATAAGATACACTGTTTTGCTAAGAGGTGAACTTCACCATTCATCATAATTGTGCTACCACATTCTTACCTCAAGCCATTTTCTAAGAACAGACACAAACTTACAAGACCCTTTTTTCCCTGTCCTGCTTTTCTAAAAAGTGTCCATCTAGTTTCTACCTTCCATCCTGTACTCTTGCAAATTTACTGTTACTTCTATCAGTTACAAGCAAATACTAAATAATTACAGCTGTGGTAGTGTTGTTCTTGGTTTTGTTTATTTGTTTGTTTTTGGTGTAAAGTCTGGGGTAAAAAGTGACCCAATATGATGCATAAATAGTGAAAGCGATTAAACTGTTTCCAGGAGTCTGCATCAGACTCTAAGCTTCTTTTTGTTCTAGCCCCTGCTTTTCCCATTTTGTTACTATTTTCTAACAATCACTTTACCACGGAGCTACACATTAGCACATTATGCTGCTTATTTAATTGTACTGTACAAATGCCTCCGTTCAGCATGAATTGATTACTGTTAATTTGAATATAAAGAATTGGGTCTGGGGTGTGTGCAAAATACAGACATCCATGTGCATGTCTATATTTTAAACAGGTATTTTTGATTTCAAGGTTTTAATTAGCATTGCAAGATGACCACAATATTCATTAGTGAGCGCTATAAGATATACAGGTAGTCCTAAAGAAGCACTAACAACAACAAAAAATAATCGTGAACTATCTCAATCAACATGAGCAAAAAGGTCTTTTTAGAGGCTATTTCTTGCTGTCTGTGATGAAGAAGTTGTTTAACCTCATAATTATAGTTTAATTCCTGAAGTGAACTTGAGGTTGTGGTAGTTGTAGGTGAAATATTTTCAGACCAATGAACACAGGTGGGATGTAGCCAGGGAAAATGAACTGGTGGTCTGTAATTAAAAATACCATGATGTTCTGCTCGAAAAACTTTGAAACACTTGGTATTTCAGCTGGACGGGAGAACAAAGGTGATGCAGGCTAAAACGCACCTCTAGTGCAGGTTATTGCATACAATTTAAGGTCTTTGTCCCAGCTTTTTTCCACTGCAGATTGTTCTCTTCAGCCGATGTGCCTTAGCTTATTACCAAAGCTCCTGCAAAGGGTAGGGCCTCTCCCACTGCTTTTCAGAACAAAGCATTCCATAACTGGGCAAATACTGGTGCATGAACGTTTTTTTTCCATGTTGTGTCCACTTTTGCAGTCTCCACAGGCTTCAAAATGTGAATGTAACCCTTACACTGAATAAACTCTTTCCACATAGCCTGTGCTAATCTTAAACACTATGATGTCATCCAATCTCCACAGTATTGGTGAAGCATGTTTTAATATTCCAGCTCTTTTGATCTTGTCTCGTAAATCCCTCAATCTCCTTAATTATTTTAATTGCTCTTCTTTAAATTCCCCTTCAGTGTAATTTTCTAATAGGAAGATTCCCCCAAAATATCCCAGGCATGACCTAGTTAAGCAGTAGGCAAAGGTAAGTCATGCCAAAGGAGCGGAAGAGAAGTCTGTTAGTTCCTTCCTTGGTAATGGGATCCATCACCTGGATGCTTATATTCTGTGGGCTTTCTGACGCTCTGTAAGACCATATATAACAAGTGGCTAATAACTGTCCTTTAAAATGAAGTTTAAGAAAGACTCTATACTATTCTCTGAAATAATTCATTAGCTTTTTCAGCTCTTCAGTTGAAGTCCAGTGATTACCAACCATAAAAACAAGGAGTATGGTAAGATGACAGTTTGTTCTTTTTCTTTTTTTTTTTTTTTTCCCCACAGCAAATTTAATTGGAAAGATGATTCTCTACCTGTCTTCTAGTAGCAGTCCACAATGTTTGGCCTTAAACAGCAAAATTAATGCCAGGAAAAGATCTGCAAGACAAATTGATGTTCTATTTTTTTTTTCCCATGTAAACCTGGTGAAGCTGCTTCATGGTATATAAGGGCATAATTGAGCTAGGCTCCTGGCACGTATGAACAAATACTTGTAGGTACTTAGGTGACAACATCACTATTACCTTCTTCTGACTATTCCACAATGGAAAGATAACGTAATTAGTTCAGCTAAACAAAAGGCTTTGGTAATTTCTTCGCCGGCCACTGAAGTCTAAGAAAGAAAAAAAGAATTCAGTAAGCTTCTTATGTACATGAGGTACTGAAACAACTGCAGCCACTGTAAGCAGAGGTGAGAGACATAAGAGATTCATCAAATACAGGAATCTTCCTGGCTGCCTTGTGGCAGCTGCATGTCTGAACGAAAAATCAGCAGAAAGACCAGAGAAGGGAGCAAGGAAGAGTGATTTATTTATTTATTTATTTATTTATTTATTTTTAAGGCATGGCACTAAGAAAAAGCAGGAATCTTGGTGAAATGGCAGCAAGTACACCCTATCTACTTGCATGTGGGGAATGAGGGATTATATGATCCCCTGTAACATCCAGGATTGGATCAAAGATATTTAATGGGAACCTGCAAAGCCCAGGTTTTTGGCTAACTTTGGCTATTTTGGAGAGAGAAAAAATAATAATAATAAAAAAAAGCTTCTTATGGATTGACTGAGTCAATTAACACCAACCTGACAAAGCTGTAGTTATTGCAGATCTGCAGACATCTATGCATTTTTTGATGCAGTTCACCAGTGAATGTTTTTGCTTTGATCACGGTGCATGTGGAATTGTACTGTTCAAAAGGAGGACAATCTACACTTACATTGAAAAAATGTTACTGCAGCTTATGGAAATAATGACGGTAGTACATTAGCTTGGGTGATAATGATTATTTGTAAACTTCTTTTGTTAAAGGTGTGGAATCACATGAAATCACCGATGCCGTGGCATTGTTCAAATTACATCTCAATCCTGCCAAGACCTCTGCAAGAAAGGAACCAAGAGCTGTAAGATGTGTAATAACTGACAAAATTAAACACCAATCCTATCACTAAATAGTTATAGATGGTGTGTTTTCTGGGTTTGTAACTACACATGGCTCGTACCATTTGTGGCTTCAACATGCAATTTTTAGTTATCCTTCATTAAAAACAAACAACAACAACAACAACAAATCAAACAAAAAAGACTTGAAATGAAGGGTTTTAAGGATTCTCTGGTGCTAGCTCGCCTGAAGCAAGCACCCTGCTTGCTCAGCACAGGCCTTGGGCGAGGAGCAGCTCTGTGGCAGCTGCACGGCCCCAGCGCTGAGGCCACCATCGCCATTGGAAGCTGATCCATGGCCTTAGCGCTGGGAGAGAGTTAAGGGATTTTGGGTGGCGGGGAAGCGAATTGAATCTTAAAGGAAATCGAGACTGGTTTTTATTTTTTATTTTGCTTTGTTTTTTCCCCAGCCGTAACGACTGGCCCCAGCAGGACGGCGTGCGGAAGCCCACAGTGGGAGCCTCAGAGGGGCGGGCACCGGCACCGCTGAGCGGCCCGCGGCCTCCGGCTCGGGGAGCCACCGCGGCTCCCGACAAGCCGCCGCCATCTCCCATCGCGGGTCCCAGCCGCGGCCGCCATCTCGGCCAAGAGCCGCATCCCGTCCCCTCCCTCCCGCTAACGGCCGCGGCGCCGCCATCTCGTCCCGCCCCGCCCCGGGCCTCCCGAGCCCCGCCCGGTGCGGGCCCATCGCCGCGGCGCCGCCGCAGCCCCCGCGCCCATATAGGCTGCCCCGCCGCGCTCGCCGCGCCGCTGCCTCCTCCTCCAGGCATGGCACAGGGCTCTACCTCACTATGGCAGCAGCAGCGCGGCACAGCACCCTGGACTTCATGCTCGGCGCCACAGGTACCCGCGCGGGCTCTGAGGGGACCCTTCCCGCACACCTTTCTCCCCATCCCTGGGGGGGTCGCCCCGGTGGGAGCGGCGGTGCTCGCCCTCCTGCTGGGCCCGGCTGCGGCAGCCCCGCTCCGTCCTCCGCCGCGCAGATGCCCTCGTTTCTCGCTCGCCCGCCGCCGCCATCACCGCCCCCGGGCTGCCTGCGCGGTGCGGTCCCGCCGAGGCCTCCGCCGGGGCCCGCCGCCGCCTCCCGCCTCGGGCAGGGCCCCCGGCCGCGGGGGTGTCGCTTGGGGTGGAGATGGAGGCCTTAGGGTGGCGGTGGAGCCCCGTGAGGGTGGGAAAGGGTGGGTGAAAGGCATGGGGGGGGGGGCGGGGGGGGTTCGTCCTTAATCCCACAGCAGAGGCATGAGGGGAGTCGTTGGAAACGAAAGGCAGCGTCGCTCCGCGGCTGGCTGGCTGGCTGTAGGGGGCACGGTGGAGCCGAGAACCAGGAGGAAGCCACCACGTTTCTCGGCAGGCAAAATGCGTGAAAAGGCCCCCTCGTTCGGGGGGAGCCCTGCTGGGGGCCGAGCGCGGGCAGGGGTGGCGGTGAGACACCCCCCCCCTCCGGCCACTTGCTGCCTGGTCGCCCCCCACACAACACTTCCATTTATTGTGTGTTTTTTGTTTGCTTTTGCAGGGAGGTAGGAGTGAAGGCAGTTCTCCGCATCTACAAAGAAAATCTGTCGATAGGTTGAGTGGGGAGAGGGGTTTCTCTGTCCCCAGGGCTTTGTTGCGCACTGTGCCCTTCGTGAGGTTGCTGTGTTGGAGCCTCAGGGAGACACTGAGAGCAGAGAGGGGGGAGGATGTAAATGGAGTTGTTCTCAAAGCAGTTTGCTTTAGAATATGCAAATGTGCTTCGAGGTGAAAGTCTTTAGGTGGTTTTATGGTGAGGTCTTACAGTGCAGCTTAGTCACTCATGGTAAGCAGACACCAAGCACGCTGTGCGTTATCCTGCCATTTTCCTTAGAATCATAGAATCATTCAGGTCAGAAAAGACCTTCAGAATCATCTGGTCCAACCATCCCCCTACCACCAATGTCACCCACTAAGCCGTGTCCCTAAGCACCATGTCCAACAGTATGAACAGAACCAAGAAGCTAAGCCAGTCTAAAATCCAGTTTTGTGGAACCTCCTGTTCCTCCCCAGTCCCAATGCAGTGATCTGTTTGCCTGCTTGGTGCACAGAGCTCTCATGCATTGCAGTGCTGGCATCTGCAGAGGAGTCAGAAATGTTAGAGGAAGGTGTAGGACTAGGTGTACTGAAAACAAACCAGAGTTGTATTAACTGCTCTATGATATTTAAAACTATACCATTAATTAGAGACCGTGATAATGATCTTAAACACTTCTCACTCCATTTCCGTTTTCTTTTGAAGACAGTGCTTGCATCTTTCACCAATTAGGATGGATGCAGAAGTGTTGCTGTGCAGACCAAAGGAGGGAAGAAGCTTTTTCTCCTTGTGTTTGTTTCAGCACAATAGACATTTGTAGTGAGAGGCAAAGAACTTTTCAGAGCCCGTGACAGCTCTGTAGTTCGCTGTAGTGTATGTTTCGTGTGGCATTTTCCTTTTGTCTAGTGCTTGTGGCCAAGCCATAAAGAGTTGTCTGTAGAGAAAGATTGGTGAATGTAGACTTGTGTTAAAGGACTTAAATTCTAATGCAAAATCATGGAACATCAACTATTTTTTTCTAACTTACTTAGTAAAACTTCTGAATGTTCTGAAATGACTTCTTATAATCAGATGCGTGGTTTTGAACCTTCTATTATCTTGTGAGGGTAATACTACCACTACATCTCAGCTGAAGCTGTAGCATCCTTGTATTCTAGAAAATGCATAATCTGCTAACTTCTTGGTTGATGCACACTCTTTGTTCCTTGAAACATTATCTGCCCTCAGTTCTTGATGAGTTACTTTTGGTAGGTTCTAATACAGCTGTTGACTCCTAGCTTGTAGAAAAGCAAGACTTTACCCTCTGAGAGCAAGTATTTTTCAATAGTTCGTTCATATTCCATTATAATGCATCTTGCAGTAAGTGTACATGGTCATGGTGTCTTCAAGTAAGAACCTGCATATGATTGAAGGGTTTGGGTTGGAGGGGACCTCAAAGATCACCCAGTACCAGCCTGCCTGGCATGGGCAGGGATGCCACCCACCAGACCAGGTTACCCAAAGCCCTACCCAGCCTGGCCTTGAACACTTCCAGGGATGGGGCATCCACAGCTTCTCTGGGCAACCTGTGCCAGGTTATATACAAGGGTGGTTATGTATGATAGTTGAAGTCATTTGAATATAATGTTTGAGTGTTTGTTTAACACCCAATATAGTATCTATCCAGTATTTTTCCTATTCCTGAAAGGAAGAAGGACTGCTGGTATTGTCTAGTATCAGGATTGAACATGACTGTAAAGTGTGGGATAGTCTTTCTGAGTTGTTAACACTTTATAGGAATCTCTCCTTATTAATCCTCTTGCGTGTAACTTGTTTTAATCCTCAATCTTTTGAGGGTCCTGAGGGAAGCTGTAGTTGGGTATCAGTGAAAGGATTTGGAGGGGATGCAGCTCTGTAGGACCTCAGGCAGAGTTTGGATCTCAGGTAGGATTTTATCACGTTAATACTTGTGCAGCTATTAGCTAGCGACTGCTTATGCTGTAGAATGGTGTGCATTCTGATGGGTGATCCCTATGGGCTTATTTGCTTGTCATGTGCCAAAAACCTTCAACGGCAGCCCTGTTGTCTTTAGGCAGTTCAGTTTGTTCAGGATATGGGACTGTGGTCCATGTTCAGTTCATTCTTCAGAATAAAAGTGTGTACCCAACAAGTATCTTGAGAATGAATAATTGGAATATTAGGCTTTTTTTAATATTTGCTGACCTCCCTTCTGTGAGGTTGGTAGTTGGACGTATTGAGTGCTGCCAGTAATGGAAGCATGGTTGTAGAAGTGAAAAAGGAGAAAGTGGGATTTCCTTTTGTGTTGGTTTCAGATCGGGGGTGGTGGGAAGGGTGAGGAAAAACACTGCTTTGGGAATGGGGTTGCTTGAATGAAAACATGTACCTCAATCTCCTGAAAGTTAAAAGAAAACTGCTAGATTTAGTAATGTACTACAAAATCTACAAATTAGAATAAAAAAGGCTATTTTGACTGTCTTCATGATTATGTCTTCATAATTACACCTCATCTAATGACGCATCTTCATTTCAAAAAAAAGAAGTGTTAGGTATAAGTAGGACCGAATCCTTGTCAGCTGGCTAATGCAACCTGACTTTATGGTCAGCTCCTCAAGCTCATTAAAGTAGGAACTGTGGGGCTTGATCTGTTGGGCAGAAGTATTTTGTTTATCTGTGGCTGCCTGAGCAGATAACCAGACAGCTTCAGCAGGCAGACAGCATAGTGTTCCTTATCCTGAAATGCACAAAGACTGTTTTAACAAACCTCTCCTTTATGAAAAAGGACACTGTTCATTCACCTTCCTTAATTGGGGCAGAGAAGGCTTTAGTTGTGCCTTTTACTTCTGGGCTAATGACATTCTTATTAATTGGTTAGTTCATCAGAAATGAGGAATTTGGGACTTGAGTTACTTAGTTTAACGGCTTCATTATGAAAGTATGTAATGCTTGAGGTCTTATACCTTAACAGAATTGAGTTTAGATTACTACATAATGTAAATCTGCTCATACATGGGAGTGTTTTCATCCATGCATGAAGGTGTCATAGGAGCTTAGTTTTCTGTGCTGTTGAATATAGAAATCCTTAATGTTTTTCAAGATCTTTTAATGAGAGGGAAAGATATATGGAGACTCCATTCAGACTTGTTCTTTGTTACTTGCATTGGGAAGTTGCTTTGAAAACTTAAGTTAGTTTTCCAAGAAGCTCTTAAGTTTTACATTTTAGTGCTTGGGATTATTGCTTGGGGCACAGGGGATTATACAGTTCATTGTGCAGCTGCATGAACAGATGTGCTGGCAAGACTGAGGGCAGGGCGTAGATGAGTGAGCTGTTTGGGGGAAAGCAGAGATTGCTGGAGTTGATGCAGTTAATGAAAGAAACTAGTGAAACTGTTCTGTGGATTTGCTCACACTGGGAGTTACAGGGCTGTACTGCAGGTAGGGCAACACTTGGGTTTCTAAGAAAAGGGGTAAGTGGACATGTGCGTGTATGTGTTCTGTTTTTTCTTCAAGTTAGTGTTTTTTATGGAGATGGAAAGAAGAGGGAGAAAGAAGAACCTGCAGGCTGAGCCTCCTTTTTAGGTCTTCTGCCTGTAGCTTTGTTTCTGTCCATGGGATCAATTGCTTAATTTTGTGTATGTGTATGTGGAAGAAGTGTTAAGCCTGTCATCAGCAGGAATGCATTTAAATAATAATAAAAAAGCTAATAGCTGCAGCACTTCACATCCACTAACATTTTAGATGTGGGTGATATATTAAGAGGTGAATAATTTACTAACAGCTTTCTTGTGCATACCTGAACTGGCACCATGGATATTGTATTTGACTTGCAAATTTTTTTCTTTGATTAGTGTTTTGCTCTGTAATTGTACTTACCGAAGATGAGCTTCATTTACAAAAAGGGTGGGTTGTGTGTGTTTTTTTTTTGAGGCACTTTTTTAAAGCAGAGGCACTAACTGCTTTGCAAATTAGTTAAAATACATGAAACTGTACTGGCTGAAGCATTCATTACAGTGTAAGAAGGTGCTATTAACTCTGCTGGTAATGCTATGTCTTAGACTTCCAGCCCATTTTTTATGCATAAAGAAATGCCATCAGGTGAAGCCTGAATATATATGGTCTAGGGGGTGTAAAGATTCAACAGTCCTCACATCCATTTTTTTACAGCTGTTTGAATAATACTGCCTTATGTACTGCAATGTTTGACATCCTTGAATATATATAAAAAAAAAAAAAAATGGTCATATTGTTCTGAAAAAGTCCAGTTTATAAGATGTTTCAAGTAACTCTACAAAACATTCTTTCAGGCTTGAGAGTGTTTCAACAGGTGATAATATTGTTTAAAATGTGAACAGTTTATATTACCAGTTGGTGGACTTGAGTTTACACATGACCGGGAGAGACAAATGAAGCTAGTGGAGTGGAGGTGTTAAAACCACATTTGTTGATGTTAAGGCTCAAGCCATGTGTCAGATGAAGGAAGCTTTCTGAGCACGTAAATATGCTGTGTGCAAAGGTGGTGTGTCAGATGTAATGTGTGAGAATGTTGGTTTGCAAATGCCTTTGGCTTCTGTCTTCAGGTACTGCTCAGCACTGATGATCTGTTGGGATACAGCATTACAAGAGGTTTAATGAAATGCAGCCTTCCCATGCAAAATTAAACTTGACCAAGTAGCAAGCCTTGGGAGAGGCTGGGTTGAGAATCTTAAACATTTAAAAGATGAAAGATGCTTCCAATGTGTTGTCCAGAGCAGTGCAACAAATATTTCATGTAATGAGTTTTGTATATTTCAAGTCTGTTGGTGTGCAAAGGCTTCATCTGTATTGAAAAATAGTGAATTTATACAAAGTGGAAAAACCTGTAATACCATTACAGGGTGAAATAACAGTGTAGGGGAAACTAAACAGAGCAGTGTGACTTTTCAGAATGTCAGATGTTGCTCGTAAGGCCTGTAAATGTTTCTTCTAGAGCTACCACAGGACTACAGGGTTTCGGATGAACTGTTCAGTGTTGTTCCAGAAGATTAGTAATTAAAAAGTTAACTATCAGTTAGATGTAATTAGATCCCAGGAATAGCAAAACCACTTCTAAAGTATGCATTTTTCTGAAAAATCCAGAAAGTCATTTGTCAATGTCAGAGTGAATTGAAGAGACTGTTTTTAGCATTCATTAAATCTGCATGTGATCACTGTGTACCTGCAGAAGGTAGAGTGACCCAGCAGTTCTTTGCTGCTTTTATCCTCCCTTTTTTTTTCCTCTGTGGTGGCTGCTCCCAAATAGCTTTTGCTTTGGAGTTGTCCAGGTTGCCAGAATTTGGTGTCTTAAACTTTTTTCCCTAGTGGAATGTTCCTGTAGGACTCACCCTGCTGAACTGAAAGATGTTCCTCTAATACAGCTGGCTGGAAATGTTCCCTCAAATGCTCCTAACAGCAACAAGGGCTTCTAGAAGCTTTGCCAAAATCAAATGAGGTAAAAGCCATCGATACGTTCTCTGTGGTGTGTTCTCTTTAAAATTCATCAGTGCATTGTGGTGTGGGAGCCATCAGAAGTGAGCTCTTGGATATTGATGAATCTACAGGCAGTGAGTAAACCAGGAAAACGTGTTTGTAATGCTTGACTTGCTGAGTAACTCTTTCCTCAGTTATGTCGGAGATGATAATCAAATGCTTATACAAATATAATCAAGGTAGGTTCTGGAAGGTGGTGGTTGTCTTCATTCTTCCCATCAAGTAGTTTTAGTTTCAGACATGCTGCGAGTGTGTTAACCTTGACTTTCCTGGCTCTGTTCTAGGTAGCCATTGTTACAGTGAAAGGTTTCTTTTCCTTTCTTTGGTATTCTACCAATGGCGACTGTGAAGATTGAGCTTTCCTGCAGACCAGCATCTGCTTTGTTTGATTGCTTATTGTTTTGCACTGATAAACACTTTTAAGGGGACTGTTGTGGAGGGTAGATACTTGCTCCTAGAGATCTCCACAGGATTGTGGCATGTGGAGGCTGCATGTACCTGGTGTTCTTCTAAGCTGCTTCTAAGCTCTACCTGGCATACGTCAGGTGAGCAAGTGCATAGAGGTTCTGGGGGACAAAACTGTGGAGACCAGCAAAATAAAGTTAGTAAATGTTTTTAACAAGGCTGAGCTGCTTTCCTTAAGTGACCTGTTTTAAGCCTTCTCTGAGTCAGTCTGCAAGATTTAATGTCTGCTGAAGTGTGTGGCTGCATTTGTAACAATCCGCAAGATACTTACATCCTCAGCTGGTCAATAGGATTCATCCTACTCTACCACTGCGTGATCTTAAAAAGCAAAATGGCCTGCAGTGAGGGTCTGATCTTCTCTGAAAAGTCAAGAATATATTAACTGGAAAGTGCCCCTTTGGTCTGACTGGGTGGTGGGGAAATCAGTATGTGGCACATGATTATAAAAATACATTAATAAGCACTTCAATGTCTACACCTAAAGTTAGTTTTCAAGTGAGTAAGCTCTAAATTGGTAGTGTTTTCTTGTTCTTTCTGCAGCAACTAAATCTGTGTTTGAAAAGGTGTGGTAGTACAGCTGATAACTTCATGTGTGCTAGGTGCTTGCTTTATTTAAGTAAGAAAACAAACATAATGCTTGTATTGGTTTATTGGCTATCTTTATGTTAAAGCATTCTTTCATTGCTGTGATTAGATTCTTACACACCACACAAGTAGTTCTGTGGAACTCCCTCCTCCCCCCTTTTTTCTTTCCTTTCATAGCATTTTAGTGTGGCACTAGCAAGAGCTTCTAGTTAAGTTCTGGTCTTTGGCTGTCTCAAGTCACATTCGTTTACGGCCAGGTAGGTCACTTCCAAGTTGCTGTGTGCAAACAGCTGCTTATGGAGCAGCTGTTAAAGAAACTAAAGAAAAAGTATGTTAAACCCAGCTACAGGCTGAAAGGTCACACAGATTTGTTTTATCAATATTAAGATACTATAACATGGACTTTAATGCTCTGAGATCACTGCAACTCTGTAGTGTATTTGGACTTCTGAACCTTTGGGTTAATTTAATTGAGATTAAGTTATGCTTGTATTCAGTTCTAAAATTGCAACAAATTATTACATGCAGAGTTTGTCTTAATAGAAAAATGGCATGCACTGTACAGGCAATTCTGTCTCTTTTTTAATAAAGATGCCTGTACCTATGAGAAGTTAACTTTATTTTGACGCTTGACTTTGCAGTTTGGCTCACCTGAAGGCTTGCTGTCCTGGTAAGAAGGGGGAGGGAGGGAGTAAAGCAGAAAAGTATATTTCATGCAACGAGTATGTTCTTTAATGTTTCTTGGTCTTTTCATTCTGCCCCTTTACTTTGGCGTTCTCTCCAGTGAGAATATGTAAAAAAAAAAAAAAAAAAATCTCTGTAGGATAGTGGTATATCTGCTACCTAGATTGTATGCTTCTGGTGTATTCTAAAAGCACTAAACAGCATAGTTCTTAACACCAAGTCATAAAATAGATGTAGAATGACCATTGATACCCGAAATGTGATATTCACTTGGAGTGACAAAAAATAATTACATATTAGAATCCTTTTTTATTTTAATGGTGCTCTGCTGCTGGTGCAGGTTTGCTATGCAGCAGAGGTCCTGTTATAGTAAGAAAATCTCCTTGATGGAAGGATTACTGTTCCTAGGAAAGCATTTGTAACAGATCTTGTGTGATGAGGAATAAACAGTGCAACCTTGTTAGCGTTCCTTACTTCTTCATTTAAATGATGTGTTTGAAATTTCACGGGAGTTTGAGATAAAGGGTGGGAGTGCTGTGATATATAGTCCAATAAATCTTCTGTTCTGTTCTCACTAATTAAACTCTGTCATGGTGTTTTGTGACTGAATGTACTGAAATAATTCCTGTCCTTCTAAATCTGTCCTTCTAGCAGAATTTTACTACTTTTCAAAAAATTTTGCCTTTTTAAAAAAAAACTTAGTGGAAATTAAACATTGACTCTCAAATGCTACCACTGAAAGCATTCTACCTTTTCACTTCTCCTTGATTGTGGAGCCACCGTGCCATTCTCAGTGTTGAATTTCAAATGATTAAGATAAACAATTGTGAAAGTGTTAAACATAAGTGCCAAGATAGTGATTGTAAAGTCCATTTTGCAAGATATGTGCTTACTAGTGTTACTTTGAGATATGATGTTACCATTATTCTGCAGTTTGGTAATAGGTCATCCAATTAATACTGGATTAATTTTTAATCCAGCCCACTAACATTGGCATCCAATAACTGAGATTTTATGCACCTGTAAAGCACAGACTTCAGGCTTAAGCCTTAGTGATGTCCAAACGTATTTTTGAGACTGAGGCTACAGAAGCCTTCAGGAACTCCATATTCACAAAAAAAACCCACTGGGATATTTAATACACAAGGTCACTTTTAGTTTTATATGTATAGTTGATTAAACTTTGGGTTATCCTAATACAAAAAGCTTTGAATAGAGGGGAGAGTGAAGGAGTAATTTTTCTAGTGTAGCTTTTCTGTTACTGAAGTGGCTGGAGCTCATAGACCTGTCGTTGCTGAAATCTTAAAGATTTCTTTGAGTATCACCTTAAAGGAGATCGAAAAAAAAAAATCTTACTCCCCTTCAGTGAAGGAGTTGAAAAACAAAGGAAAAAGTCAAACCACTTCTTGCAAGGTTTCAAAAGGGAGAGTGAGGGGAGGTGTTACTGACATTTGAATAACAGAAGGTCAACAGGCTGCACCTCTGGCAATGATGCTTCTGTTTCTATATACACATGCACTTTGCACAGCTTGCAGAAGTCAATGAACGGATGTTCATGATCACTCTACTGTTGCTTCTGACTGAATTCTTGCTGAATGTGACTTTTTTTTAAATTACTGTGAGGTTGGTTGAACACTGGAACAGGTTTCCCATGGAGGCAGCGGAGTCTCTGTCTATGGAGACAGCCCAAACATGACTGGTGTGGCCCTGAGCAACCTTCTGCCACAGACCCTGCTCTGAGCAGGGGCCTGGGCGAGATGATCCTCTGCGGTACCTTCCTTCCAACCTCTGCCATTTGGTGGTAGTGGATGTCCTGACTGTGCCCCAGTGGGATGCTGTTTTGTTGTTTTGGTAGAAAAGTCAGACCTTCTGTGAAATGTACTTACTTTTCCCTGTCCCTCCTTCTTATAGCAGCATTATCTCTTACAATATGTTGAGTCTGGTGCATGAGATGACACCAGTGTTAATATGAAAGAGAGGCAGGAATGTAGAAATGAGGAGGAGTGGGAGTGTCCTGTTTGGTGGCAGTGCACTCTTAGATTGGTATCCGTCAACAGAAGGAGAACATCTTGGGTTGAGTCCCTAACCAACTGGATGCTTTGGGGAAAAGGTGGTTAGTAGCTATGGGGTGTATGTGGGGAGGAGGGAGGGAGCAGGTTGCTTTAACTTGTGTAGAACAGTCTTAAAACTTAGTACTGTGGGAGATGGTTGCTTTTCATAAGTACCTGTTAACACATCAAGCAAAAGCTAGCTTATTTGTCCTGGGGATTCATGAAAACCAACTTCGGGGAGTTATTTGGAGGGGGCCCTTTCTCTTACAAGTGAGGGGTGGATTTATTTACTCGTTTTTGAGTCAAAAGGACCAATTTAGGCAACGTTTGTTCTGAGCTCTTAGCTAAGCCTGCGATGTTTGTGTGTGAATCTCTCTGGATAGCATATTTCAAGCATTAGTGTGCTCTGCACTCATGTTTCTGTGCAGGAAGATGCTTTTAACCAGGATGAAAGGAGTACGGCTTTTAATTAAAACTTGAAAACATTAAAAAAAAATTGCCCTGTAAGGGTCGGTGACTAAGTGCTAACTAGTTGACTGCAAACTACTATGTACTGCTGTATATTCTCATGCTGAGGGTGGAGGAGCCCTAGTAGGGTGAGGCTGAGGATGAGAAATAAGGGAGGGGTTGGCACTCCAACTGTAATTTTTCTTTTACATTTGTTTTAGTGTCTTAAAAAAAAAAAATCTAAAACCTCTGAAATATAGGCATTGGAGCCTAAAGTTTCTTGTGAGTTTTGGATTTCAAAAAAGCTTCAGACTTGCCCAGCACAATGACTTGAAATGGTGAATTTGCATGGCTCTGAACAGAAACAAGGTGCCAGTTGTTGAGGCTGCTCTAGACTCTCAGAATCTTCACACATTTTGAATGTGTGCTAACTCTTAATGAATTCTTAATGAAGTACTTCATTTCATTTGATTTCTCTTCACCTTTCTCTATTAAAAGTGTAGCTACCAAGGGAAAAATGCAGCAGTAGTGCCAAGGCATATATAAATGCTTTAATGCATCCTACTCTTCTGGTTGTGTTACATTCTTCCTTCCTAGAGGAGAGGGCTCAAAATCAGGGTTAGAAAAACTTGAAGCTGGAAATGGGGTGGGTGTTCTCAAATGAGATCTAATCTGTTCCCATAACTTAAAGATTTTGTAAATCCTTTGGTATGAGGAGGTCTTGAAACAGAATATTTTTAGAGATAGTCTGGTCCAATAACAGATTATTGAGATCAGAGTTGGAGAATCTGGATGAAACTGGCTGGTGTTATGCATGAGGCCAGCCTGGATGCTTACAGGAACTGTGGACTTTGAGCTGCCCTCATATTGACAGATGGCTATCAGTTAATGGCTTTTTGGCTGCTAAAACTCCAGAGGAATGTCTGCAACCCAAAGCATCTCTTCTTGGAGTTTACTGGGTTGCCAAGACTGCATTGCTTGAACTGACTGGTCACTAACTGTTTTGAGAAATATGTATATCAAATCTTCTGCACGATGTTCTGGTTTCTGCTCTCTGGAGTTGAAACTCTGGGCCTTTTCATTGCTTCTGGCAAATACCAAATACTTAAAATAATATTTCACACTTGGTAACTTGAGTTTGCTTTCTGAAAGTGTGGAAAAACAACTAAAACCACCTGACAGCCTACTTGAATTAACATTTTGATGCAGATTCAAAGATGTTCTGCTGTTTTTATTGCCATTGCCCTTTTCATTTATCTTGCACTTGACATAGCATATCTGAGCTTGGAGTGAGGTGGTGGCAAGTGGATTTGGGTGAGAGATCTTGAGATTCCCGAGTCTTCGTGATGCCTTCAAGCAACCACTGATGCCTTCAAAGGAGTCTCCCAACTTCAGAGAACTAATTAGCCCTCCGAGGCAAACCTTATGTGGTATAACGAAAGGGAGACCGATGAAGGTACGCATTGTTATTTTAATTTCCTGAAACTAATCGCATAATAGAAAGAGTGCAGTCAATCTTTTGCCTGGCTGCTTAGCAAAGAAATCTGTTGTAGAGTGATGAGCAAGCAGCTAGTTGAGGGATTGGTATCTTCATGGAGCAGAAAGGTATCTGTAATGACTTATCCTATGGTCTCTGCCAAGGCACACCCAATAGCAGTTGCTGAAGTTGTTGGAAGCTGGTAGGCTAAATGTGATATGAACACTTTGGTTCTTCCAGGGAACTACTTTTCTATCTTATTTCTTCAATGTCTTGCAAGAGCTGCAGAAGTGAAGTGGTTTGGGAGTTAGTTGCATACCAGTTCAGAGTGGGTTTCACACTGATTTACTGGTCTGGAAGGGTATGACAAACATTAAACAGCATTATTGTCCAACAGCATTACTTTGGTAAAGACATAAGAACTGAGGGAAGGAAAGGAGCATGGGTTTCTCAAAAAATGAGGCAGGAAATAAAGGAGCAGTGAAAGGAAGCAAATGGCAAGCAAGGAGAGGGGACCACATGTCTAAAGTGCCAAAAAGTTTTGTGAATATATCAGCCTTGAAGCAGCTGCTCCTGTCTTCCCCAAAATAAGGGGGCTGATGAGTGCTGGAAACTGAAAGTTTAAAGTTGAGTTGTGCAAGTACTGGTACAAATAATGTGGATTTTACAGCAGCATAGGGGAGAAAAACATTCGTGTTGATAGCGGACCTTGTGGGTGTTCTGTCCGTGAGGGTCAAAATCATCAACAGTGCTTGCTTCCTACTGACTGAGGAAGAGGTGCTGCAGGGTGGCAGCAATTAAATTATTCACTGCTGTTGAACAGAACTTGTGTTTTATTCTAATTAACAATAAATTACAAAATTACAATGTGGAGAGTTAATGAGATGTAGAAGATGGAAGGTAAATATCTTGGAACATGAAGTTAGGCAATATCAGCAGTAAGAAGCAGGGCCTTTACACACTTAATAAATGTTCTTCCCAAGATACTGGGGAACTGGGTTGTTCTTCTCTTTGTGTAGAGAAAATTAAAATAAATGCTTTTTTCCCCCGTTTCAGTCTTTCTGGTTTAAAAATGTCAGTCTTTCTGGTTTAAAACATACAGGGGTAATTGCAGGCTTTACAAATGGGTAAACATAGGCTTCAAGTTATCAAACTGAGTTTAGTTGACTGGAGTTGTCTGCTTATGCTAGATGAGAAACTTTACATGACTTGGTATGTTTTTCTGTTGCTTGAAGCTTGTACAAATCAGAAACATCTTGGAAGCTATTGCTGATTGTGTCTGCAGGCTGTGCTTACTGGTTTTCAAGGTATATGCATTTGGGAGCAGGGAATAAAACAATGATTACCATAGAATAGCTCTTGAATAGATGGGCGGGGGGAACAATGTGTCATGACTGGAAGCATTTAGTTATAAACTGCATCCAAGTGGCTGTGCCAGGTGACTTCTGCGAGTAATTCTAGATCCTTACCAAATTGCATGACTGTAATAGCCTAGTCTTGTATGTATGTGAAACAAAAATGATTATACTTGCCTCACTGGGGCATCTTACAGCTTAATAGTGCACAGGCCTTCACAGACACTTGCTGGTGTGAGTGTCTTGCTAGTTTTGTTATAATTCTGGTAGGTGCAGCTTTACCAGAATTGTTGATTAACTCATGTAGTCAATTTCCATATCAACTGGCAAGTCTTATGACTTGTTTTCGGGATGCGTGTTTGAATGGAGCTTAAAGTTTTCTTCCAAATAATCTTTATTAGGACTAAAATTGTTTATGCTAAACCTGACACTTCTGAAGTCAGCATACTGATGGAAGTATCTGCATGGACAAAGTTTCAGCTTGCTTTTGGAGATTTCTTTAGTTATTTCCAGTTGGATTTTTGTGCACTTCTGGGCAAGAGTACTTTTCTATAGCATCTTGAAGACTTCATCTGGGAGTCTGCTTTGTTCTAGGTGTTGGAAAGAGGACTTTCCTTCCTGGGCTCCTGCTCTATTTCTGACATGGATAGGCATCTGTCAGAATGGCCTGACCACTCCTTGGTGAGAACGGCTCACAAACCCAATCCCTGCAATTGGTTATTAAGTTGAAGGCTGGTGTATTCTGAAGTAGGTGCTGTCGAAGTGGCAGCATGAACTTTGTTCTCCTTCATTCTGTAGCTTTTCTAAGTCACTGATGGAAGCTAAATCAATTTTCAAAGAAATGATCCCAGAAACACTTAAATTTAGCAGGCATTTAATATCCAGTAAATTCTGGAATTTCGTGCATCTTATTGATCCTACTGTTCCCACACTAAAACGCATTAAGAGTCTTCTGGGTCATTTCCCCAGGAAAGAATTTTTATGCTTTGACGTATGTCAAGGTGGAAACAAAAGCATCTTTGCTTCCATGTTACTGTGTACTAACAGTTACTTTTAATACTACTTCGTGATGAGATTCAGCTGTGTATTGTATTGAGAACTCTTGACTTTCCTCTCCACTTGGAAATGAGTATTCAGTTGACAAAGGGATGGAAGGGAAAATGACCACTGTCTGGGCAGAGCAGCTTGCCCTGTTTTGTTTTCAGTGCTTTAAGCCAAGGAAATTACAAAGCGTCTTCTCAGTGTTGGGGTTTATTTGTGGGATTGTTGTTTATTTTTGGTTTTGGGATGTGTATGTTTTTTCTTCATAACAGAAGTAATTACATGAATAAGGCCTGGCTTGGATTGTGGTAAAGTTGGTGACCAATAACAGACATAGTAAAAGTACTCATTATGTCAGTCGTAGATCTCTCTGCTCAGAGACAAAGACTGATCTAAAAGAATTTTGTTGGAATCTCCATCAACTGGAAAATAACTTAATGAGTTAGGGAGGTGGGGAGGCACAGGAGTTGAAAGGTATGTAATAAAAGGTTTTTTTGACCTTGCACAAGATCAACTGTAAACTTTAAAGCTATTGTTCACACAACTCAAAGAAATACTCCAGGCTGCCAGCAAAAAAACTGTTCAGTTTTTTTAAAAAAAAAAAATAGTTGATGTGGAAAATCTTCATTGACTTTTTTCTATCTTGCAGCTGATTGCAATGCCGTTCTTAAAGCTCTACAGCCCGTTTTTCAGGAGCAGGGAATGACAGAAACAGTTCATAACTGGGAAGATCATGGTTATTTAGCAACCTACATCCAAAAAAATGGCAGGTGAGTTTTTTTCTCCCGATAAACTTCCTATCTATCCTCCTTACAAATATTTTTCTCCCTGTATGATATCATGTTGCAGGGTGCTGGCGGGGCAAACATTTTTACCATCTTTGTGTATGAAGTGACTAAAATAAAGCAGAGTACTGCTGAGAATCTTGTCCATGTCATCTTGTGATACGGCTGTCACTAGTTGAATTGGTCCAACCCCCTGCCCAAGCAGGGGCACCCTGAGCAGGCTGCCCAGTGCTATGCCCAGGTGGCTTTTGAGTATTTCCAAAGAGGGAACCTCCACAACCTGGAACCTCACCAGCCTCTCTGGGCAACCTGTCCTTTTTTGGTGACCTGTACAGTCAAGTGCTTCCTGATGTGCAGAGCTAACCTCTTGTGCTTCAGCTTGTGCCCATTGCCTCTAGTGACTCTGGCACTAGGTACCACTGAAAAGAGCCTGTCTCCATCCTCTTTGTATCCTCCCTTCAGGTATTTATGGACATTGAGTTTCCCTGTACCTCCCCCTCCCCCCCAAGCCTCCTTGTCTCCAGGCTGAACAGTCCCAGTTCTCTCAGCTTCTCCTCATACGTGCTTCAGTCTCTTCATCTTTGTCACCCTTTGTTGGATTCTCCAATATGCCCATGTCCCTCTTGTACTGAGTAGCCCAGAACTGTAGGTAGTACTCCAGGTGCATCCTCACAGATGCTGAGTAGAGTGGAAGGAGCACTCCTCCTGACCTGTTGGTGTTTTTGGTTGTTGGTTTGTTGGTTACTTTACCTAATGCCACTCAGGACACTATTAGCCTTCTTAGCAGCAAGGGCGCATTGCTGACTCATATTCAGCTTGGTGTCCAGTAGGGCCCCTGGGTTCTTTTCTGCAGGGCTGCTTTCAAGCTGGGTGGCCACCAGCATGTACTGGTCCCTGTGGTTGTTCCTCCCTGGATGCAGGACTCTGCATTTCTTGTTGAACTTCGTGAGATTGTCAGCCCATGTGTCCAGCCTGTCCAGGTCCCTCTGGATGGCACTGTGGCCCTCTGGTGAGTCAGCCACTCCCTTCAGTTTCATGCCATCCACAAATTTACTGAGGGTGTGCTCTACTCGAATTGTTGAGATTGTTAATGAAGATGTTAAACTGGAAGGGACCATGTATTGACACCCCCCCCCGCCCCTGTGGTACTCCACTTGTTACTGGCTTCCGACTAGACATTGCACCACTGACCACTACCGTCTGGTTCTAGCCATTCAGACAGTTTTTGATCCACCTCACTGTCTGCTGATCCAGCCCATACTTCAACAGTTTCTTTATGACTATTCATGGGGGAAAAAACGAGCATTGGTGTAGTGTGCTCTTGGCAACAGAAAAAAGTTGGTCAACTTAACATTTTCTGTGGTAAAGCATAGCCCTTGTGGTATATCATTTGTTGCTCTGAGTATGAGCTTGGGATTTCAGTGTACAGGGGAGATGGAATAAGTAAAGAAAAGCTACCTATGCTCGAAGCTTTTCAGAACTTCTCTCATTTCTCAAGTAGATTACTATAGGGGAATCGGGAAAGGAGGAGTGGGGAAAACAGGATGCTGTTTCTTGAAAACCACATGGAATACATGAGCTTTACTGATTGAACCACTCATAGCAACTTCTAAGCAGATTCTTCCCTGTGTTTTGTACTGTTATCAGGTGCTTGCCAGCAGCAGTGCTTCTTGAATCATCCAGCTTTTTACTGTTGCCAAATGCAACTTTAAGCTTTTGCACCAGAGCGTAGTTGGCTGTGCTCTTATTACTGTGAGAAGATGAAGATGGGGAGATGGGCCTAGTGGCCTCCCTGTAGCGAAAGAAGGGATGGTTTGTTATGTTGTCTTGGTTCTAGATAACCCTTGGTATGGTTTACTATGCTAAGTAAAAGAGCTGGGGAGCAATTGCAGTCCCTCAGACATCCATGCTGCTGTGGACTCCTGGCTTGCTTCTTGGACTTCTTTAGGGCTACACCAACAGCTTGTCCATGAAAAAGCTGGCAGGATCCTGAGGCTAGTTTTATCCCAGAGACTACTCCCAAAAGACAATGTCAATGAAGCTCTACAGTTTGAGCTGCTTCTGTCATGTAGTTGTATCAAATAGCATTTTTCTCTCTCGTACACCCCTCATGCCGAGCTCCAGGACATGCAATGCATACAGTCAGCTTCATGATACAACATACTTATCCAGTGGCTTGAGAGCCCTTGTCACTTCAGATACTTTAAATACCAAGGAGTCCAAGTAAGACATGAAAAGATTTTCTTCTACTGTAGCACTGCTTTTCTTTCCTGAATTGTATATAGGCTGACTTGCTCTGCCAGTCCCCATGTAACATGTTGGTTTTAGCAGTCACATATAGAATTTGCCCCTTCTCCCTATAAATATGCAGGTGCAACAAACTTGCCTTTAATTGTTCTCCCTTGTGTATTCTGTGCTTCACTGTATGTATCACTAATCCAAAACGTATATGGGTTCTCCAATGGATATGATAGTTGTCAGAAAGTTTTAGTTGGGTTTGGTTTGCATATCAAATGACTATTATGAGCTTAATGTTAAATTGGGTACAAACGTTGTCAGTTGAAAAGTATATTTCCTAATGAAGATGCTTAACACTGATTTTTAGAACTTTGAAAACTTTTCATATAGCACAGGTCTTAGAGGCTTGGCTATTTCCAGATGAGTAATCCAAGAGATCATCCTGAACATAAGGTATTGAATTTTGTGAGGCAGCATCTCAAAACTGAAGAAGGAAGAACAACACTGTGCAGAAGAGCTCCTAAAGAGGAGATAGCCACTTGAAATGTGAAGTTTTCTCTAGTGCAATGCTAAGTGTAAACTAATAAAGAGTGGTTATTGCTTTCTTTTGGTGGATTAAATGCAATCTGGACTATGCTGTATTCTAGACTTACTTTCCCTAGAAGTTACACATTTTAGCTAGTTAACTCATTGTCTGTAGGGGCATGAAAGCACTTTTTCCTATGCTTTGCCAGCCCTATTGAACAAACACTGACTTTCATACAGTAACACATGCAGGAGCACTCTGTGAGTTTTGGGACCTCCGCAGTTTTGTTTCCTTGAGTCATGTGGTTTTAGTTCCCTCATGGAAATGGTGTATACTTTTTCTGTGGCAGTCTCAAACAGCCTATTTCTGTTAATGTCATGTGGTGCAGTTAGAGTTAACTGAAACAAGTGAGGGTGTAAATACAAGCCAGGAGCCTTGACAGGTCAAAAACACAAGCCAATTGACAGTTTCACAAAGGGCAAAATGAATTGGTACAGGTACATATACTGAAGCTTTGATGCTAACCAAATGGGCTTTGTTTCAATACTAGTGATTTTGTCTGCTTTTTAATTTGGAGACCTAAAACTATTGTAAGCTTTTTTTATGCTAATCAAAAACAAAAGAGAAAACAGTATCTGGTACAACTAGTGAGAAATTAACATGGGAGTAGAGACTTTCCTTCCCTCCAAAACAGAGTACTCCTGGAAATTAAGTAGTTTGTAGTGGAAGAGAAAAACAAAAATTATGAGGTACAATGTCTGAAGTTGCAGTTTTGACATGCACTTTTCTGGTAAGCATGGTGGATATGGCTGGTTAGAGAACTTCCACAACAAGCGGAGGGGGAGTAGCTAGCTCACAGATAAAAGATGTATGGGAGTTGGGGTTTTGTGAGTATGCACACACAAACACATTTTCAAACCAGCTGAAGATGTCTGAGCCCCTGCAAGATAGATGCACAGGTGTTACAACAAGTTGGGTACTAATCCTAAGAAAAGCAAATGTTTGAGTTGAGATTGTAGATGTTGTTTAGCCATGTATTACTATCTGAAGCCTGTGCAGATAACCCCAATAGCCTGTAGGGTGCCCTGTGTCACAGATTGTTGAATTGTAGGCCTGGCTCTTGACAAAACTTTGACAAAGATACTGTGTGCGAACAGCTCTGTGGAGGGCTGCAGTTGTTGAATGGATTGGAGCTGATTTAGGGATTAAGCCATGCTTTCCTGTTGTCATTACCAAAGCAACAGCTCCATGTTGTTCTTTGAAGTTAAGTAAGCAAAAGTCATGTTTGGCAACTTTACCTGGTCCATTAGTTTACTGATGTACTCTTCGGGAGGGAGAGGGGGATGAAAGCACACAGAGAGCAAACTAATCAAAGGAAGTTCAACTGAAAATATTTTACTAAATGTGTTGTCAAACACAAGTATGAATGAAATATCCGTTCATGCTCCAGAGCTGGGCAGGAAATCTCTCACTTCAGCCAATCAAGTCATTGTCTGTAGTGAATGAACGAGCTTTTCTGTGCTTTGCCAGCTCCAGTGAGCAAGTGCTGCACTGGGGAATGGTAGTATGTACTAGCTACTGTTCTGTGAGCTCTGGGACCTCAGCAGTTTTGTTTTCCTGAGATGTATGTTTTCAGAACACTGGCAAAAACTGTATACACTTTTTACGGGCCCCTTAAATAGCCTGCTTTCAAAGAAGTGTTGCTCGAGTTTGGACTGGACAGTTTAAAAAAAAAAACTGTGAAGTCTTCATTTTGCCTAATGTACATAGTACTTTATGGAACAGAGTTATATGGCCTGTTACATCTTAAGGTTTAAAAAAATAAAAGCCAAAGTAAGAAGATCATTGAAGCTGATACTGTATTGTGGTAGCCTTACTGCTCATAAATGAGTACTCTTCTGTGTACATGTACAGCTATTAGGATTTTTCTCTTTATTGTTCTTCAGTCTTCCTCACCCACATCCATCCACTCTAATGTTTCCCTGATCCCTCTTATGTCATGTTCTGCCTAAAAGCTCTTTAAAAACTCACAAAATGGGAAATCTAGAGCCAGTGTTTCTACGGTACAAGATTGTGTTTTCAAAGGCTTTGACCTCCCATATTTGTGCATCTATCTTAAGCTTCTCTATTCTGTCTGAATTCTTGTGTAGAGAAATGCAATCCTACTGGCATTCGACTTCACTGTTTGCAGCAGTGCAGGATTTAGCCAGTTGAAGGTGTTTTTTTTTTTTGTCACTGAGATGACGATGTTGAATACGTTAACACCATGGTGGGGGGGATGAGCATTTTCACTTTTTTGTTTCCCACCTTAGTGTTTTGCTAACCACTGTATGCTAGTCAGCATATTTCAAAGGAGCAGGGTGGGCATTCCTCAGTGCTGTGTCAGATGAAAATGTTGTGGTTTATTAATTGAATTGGCCAGAGTGCAAAAATGGGCTGAAGAGTCGGAAGCAGTTGCTAGGAATCAGCAACAGTTTAGAACTATGAGAGCTTTCATTGTGTTAATTTCCTTCTTTTGTAAAAAGAGAACAAGAATAGTCGTGCAGTGAAAAACTGGCTGCTTAATTCCTTAAGGTCCCTTAAGTACTTAGTAATTAAAATGAAGAGCATTTAACAACAACAAAAAAGTAGGCTTTATTAAGATAATGTCATTTTTTTTTTGGTTTTGGAATTTCCTAGTATAAACAGGTTTTCATTTCCTCCCTCATGACTAATTTGACAGGTGGCAACTTTCTTGGCAAGTTATTCTTCAAATACTTGAACTATTATGTCAGGACTCCAAGTTAGTCTTTCAGCAGATAAAAGCTTTGACGGAATGAAGAGGGCTGTTGTAGGTACCAGTCTGTTTATTCAGTTTTGATCCCTAGGGAAAAAAAAAATCCTTTCCCAAATGTGTAGGGTTGCGGCATGTCCTACTCCTCGATACAAGGAGCTAAGGCAGGGCATACATTTTGGCTTAAAATAGTTTGATTTCCCTACTTCTACTTCTTTTTAAGTTCAGACGTTTGTCCAAAACCTTTATTGGTTTAAAACAATTATTTCTTAATTTGTGCAAACATAGCAATGTAGTATTTCCTAACGTGATGTTCCCAGTTGTTCTGGGTGGCAAGATCCAGTACTGTGAAGACCCAGTAAAAGTGTTTCTGTAATCATGATGGGTTTGCATGCAAGCACAAAAAGCCTGGGTACTGCTGTAGAAGACTATGCAGATGCAACAGTAGAACCTTATTACAGTGAGGGCTGCTTTTCATGTGCAGATTTCCTTTCCTAATGGAAAGGAGAGGATCCCTCCTTATTTTTGAGCTTTTTCCTCACTGCTTTTATGACAGTACATGCAAGCACACACCAAAGGTGGTAGGTATTTTATTTCAAAACTAGGAATTATTTTTTTTCTGTGAAACAAGAAGCAGGAGGGAATTCTTGTGATGTAAACGTTAATTTTTGCAGCTCATTTATCATTTGGATTGTAAAGTAATCTTTGCTATATTTTTATGGGTAGGAAACTGAAACTGTATTATCATGGTTCTTTGACATTATGTCCCCCCAGTATTATCATAAGAGGTGCTGCTGAAAGCCTTCATTCACACATTTCGCTCAGTAGACAATTGTAACAAAAGCTAAAGTAGCCTTTGCTGTCTGCTGACTTAAGTTAGGAAGTCTGTGCGTTCAGCCTTGGCCTGCTGGTATTGCCTTAATACCACTGATCTGGTCACTTTTCTGAGTGCACGCTTGCACTGTTTAATGATGATGTGTTTTAGTCCTTACTGGCTTTTGAACTTACTTTGGGCATTGGATTTCCAGCCAGGTGATTTTTAACAAATCTATAACCAACCTGGATATGTATCAGTTCCTTGAAGGGTTTTCAAATTTAATTCCAGGTTGTTCAACATAAATTTACTGTGTGAGGGCAGAGATTATCAGCCAGACTTTCAGAACTTGAATTACTGACCACTGCACTGCTCCAGTCTGCTTTCTGCTTTCTCTCTCTACTTTCAAGGTGTCAGGACCCCATTCTTTCAGTAGAAGTAACAGTTGGACCCAATGAATGATGGTTCTGCAGCATTTTTGTCTCTGCACCCTCATGCTATCATACAGGATAAGTCAGAAGGTGTGCAGATGTGCTTTTTAGGGCAACCCTCTTCTCTGCCTCTCCTTGCCTCCTACCCCCCAAAAAAGACCCCAAAACAGAGCCAGTAATATTACTTACTGAGGAAACTTCACGGAGGCACGGGAAATTAAGACAATGCCAACTGTCAAGTCTTATAACAACCATGTGATTTTTTTTTGATTTTTTTTTTTTTTAGGAAAGGGAACTCAAGTCATGGGACAAGAAATTTGTTATTGGCTTGTTGCTTTTGTTTGTGTAAATAGCAGCCCCTGAAGTATGGGAATAGACTAGTAGAAAGATTTTTCCAGCAGTGTGAAGCTTTCTGGTATCGTGCCAGATTCAGGACGCTTAATAGCAGTGCCATCTAATGAGCTGTAAGGACCCATCTGTCCCTAGTGCCACAGTTCTGAGGGCATGGAGCAGCTCTCTTGGCTTCACCAGAAGCTGTGAGTGGTTGTATCCAGAACCCTCTGGAGTCACCGGTGCTCTCTGCTCGCTTCTCCGGTTTTGCTTAGCGCCTCCTGTATTGCAGGAAATACACATAAACTGTAACCTTATTCTTGCAAGGACAACTCCTTCACATGCTCTTAAAGGCTGAGCGAGGAGAATTCATAACTCAGAAGTTGTCCCAGGTTTTTTTGGGCTGTTAGGTAGTAATTTTGAGGAGCACCTCTGGAAGTAGACTGAATTTACCAGATAGGAATGGATAAAATGGGAAATGCAGTGGATGGACTAGGTAGATGGACTTCTCAAGGGAAGCATTCATTTAAATTGTCCTACTTCACTGAGACATAGCAGCTGAGTACTTGCTCACTGTGTGCATTGAGTATAGATGGTAGGATTTTCACCAGAGCTGTCCTTTGCAGTAGCTGGTCTGTACCAAGTACAAAGAGAAATTAGGAGAAGCAAGCAAGTAATTTGAATCCCTTTGGTTCAGTGGAGTGTAAAGTCACGGAGAGAAGTGCTTAAAAACTCAAGAGACCAGTAGAGACTTGGGGGCAAGTAGGGGTGTTCCTGCCCTTTCTTTTTTAATTTTAGTAGCTGTGTCTTGTTGGTACTGATAAGAACACCAGCTTAAATTGCAAGATGTTGCAATTTCCGTGCATAGCCTGAAGTGGCCCAGTGTGAAAAGTACTGAACTGTATAAGCCACCAGTGGGTGGGACACGGTACAGTAGTACAGTAATGCAGTAAGTACAGTAGAATGAGTTTATCCAATTTTCCCTGAACACTTTCATATATAGTCTGTATGATAGAAATAAAAAGCTGCCCCAGGAATGTTGGAATACCGAAAATACTTGCACTGCTGTTCTTCTGATTAGCTCATAAACCTGGTCTCTTACATGGCAGAACTCTAGCTGGTAGTTAAAAACAACAACAACAACAAAAACAACAGAAAGACCTGTGTTTACTCCTTGACTATTTTCATTCTTTCATTAGGATATTCTATGCAGGAGTAATTTCTTATGCAGGAGTAATTTCCTGCTAGTGGTTTTGGTGGGAGTACATGCTTTATGGTTATTTGGTGGTTTAGTTTAATGGCCATTGCAGAACAGGCGTTTTCTGGTGCCTAATTAAAAATACTTGTAGGGAAGACACCTAGTGGACAAGTGCTGAAATGTAGGTAAGGTCACTAAAAGTTGGTGCCTGGTGGTTAGGCGGGGAAACCATGGTGGAAGTGTGTATACTGTATAGAAATATCTTTCTATAGGCAAGACCTATACATAAAATCTGGAGGAAAGTCAGAGACTTCCCAGGCTTGTTTTTCAAAGAGAAGTGTTTGGCACCCTGGTTCATCTGTTACTTTTGAACAAACCACAGATACAGTTCACTGATATCCAAAGCCAGTTGTCCTTCAGCGGTGCAGTGAGTGTGTTTTTATTCTTGCATCACATCAGGCAGTTTCATCATTTGATCACTTTGCAGTTACCAAAAAAATTGTAATCTTCAGGTAACATCTACAGAATATTACAAATTTCTTGTCTGGCTGCAGCTGTGGTTGTGTTTGCTGCCCAAAGCTCCCACTAACACATGAGAAGTGGTGTAGGCTTTGGGGCTCACAGTTTAATAAAGAAGCTGTGGAAAAGCCAAATAAAAGATGGGAATGGTGGAGGGAGGGGAGGAGGTCATCCGAACTTTTTGCCTTAACAGAAGGAGTTGGTTTGTTATTTGCCTTTGAGACTGAGTGGGGTGATAGGAGCAGACATGCAAATAAAGGGGCATTCAGTGAAGTGTCTGTAGCTTTACCTGGAGTTTCTCAGTGTTGTGCTAATGAGCCTCCATCCCTCAATACCCTTCTTTCTTTGCTCCACTCTTCTGTTCCCGTCCCCTCCTCTGTCCTCTTTACTTCAGTGTGTGCCTCCCTTCCCTTTACTTCCTTTGTGTACTTGTAGCCTTTCTGTTTCTTTTGTCTTCTCCCCTCCCCAGGATGGAGAAAGATATAGTTTCTGTTTCTGTTTTCATGTGTCCTTCCCATAAGTACTTATCTTTTGTTCGTTGCAAGTTCCAGAAGGGCTTCCAAGTTATTGGTTGCTGTAAGAAACAGGGCGTACAGCAGTAGTTTTGTCTGTGCTTGCATCTGCACTCATCAATGAGGATTTGCTGCTGCAATTTGTCAGTCAAAGCCATGCTTGCTTCAGGAGGTTTATTGTTTCTGGTGTGTACATTTTCATTCAGCTTTGAACGTCAACACTGTCTCTGTGAGCAATTGCTATAAATTTTTAAAAAAGACACCAAAAAATGAGAAGGAAGGTAGAGGGGAGGGAACATTCCCAGTTATTTTCTTGAGCTTTGTTTTCAGTTTTAAAGAAAGCCCCACTTGCCCAAGCAGGCCTTACTCAAAGAGCTGAGCGCAGTAGTCAGTGTACTTCCCCCTCATGTAGTGGCTGTTCTGGTTTAAACACCATGTTCATTAACTTGCTGCCTGCTGATTAGTTATGTAGTAATTGGCATGCCCTTAAAACTTCCATTTACTGCTTAGTGACTTCTAGAGGAAGAATGGAGCTGGAACTATCAACAGCTGACAGACTGCTGGAAATGGTCATTCTTAATTTAATACAAGTCACTTCAAACTTTTTCTCCCTCTCATTTTTGTTAGTAAACAAAATCATCATCACTGTCTCTCCTTGTCTTGTAGTTTTGCCAATTTGAGAATTTACCCTCATGGATTAGTGTTGGTGGATCTGCAGAGCTACAATGATCAAACAAAAGGAAGAGAGGAAACCGATTGGGTATGAACCTTACTATGCTTACCAAACTGCATAGGCAGCCACTTCTTTTCCCCAGGTCTATCAAAATCTATATCTAGATTAATAGATCTAATATATATCTAGATTAATCTAATTATATCTAATATATATCTAGATTAATAGATCTAATCTATATCTATATCTTCATAAAATGTTTTAAAATATCTAAGCTTGTTCAAACCTAGTGCTTACAGACAAGGAATAGTAATGTTATATAAATATGATCACTCACGCACACGTGCATGTCCTGAGTCTCAAATTCTTTGCTGTAAAAGTTGTAAAGACCTAACAGCCTCAGTTAGGGCTCAGTTCCTTTCCTGTACTCAGGGCAGTGAGAGAGAAGGGACCCACAACATGGTGTACTAGTGTAGGATTTCCTTCTCTAATGTGGGAGATGGTGAGCCTTTATTTTAAAACTTCTACCCCGGGGAGAAATCATTTCGTCTTATCCAACATGAAAGCTTCAGAGCTCAGATATTTGGGGATAATGAAACCTTCCAGGATTCTTGTGCTCCCCCTTTGGGTTGCGTCTTAAAGTGTTAACCTGGAGGACAGTTAAATATAATGATGACAGCTGCTATGGTATGCACATTCTTGCTAGTAATGAAGCTAAGGCAATTAGCTGAGGCTAATTATTCATGGACTTCTAATGTTATATTGCAAAATCTTTCACTGCAGGTGCTGCTTTTTATTGCCTTCCAACTAGTCTAATTTAACAGATGTTTTACGTCAAGTGATCACTTCTATAAATTCCACCTCTCATTTGCTATTTTTTCAGCTTCTAGACAAAGTAGAAGAAAGAATGAAAGAATTATTTCATGGCAACATAAAAAGGGTAAAACGGTAAGTTCACACATATATTTCCATATGTGTCTCTTGGTTGCTTAGTTGCTAAAGATAATAAACAAATTATAGTTTGCTCTACAGCTGTGAATAAGTAGCCTGAAGTAAGAATTTGTGCGTATTTTTTCTCCTAATATTTTAAAATTGTTTTATTGAAGATGCTGTGAGGTTTCTCATTATGTTAAGCTTGATCTTCAGTGTTGTTACTTCGGGCAAGGATTATTTCTTTTACTATTTTCCACAACAGTTGTATGAAGCGGTGTGAGAAAAGGCAAACAAGAGCAGGTTGCTCTGGAAGAGCTGGGGAGCCGAGGGTGGCAGCAGGACAGGCACGGACCTTACCAGGTCCCATTCCACAGCTCCTGAACAGGCCAAGCAGGGCAGGTGATGGCCAGGGCCAGTCACAGCCCTGTGGCTGCCAGGCAGGGCCAGGGTGCTGAGGCAACTCCATGGCCAAGCTGCGTGTCAGGAATGGCAAAAGACGTGGGCAGGCCCAGGCCCAGCTGCAGCACGGCAAGGGCAGGGGCCAGAGCTGAAGTACAGGCCCCTGGCGTGTGGAGGAGGCCCTTCCACAGCTCTGTCACACATGGGTCTGTCCCAGCAGCCGGAGCAGGGTTAGCCAGCTTTACCCCACAGAGATGGCCTTGAGTATGGGCAGCCAAAGCCCCAGTGGGAATGTATATGTGTGCTTGTGGCCCTCCAAGAAGATACAAATGCTTTGTAGCAATTTTTTTTTGTGTGTCACTGAAGGAAGATAATAACATGTTGTGCTTTGCAAGTCTTCCCTCAGTTTGGTTTACTTAAATACAAGATTATATATCAAACTGAGGGGATTGTTAACAGTGGGTTTTTGACGAGTGTGGAGAAAACATTCACACCAGTGTTCCCCAGGGGTCTGGAAAGGGCACAGCTCACTTCAGTGTCTTCACAGTGACTAGCGCCTTGGAGCAGAGGGAGCATTTGCTGTAGACATGAACTTACTAGGTGATGCAGCAGTGTAAAATCAACAAGATATACCTTAAAGACAAGAAGCAAACTACAAAATGGGAAGACAACTAAGCAGTGCTGCAGAAGATGATTCTGAAGGTTATAGGAGACTACATTTAAAGTGGTAGTGATTTGAAAGTGTTGCTATACATTGCGTTATTATATTTTGCATTGTGTGTAAAACAGAGAGAGAGTTGTTTTGCTTTACTTTGTCCTGGTAAAGTCTTACCTGGAGCACAGTGTGCAAATGCAAATCATTTTGTGTATGTGTGTATGAAGGAAACACTTTCTTGGAGGACATTTTAATGCTGAAATACTATGTTGGGAGTTTGTGGAATCCCTGCGATAGGAACTTGTTAAACGTGGGTCAGGAAAAAGTCTGAGGTGATCTAGATTCATGTGGTTACCTTAGTATAGAAAGATGAACCTCTTAGAACAATGGATATGGAATGGATCTTGTAACACATGCCTCAACTTTTTTTAAATTTGCTTTGCATCCTTCTGGTGTTTGCTTCACACATCAGCTCTACTGGAATTACTGCTGCTGCAAATCATTTCTGCCTTTTTCCTTGACCTTGTGAATAGAAGCTCTTGTTGTCAGCATGTGCTGCCATCGTGTGGTTTAGTGAGGGTACAAAATATTTCTTATACGTTCATTGACAATCACTAGTGAATTTGCAGGAAGCTTGTCTGTCTGGTTTTCTCCTGCACCCTCACGTGGAAAAAACTTAAATTTCTGGACTGTATGTGCGGGAAATTTGATGAACTGCATGCCTGCATGTTTTGCATAAAACGGAATTCAATCAGTTTGATCAGTCACTTGCATTTCAAGTATATTTTGTCTTCAGGTGTAATACTGATTTGAATCATACTTGTATTGGAATTAAAAAGAAAAAACAAAACAGCCTGCTTGCCCAGGTGCTTGAACCACATTAAAAAAGTAATGCAAACTATCAGTTGAGATTTTACATATGTGGATATCAAGGATTGTGCTTAAACACTGCAGACTTGGCTCGGTTTGAAACACTGTAGTAGTTCACTTCTGTGTATGCATATGTGTTTAAAATGTCTCTCAATACAACTTTAGAAGGGTGAGGCTCTCTAATTTCAAAGAAATAGCATTCTTAGCTGAGCTGAAGGTGGAAAGACGTTTTGTCATTGTTTTTTTGTCAGAATTATGCTTTTGTATTGTATCAATTACTAGTTGTGAACTGATTATTCTGCAGAAGCTACTGCGATAAGTAAATCCCCCCTCTTAGGGTAGAGGTACATTCATATGCACATTGTGAACTTTGTTGTACATAAAGCATGACTACTGATATTTCATCGGTGCATTAGCAAGTTATGTATATTTAACATGTCTAATAGGTTTCTTAAATTCCTTGAGCATTTGATCTTACAAATCCTCATTTACTCTTGTAGATACTTTCTATTTATTAAGCATAATCCACAGGTTGTTAAAAAGAAATAGAAAAACATTATAAAATGTTTTGCGATTCCTCTTCTCCTTATTATTTTTTTCCAGATTGCCAGCCATTTTGAGAGGAGGCGCCATTGATAGGTATTGGCCCACAGCTGATGGACGCTTGGTGGAGTATGACATAGATGAAGTTGTTTATGATGAAGATTCACCTTTTCAGAATATTAAAATTCTACATTCAAAACAGTTTGGGAATATTCTTATCCTCAGTGGGGATGTTAGTAAGTACTGTCTCACTGGTGGATCTTCGGTGTGAACTAATAGGAAACGTTTTCTCTGCTTTGTCACAGTTTTAACAGATTACTGAGGGTCATGGTTCTGATATAGGAAGCTCCATATATGCATGTACATCTATGCATTTAAATTAGAAATGCTGGCCAGATGTAAAATCCAGAGTACAAACAAGATTTTTTTTTCTTTTTCCAAAGTTTCTTTCTTGCTGTGGAAAGTAGCGCGGGAGAATTGAAGTTAGTGCGTTCTCTACCACAGCTTACTAACCCCTTCATTCATTTGATCTTTTACCTGTTTGTTGCAAGAGCAGCATCTTGAGTAACCTCTCTGACAATAAACCAAACTACATTATCCGTCTTCAAAACACAGTGGAATTCTCAAGGAGTATCCAGAAGTGGAAACTGGTGTGTGTGTGTATGCGGGGTGCGCAGGGATCCACAGGGGTGCATCTACGTTGGTCTTTTTAGTTAGGGTCCAGAGTGTGCTTCCAAAAGTCTCCTGATTTTCTGTTGCTGCACTACTCTGAGGTAAAAACCCATGGACGTGTGTCAAGCATGGACATCGAGTCTTAAGTACCAACTGTTTTGCTCTGCAAATGTGCTTCTCTTGGCACATAGCATTTGCTAATGCGGATGTAGCCATTGTTGGGTTTTCATTGAGAACTGCAGAAATCCTGTATGGGATGGTTTCATTACCTCTGGTAAATCACTGGCCTCCGTAGTACCTGACCTGTGTCTCAGAGAGCTGGGTTGTGTAGATGCTCTTGGTCTGCATGATATCAGCTGTGGATTAGTGAGAAGAATTAAAGATGCTTTTGTCCAACTCTTTCTCTTCCTTCCATTCAGATCTGGCAGAGAGTGACCTGGCATATACCCAAGCCATAATGGGCAGTGGAAAGGAAAACTATGCTGGCAAAGAAGTGCTAATCCTAGGAGGTGGTGATGGGGGTATACTATATGAGATAGTCAAACTGAAGCCAAAGATGGTTACTATGGTAGAGATATCCTTTGACAAATGACTGATAGTTCTTTTCAACATTGTGCGATCTGCATTTTCTCTGACATCTTAGCATTAAGCACAACTATAAGGCTCTAATTTGCATGAGGTGATAGGGTCTAAATTGAAATTTATATTTTGTGAGCATAGAGAGAGACAATCACTACATTTTTTTGCATCTATCATGTGTGTGCTTTCAACTTCCCAACCAATACAATAATTATTGAGTAGCACTTTACACAGGACTGGGAAAGGAACACTTCTGTCATCAGACTGATATGTTTTGTTACCACAGAAGACAAGTCCATCAAGTCAGCGGCTTTTGCCTTCATGTTTTTTTTTTTTTTCCTCTTAAGAAAGCTATAAAAACATTCCTAGAAGCAAAGCAAGATAGCAATAGGAATGTCATTGCTTGGTGAATTGTGTTGTTGGCAGAATGACCAACTCTTTCCCTGTCTTAAAAATACGATATAAACCAACTATTTAACATTCTGTAGTTGAAATAGTTTGTAATATAAACCACTGTTAGCCATTTGAAATGTTGATCATCCTAGGTTTTGGGCTCCCCTTGCTAGAAACAAAAATGGTTGTTTTAAAAATGTAGTCTTAATCTACTTTATCTTTATGCTTTTTTTTTGCCATCCTATTGTTCAAATTTCAAGCTTGAGCAGTAATAGTAACCTAAGAAGCCAGAAATACTTTTTTTTTTTAAAAAAAAAAAGCACACTTCTTGAACCTCTAACTGAACTGGGGACAAATATGTAAGTTTGGCTACTGTTATGTGTAGCTAAAATATACATCTTACTATCCCTTTGTAAATTTCACCTTTTTGAGAATTAACTTCTGAAGAAAAGGAAACTGTTACCTGTGTTATTTCTGGAATGTAGAATGCCTTAACTATCTTCAAACATTGACCAAATGGTGATTGACGGGTGTAAAAAATACATGCGTAAAACATGCGGAGATGTCTTAGACAATCTGAAAGGAGAGTGCTATCAGGTAATTTTTACTTTGCTTTCATCGAAAGTAATACTTCAAATGTAATTACCTCTAGGTTGGAAGTCTGGTGTGGGAAAGTTTTTTTGAGCAAAAGCCTTTTGATTTTTTTTCTTAATTTTGGGAAGGATTTGTTTCCAATTTTTAATAATATTTCTAAATTTTAATTGCTGTCAGTGGGGTTTGTATTGGAAGTACACATTAGCTTCAAAATACTTTCAGTTTCCACTTCTAAAATAATTATTTATATCCCTTAAGGAATATGAAATATGAGAATATTTATTGCCATAACTTCTCAAATGAAGAGGAAATAATGGTAAGGATGCAATGTTAAACATAAATCCTTAAATTGATAAAAAGGAGGAGAAATGTGTATTGTTAAGTTTCCCTCCACTACTGAGAATATCTAAATTTGTAATACATTTTTTAAAAATTGTTTTTAATTTGCATACAGAATTTCTTACCATTACATTCCTAGTGTACTAATAAATAGATAAATGCATGCAGCCCTGTGGTTAAGGATTTTACATGTTACATCTGACAGAGCTTACAAACTGGCCCAGGTGTGATCCGACATCTTCGCTGGTAGCCTTTTTCAATTTTCATCACTGCTCCTTAAGGTTTTCATAAAGACTAGTTTACAGGTGTGAGTTTAAAAATGCATGCAGAAAGTTAACAGAGAGGTCACATGCTGCTTGTGGCCCTTCATACAAATACCTCATTTTACTGGTGTGTTGGGAGACTGAAATGTCACTGTTTGTCAGAACAGTGGTCACCCAACAGTCAGAGCTAGGAAATTCAGTCCTGTGGTGCCCTGCACTTCCCACAATTCCTGCAACTATTTGTTTTCTTTACACGATGTAAAAAGTTGAAAATGGAGCCTGAAGTTAAATCCTTAGTTTATTTTGTATTTTTTTTTCCCCACCTTATTTCTTGTGTATTCATGTTTTTTCTCTTTCCCTGGTCAGTTCTAGGGTATTTTGGGGACTAATTACAGTACTTTATTCTTTTAGGTTCTAATTGAAGACTGTATTCCCGTACTGAAGAGGTATGCCAAAGAAGGAAGGATGTTTGATTATGTAATTAATGATCTGACAGCTGTTCCAATCTCCACATCTCCAGAAGAAGGTTAATTTTCTAATTTATCTTCTTAAACTTCTGAATATTTTCTCCATTTCAGCCCCTCTACTGCATAATAATTGGCAATTTGCATAAAAAGTACTTTGTTTCTTCCCTTTTTTAATAGTAATCTGAGGGGCAGAGAATGACAATAGCACATTTGTTCCTTTTGATTTTTTCTTGAATATTAGAAAAAATTAACAAGAGCATAGAATGTATTTATTCTAAAAACTAAATTCTAAACTGGGCACTTATATGAACTCATGTAACTCTTCGGGAGTTTACATTCCAATAGCCCATCCTCCCCAACCCTCCAAGTTAATTAAAATTTTAATTAAAAAAAAAAAGAAAAAACATAGGGTAATCATTCTGAAGAAAACCAGATATACTCAATTCCACCATCATTACCATTGTGTACGGGGTGGGGTTTGATTGTTTTTCTTTTCATGGTGGTTTGTTTCTTTGTGTTTTAAAACTGCAGGATAGCTACTTTTTTGAAATGGTAGACATGTTGCAACTCTTGACTGCATAATAGTAAACAAGCCAGTGATGGGGAGTGGGTTGTTTTTTAATCATACTCTATACGCAGATTCCACGTGGGAATTTTTGCGGTTGATTCTTGACCTCTCAATGAAGGTCCTGAAGCAAGATGGAAAATATTTCACACAGGTATGATATCTGAATGTAAAGTATTGCTGTATATGTATTGCAATCAGGTACTTAAAAAAAAAAAAAAAAGAAAGAAAAAAGCTAACTTAAAATCTAATAGCAAGCTGTTTTTTTTTCCTTTTAATAATTTGTTTGGGACTTTTGCATGAAATTTGGGCTTTCCAAACTGACTTGTCTTTTTTCATTTTCAACTGAAATTGTAGAGTATCCGTCTTTGAACTTAAAAACATAATTTCAAGAATCAGCAAGGCATACTGCGTAATATTTTAGTAGTAAGCAGTTCTCAGAAAAGCAGAGCAGACATGGTTTTTAAGCTAGTATCTTCAGTAGTATAGTGTAAGACATGAAAATCTGTGTCATTCATAAAGGTGTAAGAATTTGACATAGGTGCAACGGGACGAGAAGATGAGTCAGTTGGGAGTAAATACTCTCTTCTTGCTTTCTATCCACTTCTAATGCAGATCACTGATTTGACTTCTGGAAAGCAGATTTTGTTTTAATCTACTTGTTATAATGGTTGGTGTTTTATGAAATGTTTTATACAGTTCAAATAAGGTTTTCTTGTGTATCAAGTTTCTAATCCAATTCCATTTAAATATAATTTAAAACTTATATACTTGCTACAGTATAGCCACCTCAGGTATAATGTAATTGTGGTAAAGCTTTCCTCTGAAGATATTTTCTATATGTAATTCTGAATATAGAGTGCCACAAAGCTGTGAGCAATTGTACAGAAACATGACAAACATCCAGCAGATGGATGACTGAAATGCCTCTGAAGCTGTATTTCTTTTGTGTCATGCCTGTACTTTAACTAGTCTTCTGATGTGTGTAGCATCTAAGTACAGTATTTTGAAATATCTCGTTAAGCTCTGAAATAACTCTGCTAAAACTATGCATTTGAACACTTGTTTAACATTCCCGTCAGAGCTAGCTTTCAGAGGTGTGCAAAGGAATTGGTTTGTTTTTAAATTGGATGAGTTTTTGAGAAATTTGAATCACAGAATGAGGGGTATTTTTTTTGGCAACTTTACCGTGGTGCTTAATGTTGAAATGCAGTAGTTTTGCGGGCGAGGTAAAATATCTTGTGGTTGAAATAAGATACAACTAAAACAGTCCTATCATGCTGTAAATCTTAATGGCTTTTTTATTGTTAATAGTGGAAATACTCTGGACAGGTGTTGGTATTGAAAAGAGACTACATTTTTTAGACAGACCAAGCACTTGTGGTGCAGTTTTGCTACCTGTGACATATACAGTGAAACTGTATATTTCTTTATACATATGTCTTTAGTAGTGGATATGAAAATGGATGTCTGTGGACAGCTGTCTGTCAGATTTTGCAGAAGGAATCCTGGAGGAAGCTTATGCTGATGTGACGGCCATGCTGCAGCCAGGGAGCATGGAGGCGGTTGTCCTGCATCAAGCTGAAACCAGTAGAGGTTGGGACTGGTGCAGCCGTGGCTGGGTTAGACTGGGTTAGACTGTGGGCAGAAGTTCAGACATGACTGCTGCCGACTTTAGTAGCCAACCACAGTGACACGCTGAGAACACTGATGTGTTAGTTGTTAAATGACAGGCATCTTTAGCTCTGTGTATTAATGTTGTCTATTTAAGTTACTTTTGTTCCAGCTGTTAACTTCCAGGATGCCTGCCTTAAGTAGTAGGCTCTATTTTACTTGCTGAAGAAATCAGAAGCCTTTTGAGCGAGCTGTGTTTTTAAAACCCAAAACTTTGTTTGTCAATCCCCCACCCGCTTTCTTGAAGTGCTTTTTGGTTCTTTAAAACAGAAAATATGTTTAATATCATCAAGAAAAGTGACTGAGGGAATGTCCACCTAATTGTTACGGCCTGACCTTCCCTGTGAGGAGGAGATGCCCCATAGGAAAGATGCTGCAAAAGTTACACTGTCTTACTGGTTACTGGCAAGTTAGCTATAGTTGCTTTTTCTGTCTTGGCATTATGTTGTAGTACCATTTGGATCTTGTCCTCTGTAGTTTGCAGCCTGTCTTCTGACAGTTTTGCTTATAGAGGTTACCTTGTGCATCTTGTTAGAATGTTACTTATTTAAGTGCTCAAGAAATGCTTTATCCAAAAGTAAAGTGCTGTTCACAAATTGATAGCCTTGAGTATTGTGTTGCTGCCTGACTCTCTAAATACCACTGCTGGCAAAAATAAACAGAAATGCTCATCACCTGTTCATTGAGCTGTGAACAAGTTTTGGAAAATGTTACCCTTCAAGAACATAAACTGATTTTGGGGTGTTTTACAGCAGACGACAAAAAGGTGTATTTATGCTATCAGAAGGAGCAAACCACTGCAGGTATCGCTCAAGAAAGCTATCAACAGGCAGAGTCTAGACATGTCTAACTGCAGTGTTCTACAGTCCAGAAGTGCAGGCTGAAAAACAGTCTTCAGAATAGCTGGGGATGTTTGGGAAATGAAAACAATTGGTAGTAGGTTGGTAACATGGAAGCAATACAGGTAATAATGGCAGGCTATAACTGCTATAAGAAAATAGTTGTGCACTTTAGCCGTAGCTTTCTGTTCCCATTCAGTAATACTTTCCTCTAGAGTTCTGTGGACTGTTTGCAGTGTAATTGAGAATTGAGTCGTCTGTTGTGGCCCTGTGATGTAGCTCTGAACTTTCAGATTTTTTTCCTGTTTTTTAATTGTTAAAATTTGATAATTTCATATGCATTAACTAGAAAAAAATACTAATATACAGATAATTACATGATGGTATTTTTGACTTAAAATCCAAATTCGTCAAAGTTTAAGTGCAAAAAATACCTGTTTTTTTTACTTAACTGCATTGCGCAGATGGTGTGATAGCTTCTCTTTTCATCTGCAGATGACAAAATGGATGGTGCCATTGCTGTGCTCACTGGCTGTGAGTTTTGTCTCCTTCTGCAGAGTTTATTCAATAAAGAATATTGTCAGGCTAATTTGATTTCAGTTAGATGTTGCAGGTCTTAATGCAGACACTGTGTTTTTCGGATGGTATGTGCATTACCAACAAATAAAAAATTTTGAGTAAATTTGCTGATGTTGACATCTTCCTCTGATCCATATCCTTTATCATAATTGAGACCAAAGTGTATTAAGAATGGGGTGTGGACCCTGACCTCAGAGCGTTCCTGGACCCAGAATTTGCAGTTACCTGTTCAGTGTTTGTATGCAGAGACAAAAAAATTTTTACATTGCCTCAAGTTTCTTCAAAAGCAAAACTCTTTCTGGGAATGCTTAGTAAAAGTGGTTAATGCTGATGTATACAGAATTGCAGTAATGTCAAGCCGAGAGCAAAAACTTATATGTCACTGTCTGATTTGTTAACACTTCTTTTACGAAATCGCACTTGCTTGTGGTAGGATGACTTCTGCTTGCACCTCACCTTTTAACTGTAAATAAGACATTTTTGCACAGCTTAACTAGTATACGTGCTTGTCAGTTGTCTCCCCTACCTAACCCCCAGACAATTATGCTCGTAGTATGTACTACAACATTTACCAATCATAAATTGAGTTTTGGTGATGCTAGTAATTCTTACTTGTGTGATGTGCCGTGTATGACTTTTTCCTAGACCTGTGTGCCTGACTTTACTTGAGATCTTGCCAGAAACAGCCAAGCAGCTAGAAAAGCCTGCAAAAATTTTGAGGGATGCTCTGGTAATTCCAGGAGCATGTCAGATTGGAGTTCTGAAAGCAACAGTTACCGAAACATGATGTTACACAGTATGGAGAAAATTAAGAAGACTTAATTTTAAATACTCTTTTTTTTTTTTTTTTTTTTAACTTTGTCAAAGGTTGATCTCAACAACTGTATAAAGGAGAAGTGGGATGTAAAAGTTAAGGTGTGGGGCTGTTTTTATTTTTAGCTACTTATTTCTGAGCAGGACACGATTGGTATTTTCATATGCTTGGCAATCAGCAGTGCAATACAGCAGTATTTATGCACACTGTTTGTTGAGATTATTGAAATAATTTTAGTTGCAGCTTTTTTTTTCCACATGCTATTCTAACACACACAACCTAATTGTTCCCTTGGGGATGCCATGCTGATCTTCAAAATGCAGAAGATCCTTTCACCACTAGGTGGAGACTGGTAACTAACATTGCAGAGAGACCGTAGCTGCGGAAAGGCTTTCCAGGTTGTTTATTTGTATTCCTAGGGGATGCAAGAACAGATGTGCCCGATTTTAGGATGAAGGAGTGACTTTTTAGCTTGTTTCAACTCTGGAGAGGTAGAAAGGACAATTTATGGATTGCATTTTCTGTTGCTGTAAGTCTGTGCTTAAATATCTTGATGAAAAATGCCTATGTAATTTCTCTACACATCCACCAATAGTAATAACAATGAGAGCACTTGTGCAAATAGTGGCCTTGCTCTTCATGTCCTTGCTTTTTAACCATGTCATCCATCTTGGGAGTCTTGCAGTCTGTCTAGGACCTGGGTTTTCCAGTGTACAAAGAGTCAGAGACCTTAACCTACAGAACTTGCAGCCCTGTGTCTGCATATAAACTTAATCCCACTACACTGATGCTTAAAAATCTCATGGCTTGCTATATTTCTGTTTTTCCTTCTCCTTCCGAAGCTGGTGCTTCGAAGTGTTCAGTGCTGTAATAGGGGTCTGTGAAGCCCTCATCATTGTCTTCTCCAAGGGAAGCAAGTTCTCAAACTGCAAAAGGGAGAGAAGTCTGAGTTAGTGAGTCTATCAGAACACAGTGTATCCCAAGGTCCAGTTTCATCCCTGCTGGACCTTTGCAGTGTCTTGTTTTTGAACGCATACATTTTTATGCTGTTACACCTTCTAAAAGTTAGTATAACTTTTACGTTGCCCAAGTGATTTTGTAACTTCCATGAAATACTTACTTGTAAATACTAGTGTGGTATGTGTGTTTTTTTTGCTGAATCGTCACCGATCCTATGCCCTCCACATAGCACTCCAGGATTGTCCAGCCACTGTGACACTATGCTCTGCAAGGTGCTGAGACTGATCTAATCCTTTGAGGTTGAGCAAGCTATCATTTTCAGCCTGTTTAAGAAGTGGAACCTTTAAAAATACCTCTGTATGGGAATTTACTCCTTCCTCGTCTGGGTCGTCTCTGCCAGACGAGGTGGAAACATTCTCAGACCACTCACAGGTTTCATTCGAGCAAACAGCACTAACCACCGGTGCGAGAGATCAGATTTCCCCCGCACGCCCAGCCACTCGCCAAGCTGTTGCATCTTGGCCACTCTCTAATATAATGTGGCCATGCCCTCTGAGCGTCCAGACCATGGTTATGTTGCTCCATAGTTAAAATCCTTTTTTGGCTCCTGTGTGGGTTAATTATCACTTCCAAAGAGGGAGCAGGGTTCTCCTGGTCTGAAACATGAAAGCAGACTGGAGGAACGTGTGTGTGCAAGTCTCTGTGTGCGCCTGTGTGATTTCTTGACAGTTTGGAAGTTTTTAAGGGGCAGGCTTTTCCTTGGGTTACTGAGAGTTTAGTTTTAAACTAATTGGTCACTTGGTCAGTGGAGATACCTGCAGTCAGGTGTGCATCAGTTATCTCCTTAAAAGCTGTCCCTGTCATCCAAAACTCAAGCCTAGGTTTGGTGCTAGGACTTTCATGCTCTGTGTATCTCCTTGCTTCTTAGTCACTCTGAAGTGAGGAAGGAAAGAAACCTTGGCCACGTTCAACTCTGTCCTTTGACATTGCAAAATAAAAATATAAATGTTAAATTAAAAACTAAAAATTAACCTTCTGTACTGTATTGTGACAGACAAAATTTCCAGTAGCAATGACATGTAGAGTAAGTGTGTAAAAATGATTTCAAAGAAATGGGCAGGTACGGAGGCGGACCCCGCCACCTGCTTTCAAATCACTGGTTTACTGTCTTAAGGTCAGAGGAAGCATAGTGGCCTAAATTGAGCTGAACTATTTGATGAACACATCCCCTTTACAGGTAATGTTTTAAGGTTAACTGGAATTAATAGGGCTAATTATTTTAAGGAATCGTTTTTTATTGTCTGCCCAGCAATGTATTTGTTATTTAAATTGTTTTGTGTTGTGTTGTAGAAACTCAAACTAAAACCATTGTGCTCCAGAATTTATGCCTTGTGAAAGCGAAGAATAATTTGGTATTGGGAGACAGACACGAGCTGTCAAAATGTGTACAAGCATTGAGCAGACTCTGAATGCAAAGACTGTGAAACAGTTTAGGAATCATCAGTCATGAGCAAGTTAATGAGATCCGTTAATCTCAATGTTTAAAACTACCTCAAATACTTCAGTGTCAAAGGGATACTTGTTAAGGATTAAAAAAAAAAAAAAGCAACAACACTAGCATTCCCCCATTTCTTCTCTGTCAAATTGTCTGATATGGAACAAAGATTAACCAGGGGGGCAGGGAGAGGAATTTGGTATTTTTTTTCCATATGTTGAAAATGGACTGAACAGTGTGGGAGGAAGAAGTTTGATTTTGCTCATCTCCATTTAAAAAAGAATATTTGGGGACTCATCAGTTTTGAATTTCTTTGAACACTGGTCAGTATTAGTTATTATTTGAGTATGTAGTGGCTGTTTAGAACACAAAATGCATTCCTCTACCAGGTAACTATTTTTGTTATGCAGGGAACTTTGCGGGTTATCTGACTGATCACTGTGTTGCATTCTGGGCATGGTTCCCTGTGTCATGTTTTAGTGACGCAAGACCATCTAAATGTGATTTACACTGATCTTAAAACTGTGGCCTTAGTTGAAAGGTGTTAATAATGGTGATTTTTTTTGATACTTTTTCTCATTACTGAAATAAGCTAATCTAAGTTTTATAGGCTTTATTTTTTGGAATTTTTATAGCTTTTTGTAGAGTTAAATTTGAATAATTACAAAAAAAAAAAGTGACTCTGCAGAGTTACATTGTCCTGTGGTGTGTGTTCTGAAGGACAGGTTAAGGTGTCATTAACTTTATGTAAGATCTTTATGAGGAGATTGGGAATTTGGGAATTGGGTTTGAAAAAGTAAAAACTGCTTATTGGCAAGTTTCATTGTTCCTGTAATTTGTTTGTCACACTGTTTGCAGTGATTTGTCTGATGCTGAAGAAGGGAGAAAGGATGAAATACTGAAACAGCAGGCTGGGAAACTCAGTATAGATACTTATATCTCATTGTGTATCCTATTAAACTTCCTCCATAATGGTGGTATGCTCCATAAATTACCTAGCAGTATTTTCTATTTATGACTCAAATTGCACACGCAGGTTGTTTTTTTTTCCTTTCTTTTCCATTCAGTCTGGTGTTGAAACAAAATTATATGTTTGTAAAGGGCGGCTGAACGAAATAACTGCTGCAGTCCCCTGGATAATAATAGGTTACTAAATAAGCGTTTCAGTAGTCTGTTGTGCTTTGAGCAGTTGTGCTGAGTTAGTGCTCAAATCTTACCTTTTTACAAATCTCTTCTGTTTTCTGAAACCTTATGGAGATCATTGAACCTGTCCAAAACCAAGTGTTATAAAGCAAAAGCGTGCCATCTTCCTTTACCAAATAACCACGTGGCACGTCATGCCCATACTTATGGTCAAAATTGTAATTAAAAACTTATTTTATGCAAGCTTTTTGAAAGAGAACTTGCAAGAATATATTTTCTTAAAAAAACACTATGCATAGTATTTTTTTAATCTTACGTTTTCTTTTTCCACTTGTGAAAATTTGAGCATGCTGAAAAAAAATTCAGAGAAAGAACAGTGAGATAGTGTCTTTTCATTTATTCTGAAAGTATGAAAGTTTAAATACATCATAGTGAAAAATAATACTACAAGCAAAGAAGTAGAAAAAACAGTTTAAATCCCAAAGTCAAAATGCGCATTACATGCTTTATTTCTGGCTATCATCCGATGTTGTTATATGTAAAAGAACAATGTTGATGGGACCTGTTGAGGCATATTGGTTTTAATAAGATCTTGTCTTGTTTCAGCCTCTGCCCCATTTATAAGAGCATGTGTGTTTGTTCATCAAACTTAAGTGAGTTCCTCACTTCACGAGAATTAACTTCCAGTTGTGTTTGTGTGCACTTAATTATTTTAGGACCGTTTTTAAACATCTGGGAGCACTGAGAAACAGAAGTTAAACAGTAAAATGCAGATTTCTTACAGACCGATCTCTTGGAGCTAAGTTTTGCAGTGTGTTAGCAGAGTGACTTATGCGTGTGAGGTGCGAGTATTTTGAAAGTGTTGAATGAATCCTTTGTTCCTGGGATCCTAAGAGAACTTGACCTTTGTTTTGAGTTACAGGTCTTGAAATATTGAATAAGCTGTGGCTGTAAGAGAGACAAAGTCATCATATATATGTGTGTGTTTAGATATTCAGTTCATATGTTCAGCCAACTTTCAGTGAATCATAATGCTTAAATAATAATTCTCTCTGCTGCTATGTGCTCTCGAATTAAAAGGCTCAAGTACAGATTCTAGTACTTGGGTTTTGGAGGGGAGGCAAGAAACTCAACAAGAAGACTTTATAAAATTTGCACGACTGCGTTATTACTTTGTCTAGTGTGTGTTTGTTCAGTCTGTTGGTGTTCTGTGGACTCACTCTTAGCTCTAAATCTTCAACTCCATTCTGGGTATGGATAATCACACCTCTGATTAAATGTGATCTTTTTCTGTATCAGCATTACAGCTAAATGTTGTCATGACTTGCTTATTAACACTAAGCCTTGGTCAAGTTTGTGCTTATAACCAGGAGATTTTTTTTTTCCTGTTCCTTGCCATTTGTAATCCTTGAGATGTATTTGTATTCCAAGTATTATCTGATTTGTTTACATAATATTTATTCATCTGTCTGGGAAGGAATGCTGTGACTTTGGTGTTTCTGATATTTCATAGTTGCTCTTGCACTGTTAGAGAAAATCACATAAGCACTAGTTTTTGTTTTGGTCAGAAAAGGGTATTACTGATATTTTCTTACATGAGATATTATGTGGGTCCAAGAAAAAAAATTACAGGAAGCAGTTCTGTTTCAGGAGTGATACGCAGCAGCTTCAAGACTGTGACCTACAGCCACAGAACTTCTGCACAATTTGATTTGTTTTGTCATACTGCTCTTTGGAAGAATTGGTTTAAAATGAATAGATTATGGGATTTTATACTGCCTTTTAATGTTTTAAGACCTAGGCAATGTTAAATAATTGAGAAAATCTGGATGTTGTAATACTGTTTACGGATACATTTAAGCGATCACAAAGAAAATGGTTATTGAGTAGATGTTAAAGGTAAACAACACACGGTGGTCTACTTTAATTGGAAGTCCTATTGTAATGGTTACTTCTGCTAATGAGAATGTAGATAATCCCCTCTATATTTATTCTTTCTTGAAAAGTTACAAATTGTTGTTTGCTGTATGCAGAATGAAGACAAGATGTTCAATATCCGCCTTGTAAATATTAAATGTTAAGAACCGCATGTTTTGAAGTATATGGGAGCCTTGCATTGACGTCAGCTTATACGTTCATCTGCAATTTTGCTTCTTTTATTATAACAAGGACTTTTCTTTTTTCTTTAGGGAAACTGTATCAATCTGACCGATGCCTTGACTCTTTATGAAGAACAGCTTAGCAGGCTTTATTGTCCTGTGGAGTTTTCAAAAGAGATCGTGTGCGTTCCCTCCTACATGGAATTGTATCCTTAAAGACTAAAAAAGTGTAGAGAGTGTGTTTTAGTAAATTGAGCAAGCCTAGCCTGCTTGGAGGTAATGAATTTGAATGCAAGAAAGCACTTCTAACTTAAACACTATTAATATAGTTCATTTGCTATGAAAAAACGGCAGTTTTATTTTTGAAGATAGTTGCAGGAATTTTATTTTAAAGATGCCATAAATTCACAGGTAGTGAAATGATCAGCACCTTTGAAGAGCAGGCTATGTTTTTCTTCATGTTTTGGAGTGTTGCCGAGTATATTGCTTATGCAGTGTAGAGTAAACTGTATGATGAGGGTAATGCTGCATGGGAGTTCTGATGAGACTATTGTTTCGTTTTGGTTTTCCTCACAAAACCAAACCAAAACGACAACAAAAAAAACCCACCCATCTCTTCCCCTCTTTTCCCCAACTCTGTGCAAAACCCATAACAAACTGACACCAAATATATATCTCAAAGTAATTTTAATAGAAAAAAACAGATTCCCAACAACCATTATTAATTAATGATATTGAAAAAATATTCCAAGTGGGGGGAGGGAGGTATGCACATTTCTCTGCAACATCCTCGTTCCTAAAAATAACTCTTCAGAAATTCTTCATTTTGTGGTGACAGGCAAGTTATACAAGGAACTGGAAGTTACGGCTTCAAGCCACGAGCTCTAGAGGGGCATTTTGATCTGCCCTCTTCTGTTTCCGTTTGCTTTGGGTCTTACACACCACTTGTTTGTGATCTCCCAGGAAATACTTCTGTGGAGTAATGCCTGTTGTGGCTGTCCATTTTCTGATACAGAAGTCTTTCCAGGATCTGCTTATTCATAATATATTAAGTCAGTGAAACTCTGCCACAGCCTTTCTTCTATTTCATGTGTTCATTTTGCCTTCCTTCTCTGTCTCAAATCTCAATACTGTTTAATACTGTAGCTTGCTGTTCTGGACACCATACTGACTGTAACAAGCTCCTGTTTCTCATTATTTTCATGTCTCCAGTGAAACTCAGATTTGACCTTAACATTTTCAAGACAAAAAGGAAACAGTGAAATAAACCATATATGAAGATACTTACCCTTGTAGTTTACAACCTCAGATAAATTGTTTAAGATCCTTTTGCCTTCACAACTGCAGGCCTTAAATATGCAAAGTGCCTGTAAATGAATTAAGTAGAAAATAGTACTTCGTTCCTTTGAAAAATGCACTTACTTCTAGTATGTAAGCTCACAGACAAGAAATATTTTTATCAGAAAAAAAAAAACAACTGACCATTAAATAGGTATACCAGCTTGAAAGTGAATGGTTCTTTGAGAAATGAGGCAGGCTCTTTTAGTTTGCTTTTTCTGACTGAATTAAGAACCTGATGATATAGCAGTGTAGATACAAGAATATTAGAAAAAGTAATTTAATGATTTCAGATTAGCCCAAAGGAAGATACATATTTAAATATATATATATATATATATATATATATATATAAAATACACACACTCAACTCTGACTATAAATTTGCTTTTGGACTTCTGATATCCCTTTATCTGCATTTTGAGTACAGGTTATCACCTTTTTTGAAACTTAGATTTCGAAATAGAAAGGATGAGTCTCAATAGAAGATTATACCTGTGTGATATTTCACGGATGACGGAAATGTGGTAGTTTACAGTAGAATTACTAGAACCAATTAAAAAATAAGGGTTTTATTTCTTTCTTCAGAAAGTGACCTGTGTGATGTTCATTTAGTGCCTGAAATCTCTTGAGCAATTATATGAGTCTTTTGACTTATGCAAATGCTCATTTTCATAATCTGACCAAAAGTTAGCTTTATGGGTACCTGAATGCAGCCAAAATGCTAAAGCAAGGTTATCATATTTTATTGTTGCTTGTTTTCCCTACTTCCAGAATAGTAGCTGTGTGTAACAGCTGCTTGAATTTCTGGTATTTACTACTGTTGTTTTGGGGTTCATCTGAAATTCAAGTAGCTATTGACATAAAAGTCAACTCTCCATTTTAAGGAAAGCATATTTGTCCCTGAGGTCTCCACCAGGACACTACGATGAACATGCAGGCTCCCATCTGGAGCATGTGACACCTCACTGTGTAAACAGAAGAACATATATCTTTATGTGAGTTTATTTTGGTTATGCTAAGTTTTAAATTCCAGAAAACTGTGACTTACTCTGCAGCAGATGCTGTAGCTCTAAAAAAGGTGATGTCCATGTCTCATCATCCTGTCTGCTCCTTTGAAGCTGCTAGAATTATGTAGCTCTGACCCCTGCTGAAGCTGGGTCTGTCTGCCACTGGAGGAGTAGCAAAGAGTACTCACACAGCTGCTGGTTGCTCTGTGGTGATTGCTTCTAGCTCAGTCTGGGTGATGAAGTTCTGCTTTTTGAAAAGTATTTGAAGCCAACACCATAGAAGCTTATAGAGGAAAAACCTAGCCAAAATTTAGATTCATCTGTTCAAGTGAGCATTCAGCAGAACCCCTGTTGAGGCATTCAAGATCCAGTAGACAGTTAAATGATTGCCCAGTAAGATACTCGGACACCTCGTGTTCAGCTATTGAACATCTCAGTATTACTGGTGTGCTTGATCTTGTCAGTGTTAGGGCCTCACAAATTTGTCAGCTGGATGTCACTTTCCTATTCACGATTGCTATCAAGAAAATGAGCAAGAGGTATCCCAGCTTGGTGAACTCCTGATTGAAGAGCTGGAGTTTTAATTGTTCTTCCCGAAGTAATTCTGTAGTTTGTTCAGTGGTTGCAATGCAGAATGTGCAGCCTGAAAATCTGAAGCAGGGATTAGGAAACACGGGTTTGCAAAGGATTTCAGTTTTGGTGGAAATGGGGTGCTCTTTTAAACTGATGAGCAAAGAAGAGGATCCAGGGAGATTTCACTTTTGAGATTTTTGCCTACCCCATCTTTATGAGCTATGGGAAGTTTTCAGAATTGAAGTACAAGTGAAAAGAATTACTTCCACTTTAACTATGTACTACCTACTTTTTTTTCCTTGACTGCTCATTTTCTCCAGGTGGGTATTCTACAGTATTTGGAAGAAATAAACTGAAGTCTGAACATCAAGATTATTCAAGATTATCCTAAATGTACATGCTGCATGGAGCATATAGGCCTGCCACGTGCTGCATATTGGCATCTTGAACCTTTAAATTATATGCTGTAGATGATCCTGAAACTTAGTCATGCTATTGGTCGTGAATTCTTTAAATGTTTTTTATTATTATTTTAATTTAAAAGCAAATGGAAAATGTATATTTTGATGAGCTAGGGTGTTATTTTTGAAAGTCAACTTAAAGATGAGTAAGCAGCAAAACTATATAGCTGCTGAATGCACTGAACCTTTAGAATGTGATCCTTTTTAGTTTTTGTAGATCTTCACAAACTGATTAAAAAAGACATCTTGAGTATTTCATCCCTGAGGGTGGTCCATGGAGTTTTTGTTTGTTTGATTGTTTTCCGCCAGATTTTTTTTAATTGATGGTGCTTTTCAAGGATGGAGTTTTTTCTTTGATACTTAAAATTGAACGCTGCAGTGCTTCCATATACAGAAGATGGGCATAACTTAAAAAAAAAAAAAAAAAAAGTGGAGGGGGGTGGAGGAAAAACAAAAACAACTTCTGAAAGGCTACAACAGATTCTTCACTGCAAAGGGAAGAAAACTAATTTTAAATTTTATTTACTGTAGTTTCAATCATTCATGATATTCCTGTAATCTCTTCCACAGGAGAAAAGAGTCTTTGACCTTTCACCTCATGGACATCTTTAGCTGCTACCCTATTGATTACTTAGATTTTGAGATTTTGATGTGGATTTAACCGTAGTTTATAGAGGTACTTTGAACTCTTTCAGCATGGAAATTAAAGCTGGGTTTTCGTAAGCACTAGGTTCTTGAAGAAGGAAAGGTTGTTTAACAGGGAACAGAAATGTGGATGTGTTCTAGATTCATGTGCACCAGTATTTCTTGAATGTTTTGGGGCAAATAGGCATACTTCAGTAGGGTATGGCCTGGTTGTATTGGTCTAGACTGACCATGTTGTGTCAGGTTCTTGCTGAATTACCACTTGCAATTTAATTATCAGTGGAAGCTAGGTTACATTGTAGTTTTGTTCTGAAAGAGAAAACATTTTTCTTAAACTGTTTATCGTGTTGTCTGAAAAGCTATATTTTTGTAAGAATGTGCTTATGTACTGACTAAAACTTTGTTTTAACATTTAAAAGATTTCACATCAGAGGAGGTAGGAAGGATATAACTGCTCTGTATGCTTCTGTACATTACCAAGATAGAATAAAAAGTGCACTATCCCAAAACACTAATCCTGAACCACAATGATGTGGTTTTTTTTTTCCTTCAACACTTAGTCTTCACATTTTCTTTGTTTTGTTGTAGGGAGTTGATTTATTTTTCCTCCCACAGAACCAAAATATTAAGTGTTAATGAAAAAAAATACACTCCTAAGATCTGTATTCTTAAACCATACATAAAGAAGAGTTTTACGTGTCCCATGTACATAAACTGTTGATGAATTCTCAGTAACCTATATAGAATTTGAATGATAATGGAAAACTTGTAAAAATTTGCCCTTCATTTGGAGTATAATTATTTTTATATGTACGGTTGTGCTGTTAAACTGCTTTTAGTTTGGAGAGTCAAAGAGAAGTGTTCTTCCCTCTTATGGCTTAAAGTGATTCCTGTTACTGCTGATTCCTCGATACACATGGGACACAGTTCTTCCATGGCCTACAGCCCATGTATCCCTGTGTACAGAGCAGAGCCTCCTTCTGAACAGGGGCGGAGAAAAGTGTCTTGCATTTCCTTAAATGTTTTAGCCCTATTGTATCCATCCCAGAAAATACCTTGATATTGCCTATGACCTAATAGTAACCCATCATTTGTGATACAGGACCACAATTGGTATATTTTACAGGTGCAAACAAATGCAGATGTCTTACAAGCAGTTATGTGTACCCTTAACTTCGCAAGCATGAATATTCCCGTTGATCCTTAGTATGATTACAGTGTAGGTGGTATTAAGCACACAGGCATTCGTAAGATGGGGCTCACAGCATATGTTTTCCTGAGCAAACTTGATAGATCTAGAAGTCAGTCACAACACGTGGGGGTGGTTGTTTTTAGCAAAGAAACTTGTGAACTGGAAGATGATTTAATACTCTTGCTGGCTTGCTGTACCATGGCTGGCACTTCAGCATCAATGCTGCCTGAATACAGAGGTGCTGGGTGTGCAGGGCTGTTCTGTAATGTGGAATGACCAGGGGACCTGAGTTAAGTGTTGGCAGAGGCAGCAGTGCTTGCAAATCTTTCCTTTTCAACCGATAAAGTATAAAAAGAGGCTTGGAGGATTCTTTTGTTTCTTTGTGTTAACTTTTTAATGTAGGACTTTAAAAGTGATAGAAGTAGTATAAAGCAATTCAGCAAACCCTGAACGTTATATTTTTTTTTTAATTTTTTTTAAGTTGCTGAATTGATTCTGAACAAGTATGTACACACTGTCAGTCTATTTGTTGCAGCAGTGTTTTTTTTTTTTAAGGAAAACAAATTGCTTTGTGTTCAAATTTTCAAATGCAAACTGCAATAGCTGATCAGTTTTCCATGTTTAAGGCCAGTTAGAAAACAGCTGTGATTGCTGCACCTGTGTATGCAAACATTTCCCAAGATACAGTTAACATTAGGGTTTTCTTAATCGTTCTTTGCACTAAATGCTGCTTCCACCTGGAATGTAATTTAAATATTTAGAAATCGATTGATAGTAGTTTGTGCAAAGAGAAGACCTTCTGGCATTGTATCTACTGCATCAGTGCAGCGCACGTGTTAAAATAAAGTTACACTATTATTCCTTGCGTGTGAATTCTTAAATACATTGTAGATTTAGTGTTAAAATGGCAGAGTTAATGGGTATGATGCTTCCCATTGTACCTCCTTTTCTTCTCCATTTGTCACCTAACAAACATAAAGGTTCTTACTGGTCCTTTTATTGAGTATCTTTTCTGTCTCTCACAGATTAATAAATTCATTTGTTTTCCACATAATATATGTTCAGATAAGATTCTCTGTAGTATGCACAGTGTTGTTTGCAGTGGGGAAGATCACTTGAGACTTCAGTAATCTTTGACTAGAAGAACTTAATTTTATTGTGGAATACTGTAGATGTGAATTCTTTGGAGGTCTGTAATATGCTCCTTAGTTTTTCTACTGAAGTGTCAAGTTGGCTTTGGGTGGCAGCTCGATGTATTGTGTGGCACAAAGCAAAGACAGGTTGGTAAGAAAGGAGATGTGAGGAATGGTGCAAGCTTTGGAACGGAGGATTAGGAAGGGAGAGAAGGGCATGAACAGGATGGGCAGATTGAAGGCAGATTGAAGTTACTTTGGGGTGTGATTCAAAAAGATTAATAATGTCAGACAAAGTGACTTCAAATAAAGATCGTAGAGAAATATACATAAATTCCATCTAACTGGGAAGGAGAAATATTTACATCTGTCTTAATTACAGCAGTACCAAATAGCTTGGTAGTTAGGAAAAAGGGGAAGAAGTAACTTTTTCTTAAAAAGTCTCACGTACAGACTTTGAGGATAGGATAAAGAGTCATTTTAGGGTGCCTACACACACAACAGGGAAGATGGTTAGGTGTCTCTTGCTTTTTTATTTTTACCATTTAGGGTTTGAGGTGTTGACAGCTCTCTAGAAGGAATAAGGCATTAGGACAAGTGAGAGGGAGAAGAGCACTCAGTTTCTTATTTTAAGAACAGGAGATGCAATGTGATGTTGCCTGAGGGTAATGGGAAGAGGTTGACAAACCTTACCTACAGAGGAAAAAAAGGGTAGTTGGAATTGTTAAAGGAAATGCCTAAGGAGCAAGGGAGAGAATTAGCAGCAACAGAATTGAGTGCATGAGTGATTAATAGCACAGCGATATAGGGGTGCCTTTTTGAAATGTGGAACAGTTAATCTTTGCTTTAGGATTTCAGTGAACTTGAGCTTCAGAGAAAGAAATGGAGAAAGTAGAAAGGGAGGAAAAAGGGCAAAATGTGCTTTGTAACTGGAAGCGTGATAAGAAGTATGCCTGTGCAGTGTTGCAGAAATGGTTATGTCAAGGGAAGAAAGGATGCAGGAGCAAGAGCAGGTAAGATGGAAAGTGGTTGGGGTAGTTAGCGAGAAGAAGGAACCAGAAACAGGACAGGCCAAGATACGGCAGGGGGCTGGGGAGCACATGTGCCAGTCGCACTGCCTAGTCTATCCTCTGTAAGTATCAGAGAAAGAAGGAAGAGAGATTTGAAATGTGGAATGTGGTTTATTTCTTTGTTTTTATATTTTATTTCTACTAAGGAATGATTACAAGGTGGCTCCTAAGTACTCTGGGAGAAAGAGAATAATACTGTTGGAAATGGAATGGTGATCAAAAGGAAACTAACTACTCAGAATAAGGGAGCGTTCACTGTGGACTAATTACCCAAGCAAATAAATACAAAATTAATGAAGCCCGAAGGAAAGGGAACTGTGGGATTTAACTGTCATGGGTTGTCGTCATGAGTGTGGGAGGTAGAAGCTTACCAGTGGCATCTCTGCTGATTTAGCTTGTGGAATTGGGAAAACCAATCTGAACCAGTAATGGTATGAAAAGAAACAAAAATAAAACAAAAAACGCTGCTACCACAATTACAGGGTTTTTCTTCCGACTTCAAAGTGCCATGACAACTTCATTGTACGTTATTTGAAATGATAATAAGTTTAATGACCTCAGTAACAAATGCACAGCAGATTGTGCCATATTGCCTGTGGAGCACTATTAGTACGGTTTACTTTGAAAGACCCAAAGACAAAAGTATTTTATTGATGTATAATAGAAAGATCTTAGTGTCTGAGTAATCTTTGTATATACAAAGATAAGCATCAGTGGGATTTTAAAACAATAGTTATAGCAGATGAGACTAACAATGCTGAGTATATACAGCTCTGTGAAGCTTTTTTGGTTTTGGTAGCTGCTAATGTTATCTAACATTTCCCTATTTAACTTTATTCTTCAGTTAATTATCAAAACTAGTGATTCTGCTTGTTTAAATATATATATATATATATATATATATATATATATATATTGTTCCATGCCTTGTCCAGGTTCTGCTCTCAGCTTCGCATCCTGGGAAATTACTTCCTAATGATCGGCTTCTCTTGTAACGCCTGTGTATTTTTGATGATGTTTTACAGCCATTGGTTAGTTATTTGGGGTGAAAGGAGGACTGCAAACAAATTTGACAGGTAACAAGTTTTTGTTGCTTCATTGTTTAAAAAACACCAGTGAAGACTGAGAGAATAATTAAAGGAATGTGTGTTAAAATAAGAGGATAACATCCTTTTTGAAGATTTTACCTGTATTGTGTTTAAAAAAAAAGTTCGTGCTGCCTTTAAAATGTTCTTAGTATATACATAACAGTTAAATACTAGGGAAAGGGAAGATATCTGCTCAGCTTCTGTAGTTGGTTTTGAGACAGTCCTGTGCCTTAAGAAGTTATACTTAAAATGTATCTCTAGTCTACTTTTTCCTTTTTTTTTTTTTTTTTTTTCCTGATCTTGTCCTATGTAGTGAAGTCCTTTGTGCCTTTACCTGTGTGGTGGCTGGTAACACCTCTGGCTATGTGAAAAGAAGAAATGGCTGAGCGTGCTTAAGACTGCAGTCAAGATTAGGCAGTGTTAAAGAAAGCAGAGCCAATCTAGCTCCAACATGCTGCCACATAAGCAGAATAAATAAAATGACAAACACCGAATGGGTAGCTTGTGGCCATATAGCTAACATGCAGCTGCAGCCAGCAGGTGCTGCTGCATCCAGCACCAGCAGTGTCTGCAGATCTGCTGGTCGTGAGCTTCGGGGGCACTTGCCATGCTTACCATCTGTCTCATCTGGGGCTTTGCCTCAGCAGCTACATGAGCTCAGGGAAGACATCCACATTTCCTGGAGAGCTGATGGTTGTAATGCACAGGCAGCATGATCCTGTGCTGCCATTGTTGGTGCTTTTCTGTTGTTCAGACATTGTATGGAGTGTAGGCCAGGGACTGCTGAAGGTGCCTCAGAAGCAGAAGGCTGACCCACGCTAGGCCATAATCGTAGCGTGCACAGGAGGTGGGGTGCACTCAGGGATATCAAGCAACTTGCTCATCCTCACATGTACACTGACTGTCAAAACTTCAGGCTGTCGCTTGCATGTCTGATAGTGCCAACCATTGTGTGGTAGCACCATATTCCAGCACTCCCCTTTGATATTCTGACAAAAAGTAGGCTGACTGTAGAGGTGCCTTGCTGCTGGTGTAGAGCCCTGATTGTACGTGAGACGTGGGAGCTTGCCTCTGAGTACGACCCAAAGCCACCAGCATGTAGAAGGGATTGTCACTGTGCCTGTCCGTCCCCAGCCTGTGTGCATGCAGCTGGGCCCAGTCCCTTTTAAGCACAGACCACATGCTTTGCTTGCTGTGGGTGCCGTTTGCGTGCTGTTTGGGCAGCAAGACCAGAGTAGTCTAGGAGCACTTGGTAAATTGGACTACCACAACTTTGAGGTGCTGTGCTTACCCAGAAGCCTCCCTTCTAGGTGTTGGGTGGATTGCATGGGTACAGAAGGTGGTCTCCTGTAAAGCGGGACAATCACTTCCCTAGCCGTGCTGGCCACACTGTTTCTTATACAAGCCAGGATGCTGTTGGCCTCCTTGGCCACCTGAGCACACTGCTGGCTCGTATTTAGCTATCAACCAATACTCCCAGGTCCTTCTCTGCCAGGCAGCTTTCCAACCACTCATCTCCCAGCCTGCAGCGCTGCTTGGGGTTGTTGTGTCCCAGGTGCAGGACCCAGCACTTGGCCTTGTTGAACTTCATACAGTTGGCCTCAGCCCATCAGTCCAGCCTATGCAGATCCTCCTGCAGAGCCTTCCTACCCTCAAGCAGATCAACACGTGCGCCTAACTTGGTGTCGTCTGCAAACTTACTGAGGGTGTACTCGATTCCCTCATCCAGATCATCGATAAAGATATTAAAGAGAACTGGCCCTAGTACTGAGCCCTGGGGGACTCCACTAGTGCCTGGCCTGCAACTGGATTTAATGCCATTCACCATGACTCTTTGGGCCTGGCTACCCAGCCAGTTTCTAACCCAACTGTTGTGGTTTAGCCCGGCTGGCAGCCAAACACCACACAGCCGTTCGCTCACCCTCCCCCCTCCCTCTCTGGGATGGGGGAGAGAAACGGGGAAAGTGAAGCCTGTGAGTTGAGATAAAGACAGTTTATTAAGACAGGAAAAATAATAACAATAATAATAATAATAATAGTATTAATAGTAATAATGTGTATGAAATAAGTGATGCACAATGCAATTGCTCACCACCTGTTGACCGATGCCCAGCCTATCCCCGAGCAGCCGGCCCCCCACCCCGGCTAGCCACCCCTATATATTGTTCAGCATGACATCAGATGGTATGGAATACCCCTTTGGCCAGTTTGGGTCAGCTGTCCTGGGTCTGTCCCCTCCCAGCTCCTGCTGCATCCCCAGCCTGCTCGCTAGCAGGACAGAGCGAGAAGCTGAAAAGTCCTTGGCTTGGTGTAAGCACTGCTCTACAACAATTAAAACAGCAGCATGTTATCAGCGCTCTTCTCATTCTAATCCAAAACAAAGCACCCTGCCAGCTACTAGGAGGAAAATTAACTCTGTCCTACCTGAAACCAGGACACCCAACAAAGTATATGCCAGTCCAAGCCAAGAGCAGCCAGTTTCTTGAGGAGAATGCTGTGGGAAATGGTGTCAAAAGCCTTACTGAAGTCAAGGTAGACCACATCCACAGCCTTTCCCTCATCCACCAAGCGCGTCACTTTGTCATAGAAGGAGATCAGGTTCGTCAAGCAGGACCTGCCTTTCATAAACCCATGCTGACTGGGCCTGATCGCCTGCTTGCCCTGCAAGTGCCGCGTGATGACACTCAAGATAATCTGCTCCATGAGCTTCCCTGGCACTGAGGTCAAACTAACAGGCCTATAGTTTCCCGGGTCTACCTTCCAGACCTTCTTGTAGATGGGCGTCACATTTGCTAGCCGCCAGTTGACTGGGACCTCCCCTGATAGCCAGGACTGCTGATAAATGATGGAAAGCGGCTTGGCCAGTTCTTCCGCCAGTTCTCGTAGTACCCTCGGGTGGATCCCATCCGGCCCCATTGACTTGCGTACATCTAAGTGCTGTAGCAGGTCACCAACCATTTCCTCATGGATTGTGAGGGCCACAGTCTGCTCCCCATCCCCTTCCACCAGCTCAGGGTACCAGGGTATCTAGAGAACAACTGGTCTTGCTGCTAAAGACTGAGGCAAAGAAGGCATTAAGCACCTCAGCGTTTTCCTCATCTCTCATCACTAAGTTTCCCCCTGCATCCAGTAAAGGATGAAGATTATCCTTAGTCTTCCTTTTCGTGTTAATGTATTTATAAAAACATTTTCTGTTGTCTTTAACAGCAGTAGCCAGATTGAGCTCCAGATGAGCTTTGGCCTTTCTAATTTTGTCCCTACACATCCTTACAACATCCTTATAATCCTTCTGAGTGGCCTGCCCTCTTTTCCAAAGATTATAAACCCCCTTTTTTTTCCTAAGCTCTAGCCACAACTCTGTTCAGCCAGGCCAGTCTTCTTCCACACCGGCCTGTCTTTGGGCACGTGGGGACAGACCGCTCCTGAGCTATTAAGATTTCCTTCTTGTGGAGTGCCCAGCCTTCCTGGACTCCTCTGCCTTCCAGAACTGCCTCCCAAGGGACTCTGCCAACCAGTGTCCTGAACAGCTCAAAGTCTGCCCTCTGGAAGTCCAAGACAGCAGTTTTACTGGTCCCCCTCCTGACTTCGCCAAGAATAGAGAACTCTACTATTTCACGGTCACTCTGCCTAAGACAGCTCCTGACCACCACATCTCCCACCAGTCCTTCTCTGTTTGTGAACAGAAGGTCCAGCGGGGCACCTCCCCTGGTAGGCTCACTAGCCAGCTGCGTCAGGAAGCTATCTTCCGCGGTCTCCAGAAACCTCCTAGACTGCTTCCTCTGAGCTGTATTGCATTTCCAGGATATGTCTGGGAAGTTGAAGTCCCCCACGAGGACAAGAGCTGACGATTTCGCAACTTTTGCCGGCTGTCTGTAGAATTCCTCATCCGTCTCCTCATCCTGGTTTGGCGGTCTGTAACAGACCCCCACCAGGATGCTTGCCTCGTTGTCCTTCCTGCCGATCTTAACCCATAGGGACTCATCATTCCCAGTCTCAGCCTCAAGTTCCACAACATCAAAACACTAATATAGAGAGCCACAGCACTGTCCCTTCTGAAGAGCCTATAGGCTGTCATTGCAGCACTCCAGTCTTGGGAGTGGTCCCACCACATTTCAGTGATAGCAACCAAGTCATAGCTAGCCTGCTGCACGATGGCTTCCAGCTTCTCCTGTTTGTTGCCCATGCTGCGTGCATTAGTGTAGATGCACTTCAGCTGGGCCATTGCCTGCTCCCCAGACCCTGACATTGTTCCCCCAGCACACCTCTAACGAGCCTTATTCCCTCCCCGTCCCCCTTCCTACCTAGTTTAAAGCCCTCTCAATGAGCCCTGCCAGCTCCTGGGCTAGCATCTGTTTTCCCCTTAGAGACAGGTGGGATCCATCTGCAGTTAGTAGGCTGGGTGCCGAGTAAAGCACCCAGTGGTCAAAAACCCCAAAGTTTCTGTGTTGGCACCAGCCTCTGAGCCACCTGTTTATCAGGTGGGCTTTCCTGGTCCTCTCTGTACCCCTCCCTGCCACTGTAGGGATGGAGGAAAGCACGACCTGTACTACCGCTCCACCTACTAATCGTCTCAGTCCCCTAAAGTCCCATTTGATAGCCTTCAGGCTTCTCTCTTCAATATCATCTCTGCCAGCCTGGACTATCAAAAGAGGATAGTAGTCAGAGGGGTGAACCAGGTTAGGAAGCTTTCTGGCATTGTCCCTGACCCTGGCCCCAGGGAGGCAGCAGACTTCCCTATGGGTAGGGTCTGATCGACAAATAGGGCCCTCCGTTCCCCTGAGAAGGGAGTCACCTACAACAATCACCCTTCTTTCTTTCTTAGTGGAGGCAGTCCTGAGGTGTGGAGTTGACTTCCTCACCTTAGGCATCCTCCTGGGTAGACTGTTCACCTCATCCTCACCCACCAGTCTCTCAAGCTCCAGGGCCTCAAACGTGTTGTGTAAGGGCACCTGGGAAGGCAGGGCTGGTAGGGAGTGGGGTTGCCTGCTGACATTGAGCAGGGACCTGTTTCCATTCCTCCTCATCTCCTAGGTCCCCTCCCTCTGCTCGGCAGGGCAGGGGGTCCACCACTGTTTGGGGTGTCTCACCCTGGTGCCTTTCCTTCAGGCCTTGCAGGGAGTTGCCCCACAGGTCTATCTCCCACTCACACTCCCTGATGGCCCTCAACTTCTCCACCTCCTCCTTGAGCTCTGCCACCAGGCTGAGCAGGTCGTCCACCTGCTCACACCTCACACACACAGTGTCTCTGCCGCCCCCAGATGGCAAGCAATAGGCTCAGGCACTCCGTGCATCTGGAGACCTGAACTGCCTCATCTTTTGAGCAGGCACTCAGCCTGGGTGGCCACAGACTTTCTAGAAAGAGCTTATTTGGCCAGAAGTTCTCAAAAATAAAAAATATTTCAGACTTTCTTGACTGAATTTTCTAACTTTTTTTTTCTTTTTTTTAACTTTTTTTCTGAAATTTACTAGATCCACTTCCCTTGAGATTACAGCTCATGTGAAGGGGTTGCTGTGAAGGCATTTCTTCTACTAGCTGTGCTCCGTGAATGGTCCCAGCCATTTTCTCTCCAGCCTCTTCATTCTCACCCTGCATTAGCTCCTCTGCTGTGAGACTTGCAGCGCTTCTTTAGATTAGAAAATGAGCCAGAAGAGACATTAAAGGGAGATGGGGAGCTGATCTCACTTCAGCTGCTCTGCTGAAACGAAAGGATGAAAAATCAATCTGTGTTGGAAGTAAACCTCTCTGGTTCATCGTGTTGCCAGACAAACGCTTGTGCTGACAGACCTGCGTGCTGTGCAGGCGTGGGAACTGGTGATGGGGGTGGGTGGAAACAGGTCAGAAGAAGGTGGGGAACGAGGGAAAAATGTTCAAAATGAAGGCTGTAGCACTGTACTGTGTACCTGCTTTAGAAACACGGGGGAGGAATTGTTAAGGGAGCTGTTCCTTGTTTTTCTTATTATTGTTTTCCTCTTTAATCACCTCTACCGAACCATTTGTCATTCGGGAATATTCAAATAACTCAGACTTTTGGGGGCAGCTGAAAGGTAATCCAGCACAAACCATGTGCTTTTCTAGCCTAATTGAAATTATAGAGCTTTATCTGTAACTTGTGTCAATACTCTGTATGTAGCTTTTGTGGTTTCGTGGGTGTGTGCATTGTTTTTAATTGCTTGTTAACATTCATACCTTTAAAACTTTCAAATAAATTTCTGTCTGTTAGTCATTTAACTCTCTCACTTCATTTCAGGTAAATGGACTGATTTTGCCCTGTTTTCTGAGGTTAGGTTAAAAATGGTAATGATAGTTCCACTCAAAGACTAGGAGCACTTCCTAGCCAGCAGGTGGTTTTAAAGAGTGTAGCCAACACCCAATTCTTGCAGCATCAGCTATTGATCTACATTGCTATGTTCTTAAATAAACACAAACGCTATTATTATTTTTTTTTCTGGTACCAAAAATAAAATAGCAATGTGTTTTTAGATCCGTACCCAGAAGGAGTACTATATGAAATGATTATTACACAGGCAAGCACCTTTGTACTGCACAGTGAGCTCTGGCTGCACGGAAGGTGGTGAGCTGCAGTGAAGCACGCCAGGGTGATTTCCTTTGTCTATCAGATGTGCTTCTCCGTACCTAACAGTGTTATTTGTGAGAGTGGAGGAATATAGGCTAGTTCTGGATGATGCTTGTGATGTGGCTTCTCAGCACCTGCTTGGCTGTCTAGTGATAGCAGGTGAATCATTTTTCCAGTGAGTGGCAGAAATCTGGCCTTCCTCAAGCATCCAGTTGTGAACAAATGGTAATCAAGTACATCTGAACTTCAGACACCCTAAGATATATTTTATGTCATACTGAGCAAAATACATTTTAATAGCTTAAAATTGTTTACCGTACCTGCAGATTCATGCAACAGAGGATGTTTTCCATTCAATATTTTATGTAATTAAAAATGTGGTCATATAGTTACTTTTATCCCCAGATAGTAGTGAAGAAAATAGATGGCTAAAACAAAAACAGCAAGCCATAGAAGGTTTTATGAAATTAATCTGAAAACACATGTGATTCCTCTTAAGATCGTGCTTTGCCTTTCATTTTTATCTCCGGTGTAGATAAATGCAACGACATTGTATTGCCAATGCCTTTTTCAACCTACTGTCTCCTGTAACAGAGCAGGGTCTCAGCAGCTGCAGATCAACACATTTCTTTGTCAGAGCTTCCCTTCAAATTTTCATTATTTTGCATTTGTACTTCTTTTGGCTGCTAAAGGCTAAGATGGCAAAATTGTGGGTGTCAAGCACTGTAACATTCCCAAGTCTTTGGATTCCCTTATGAGCTTAAACCACCTATTCTATTGTTATTTTAGCTTTACTGCTAAATTTCTATTCCATTTTGCCTTTTACATATGGAGGTATGAGTGTTTTTCCTAAGTCATTCTGCTCAGAGCAGAAATAACACTTGACATTTTTGCTTATGCCCCTTCCAGATCTGTGCTCTCCTCATGGAAATTTGTTGTGATACTAGAATTTGAAAAGCAGCAATCCAGAACACCTACTTTCCTACTCCAGTGTATGCAGATGAGTCGCAAAAGAAGAAATCCACCACATGCTTTTCTTTGGTCCTAGATAAATCCACTACCCAAGCCTTGCAATGAGCTTGAAGCTAATACTGCTTCATTTCAAATGCAGTAAAAATATCAAGCACTAACTTTGAGAAGTATACAGCAAAAGGTCCATGTGAGTGTCCACAAACTTTACTGAAAAATTTATTTATTTTTAATCAGGTTTGGATATAAATCCATAATAGTATAAGGCAGTGAGAAAGCTGTGTTTTATGGCCTTGTGTCAATAGGTAAAAAAAAAAAAAAAAAGGCACCAATAAAATAGCACAAAGCTTTATTTTAAATAGAGATGTTGGAAACTTCAGGAAAGGGTTGTCAGGAACATAGCAGTTTGGTTTGTAAAGATAATTATATTTGGCTCCTAACTTGTTCTTGAGGATTTCTGTGACTTGGGGAAAACAAACATTTGGTCTTGATGGTTCTGTCCCATGGGGTCTTGTGCGGTGGTTTCAACCTGGGGCTATTTTGGCCTCCCCTTTCACGAGAGCTTGATCAAATGCCCTGCTGAGGTGCTGTTGAATGTCATTATTGGACACGGACGTAATCAATGAAGTAGCACCAAGACTGCTACAAGACTAGACAAATTGCTAGAATACCTCCACTGGGCAAGAGGCACAAAGTCTCATTATCATGGGATGTTGGATTTAGGACATCATATTTGATGTGGGATTTTCCTGGCTTTTAACTATGCACAGTTAATTGTAATCTCCTTTTGAGATGAGGGAGAGGAAAAAGAATCCACTTAAGTAAAATACAGTAAAATAAAACTAATTTCAGGAAGCTCCTGAACTGGTTGTAGCAATGTCTGGAAGAACAGTTTTTTTAGCCAGCTGCTTTTACTCTGAGAGCAGAGCCTATGCAGTTGTGCTTTCCCTGAATTTCTTTACCCTTCATCCCCCAGCCTTGCTCAGTAACCTTTGACCTTGCCAGCCAATTCCAAACAAATTTGACAGAGGGGATTTGGGCTCAAAGAACCTCAATTCTGACAACTTTTTTCCCAGCTAGAAAGGCCTGTTGTTTCTGCTACTAAGGCCTCAGAGTGAGTATGGCCCTTGGTCAGCACAGGGGAGTCTGTCCTGTCCATCTATCCTCTGGGTAGATGCTGAAAGCAGCCACATATGGGTCTGGTGGCTCTCCTTCTCTTTTGATTGCAAATATTGGTGAATATATGTCCCATTACACACCTGAGGATTCACCCATGAGGCACAAACTTGTTGGAAGCCAGGCTTCCTTACTTCCACTGCTCATATAAATAACCTTTGTATTGAAGGCTGTGTGACCAAACATCTGGACTGAGCAAAGGAAATGGTTAAAGCTCTGGCAGTTCTGATGCAATATTTTAAAGAAACAATAGAGAGTCATGTCCTGTCTACACCCCTGCATCTACAGCCATGGCCATTGAAAGTATCACATTTCCCAGCAATGTCTTTTTCAGTGCTATACAGCCTATATTCACAGACAGTTCAGATGAACAAAGTCAAAAATTTGTTCTGAGGTGCTCTAGAATTATTTTGTACGTCTTTAATTCCCAACTACCATGCCTTTCTAAAATCCATGTTAGCATGAGCAGTGGATATGGCCCCATATTTAATCTGTACCGTGGAATGACAGATGAGGAGGAGAGTATGCAGAAGCGATGGCCATCTGTAAACACACTTATAATGGTGTGAACGTGGCCTCTAGGAGAAGTGGTGTTTTGTTTAGCTATACTTCAATCCACTTCTTGAAGAAAAATTGACGGAAGACCTAAAGCAGTTCTCCTTTCTGTTTGAGAGCATATGCATTTTTTTCATTAAAGTGTTTTTTCAAAAGCAGCTCTAAGAAGGCTTGCAAACTTGAGTGGTTTAACTCTAATCATCCCAGATGTTGGCTTTCATGGTGAGGTGCTGTTTGGGCTGGATACAAGCACCTTTTGGTCAGAGTGCTGCAGCAGGGACAAGTTCTTTTTGGAGTAAGGAGAAAAGCTAAGCCTACTTGGAATAAAAATAATAATGATAAAAAATATTTGGGAAGTTAGAAGTGTAGGAGAAAAACGTTTTCTGCTTTGCAGTATGCTCTCTCCACATTTGAAATTGTATGGAGGGTATTTATGGAAAAGTTTGCCACCAGAAATGTTCAGAGCCCTGCAAGGCCTGGTGGCGCTGCATTGGCTCTGAGTGCAGCTGTGAGGATAGGGGTCATTAATTGAGGCTTTCTATGATGTGGCTGTACCAGTGGAAAACAATGGAGTTATTTATTTCCAGCTGTCTCTGTGACATGAATAAAGGACCAGTTTGCACCACAGCACAGCTGCTGTTGGCTGCAGCACAGAAATCTTAGGAGTTCTGTAGCCAAGAGAGTACCATTTACAAGATTCAGAGATCTAAAGACTGTCTTCAAATGCAATATGTTGCGTTTTTCTCAAGCACATTGTATGTACTTAGAGCCCAATCAGCCAATCCTGGCTACAACAGCTGCATAGCTTAAAAAGAAACACAGTTCAAGCCTCCATGGTGGAACACTTGAAATGAAATGAAATGAAATTAAACACAGCCTCTGCTCTGACCCATGCAGATTGATCTCATTCAACAAAGCGTATACCTCCAAGTACACCTGTAACTTCACAGACTCTTAAGTGCTTTTCTGCTGAAGCCACCCGTGCTGTATCTGCCTGGTGGTTCTGCCTTCAGCAGCGTGGTAGCAGCAGTATGCCTCATGTCACCATGAGCTAACAATGCCTTACAGGGCATTATCAAAGCTGCGATGCTCTGATTGTGAACTGCGTCTCTCAAGCTTAACTTATTCCTCTGCGGTAACCTGTCTGTTGCCTCTCACTGGCAAGTCAATTGTGCACCACGAGGACAGCATGTGAGGAAATGCCTTCTGTAACTAACATATTGGTGTGATCCTATGTGTTCGACATATGTTATTTTGTCCTTTGTTGCCTTGAAATCTGAACTGATTTTTCTGTCTCCATAAAAAGTATCATCAGTTGTTTTAATATGATTTAAAGTTTACCTAAGTGCAAGAAAGACAAAATGTTTTCCAATGAGCCCGAGCAAGACTTTCAGTGAGCTTGAGCTGAATATATGTCAACCTCAGGCTGTTTTGTTGTTCTGGGTGTTCAGTGACAGCATACATAATTCTGTTTTTGACTGTTTCCAGTGAAAACTAGGCAAAATGTGGGGTTTGGCAAGTTTATCAAAGGTATCTGATAATCAAACCTCAAGAAATGGGAATTTACCTTAAACCAAGCTACATGGAGAGAAGTTGACATAGTGCTATCAGTTTCAGCTCTGATCAGAACTCTTGCCTGACTGGTGTAGTTCATGGAAGTGAGGATTGCGTCTGCTTGTAAAACAGAAAGGTAATGCATGAGTACTTGTATTTGTGAGTGTGCATCCGTATGCATGTGTGCACGCACGCTTACACATGTAGACAGAATTCTTCTAGAAGCTGGGACGTTTTTGCTGTGGTTCAGCCTGGAACACGTTCCAGCCGGCTTGCCAGCTCTTTTACGTATGGGTTTGGGTGGAAATGTTTGTACATTGTCCTAGCGCTGTTGCAAGTGCCAGAGTGATCCCATTGTTTGAGTGGGGTCTCAGTCAGAGGCAATTCTGAGTGAAAGAATAGCAATGATCCTATGATTCTAATTCAGAGTGTGTTGCATTTAAGTACTAGATCTTTTTCCTATGTCCATTCAGTGTTTTATGAACACTTAACAGAGTCTGTGCACAGTCTCATTAAATATCTTATTGGACTGTGGTAGCCAGGAGTGCTGTTAGCTGCTCTAGCAGTTGCAAGCATGGTAGGTACTGGGTACCTGCCAAATTGCTGCTGGAGTTATGATGAACAGGGCAACGAAATCCTAGCACACATCAGGAAAGTGTCTCAAGTGCAACATTGAACTTCTGTTACTGATCAGCAGTATCTGAAGTTGATTCACATGTGCTCCATATACTTTTTCAACTACTGCCAGAAATGAACCTTTGCAGCTGTTGCCTGCAGCTGTTTGAGTTTTAGCTCTAATTTTGTATTTCCTTACATGCTGGAGAAACCAAAATAAATTACTGACTACAACCAGGCTCTCCTAAACACAGGGAAGGACGCTTACATGATGCCACAGTGTAAATAAGCCCACAAACCCCAGCTTAGAGGAGTCATTCATGTGCTGGCAGCTGATTTGTGAGTCCCTTGCCAGAAGGATCGCATGCTGCCTGGGACTGACTCTCCAGAGGCATCCTGTACTTGTAGCTGGCTGGTTCTTGTTGGGATACCTCCATGCTCCCATAGCCCTCAGCATTGCTTTAGCTAAGGTTCCTGTTTGGAAAAGGGTCTGAATTGTCCAGACTCTACCTCTAATCTGATTCCCAGTCTCCCTTTTCCATCTTCCCTCTGCAATCTTCCCAAGGAAAGCTGGGAAATAAATCACTGCTGCTTTGCACTGCTGAAAGCTATTCCTTGTTTCTTGCCTGGTGTTGTCCTAGAAAGAGAATCATAGAATACCCCGAGAAGGAAGGGACTGAGGAGGATCATCGAGTCCAATTCCTGGCATCGCACAGGTCCACACAACAATTCATACCATATGGCTAAGTGAACAGTCCAAACGCCTCTTAAACTCCGACAGGCTCAGTGCTGAGATCTTATCTTGAAAGTGAAACGCTGTCAGTGAAACACTAATAGAACATGGTATCCATACATGCTAGACTGTAAATAATTAACCCCAAGGGAGCCAAACTTTTAAGTTATAAATTGTGGGGGAATTTGAGTGAGTTAGGCATATGCTCATTTAGTGTTGGTCAGTTGAGAGGATGTAAAGCTGACAGAAGGTATTCATAGGTCTATTAAACGTTCAGTATTTGCACCATCATTTGTTCAGTACTGATGTGGAAGGAAAACTCATAGAAACACAAATCCTTGCCAAGGGCTTCCTTTTGAGGTTTACTTAATGTTTGTGTCATGGGCAAAGTTGATCAAATGGTGAGATCACAGTGTGTCCATGCATTTTCTGTGTCAACTCCCTGCCCTTTGAGACTCATAGTGATTTCTATATGAGGACTCAATAGCATCGATGTTGCTTAAACATACATTCTCAAGTCTGTGCGGGTGACAGAGTTGTGCCAGTGATCATTTAAAACCAGGGATCTGCTCATGCCCTTGGATTCATTCATTCATGAAAGGGAACTCTTGTACGGGAAGGTATCATGGAATCATTAAGGTTGGAAAAGACCTCCAAGATTATCTGGTCCAACCATCCCTCTGCCCCCAATATCACTCACTGAACCGTGTCCGTAAGTACCACATCCAGCCTTTCCTTAAACACCCCCGGGGAAGTGGTATATGGTTCTCCTGGTTCCCTGTCATCATCATTTCCCTCTTCTTCCTCAGCTGTTGGACATCCTGAATTGTGGGATAAATAAGAGACAAATAAGCAGGTGAAAAGAAAAAAATGCTTTTTCCCTGTCTTCACTGAGAGGAGATGAAAATACCCTTCTAGGTCTTATTGGCAAAGGGGGACAGGGTCAGCAATGGGGGTGTTTTCCTTGTATGACCCTATCCCAGCTATTGAGAGGGTTGCAGGACCTTCAAAATCCACTTCTCCATATGGTTGGAGTGGGTTTTCCCTTTATGCCCATCTGGGATCCAGGACAACTTGGATAAATCACTCATAAGGAGAAACAATTTGGTCTCCAGACTGGTAACCATCATCACATACCCCTTGTCTGTCTTCGCTCCTTTTGCAATTTTTTTTTTTTTAATCAGGGTTGGGGGGGATGGGATAAAAACTCAGCACAGACGTGACTTAGACACATAGACTGTGGGGAGCTTGGACATGGCACTGCCTCTCCCTGCATCCTTATGTTTTACATGAGAGTCTATCTCTGGAGGAACTAGGAGCACTTCAGAGGGCTGAATGTCACAGCCATGTCAGAGAATTCACTCTGAAATGATGAACTTTCTTATGGATTGAACAGGGAAACCTTGCTACCTGGAGAGAGGATCGTCAAGTCTCAGTCTGAAATTGAGAAATCCATACAAATAAGTTTTTTGTTTGTTTGTTTGTTTGTTTCCTTCCTTTTACTCATCTCCATCTTGGAAGTGCCAGATAGATACTTTGCACTAAGTTCATAGTGGTATTTGAGTTGGAAGCGAAGGATCCTCTCCTATAATTCACTGCATATGAGCAATACTGAAATATCTTGCCTGGAAAAAAATAAAATAAAATCCAGCTCTTAAAACAGCACTATTCTGTAGGTTGTGCTGATTATTGCTTTGTGCTGCATGACTGTGATTTTTGGCACAAAATATCACATACCAAATTCCCAAAATAAAATGCTACATGATATTCTAAGAGCTCTTAGGAAGCTTTAAAAAGGAATTTGCCCACTGGGTGAATATTGCTTCTGGTAAAAATCAAATGATGCAGTAGCAATGGTTTAAGAAGAGGGAACTTCAGTCAGCAAATAATTAGGTTTGTAAAACAAGCGCAAGAGAAAACGAAAACCTTCCATCAGTCTCGTGCTTGTAAAAGTTGTCAGAAATCCTGCTTTGATTGTAACGGCTTTACAGCTATATGTTAGAATAACTAAAACGTCTGTTCAGCAACATTGTGAAATCCTCGTGCTCTGAACTTTTGATAAAGGGGACTGCTGAGCGATTGGCTCGTAGAGACTTTTACAGGCAGCAGGAGCTGTAATTAGAGTGGTCACTGCTTGCCTTCCCTAGGTCTGGTCAGAGGGAAGTGCAGAAGACAGCTTTTTATATGAGTGCTTGATTTTCCTTGGAGAGGGAGAGAGCAGGAAGTGCCTAGGAAATGGTTCACGACAGAAACCTGAAGTTCTAAATAGAAGAGAGGAGGAGGAGAGCTGATGGATGCAGCTTCTGAGTAGTTGAGCTCCTGAACCAGACTTCTCTGAGAGTGAGCACATCCCATCCCATCCTGATGGAAGGGGAGACGGTACCAGAGACCAGGAGAGCAGCCAACAAAGCCACTCGGATTGCCCTTGGTGTGTTCGTGGCTGGCACCATTGCACTTGGCACTGCACTTTTCTTGGGTAAGTGAGAATGTCTAGGCGAGGGTGAACATAGCCCTCCTGAGCCTGCCCGCCTGGTGTGGGTGTTTGTGCTGTACGCTATGTTTTGGTGACAATCCCAGTCTCCTCTTCTTTTTCCTTGTTTTATTTTTACCATAAAATGGAAATGCATCAGCAAAGAGATTTGTTATGGGGAACACTAGAGCTAGAAGCTGCAATGTGAGCCCATGTAACTTTTGAAAGCTGAATTTAAATTTGAATACTCAGTTCGATGTGTTCTAGCTAGAGTTGGATTCTTTCACAGAATGGGGAGAAAAGGGTAAAATTATGCATATTGGTAAGACTGATTGCAAACTGGCAGTTTGTGACCCATGTGGACTAAAATTCTCTGTTTCCTGAAAATCAATCTGTAGTGCACACATTTTATGCAGTCTTTTGGGTTATCCTTCATTTGGTTTTCATTAGGGCTCGACTAAAATTCCTGTAGAAAGCTTCAATAACGCATACGCTTGCACATTATTTAGATGTTTCTGTTTTTCTATGATGAACTGCAAAAGTGTCTTTGCAAAAATCATAAGAGGTGCACCTGGGATTAAACTAAAACATTTTGATCAGATTTATTAGCTGTAACTGGACAAAATAGAGAAGGAAATAAATTTTTCTCTCTGGGATTTGGAATTGTTTATAGATGGCTTTTCTTGGAATATCGCATGGAAGCATATATCTACGCCTAAAAATGCACCCAGAAACCACCAGACAGTGAATAGAAAGCAATATTGTGTAAAAGGTTGCAGAGAGATCCTTTTTAGAATAATTTAGACAAACTTTTCATTTCTTTAATCAACACCAATTTCCATGGACTTGAGGGAACTTAACCTCTAAGACTATCTTTTGCTTCCCTCCAGTCTTTTATGATGCTGTGTGCAAGGTATGCTTCATTAGTAATCACAACAGAGAAAATGGTGTTAAGTTTTCTATAGAATATTTGAAGCAGCAGGCTCTCACTCAGTATTTTTCTGGTGGAGAATAAATTCTACAAACACACTCAAGTAACTATTGTGTATAGAAAGAATCCCACTTAGTTCAATAAAACCCTTTATAAATGTGAGGAAGACTGGATCCTCATTTTGGTAGCTTAAAATATTGATTCTACATAAAAAATAATGTTTTTCTCTTAATTAATATGATACCAAACACCAGACAGTAATGGAGAGACCTTATTTCTTTTTCAGCAGTAGTCTGTTTGTATATTTATTTCTTGTAGAAAGCAATAGAAATTTTAACAACATGGCTTGTTGGAGATGTCTTTTGCCCATAGACCAGACATGAAAATTCAAGAAAAAATAATTTTTATAGACAGCTTAGTAAGTGTGCCAAGACCTTTTCTGTAACCGGGGATTCAGCATAAGAATTTTCATTGGCATAATGGCTAAGAAAATAAAAATACTGGCCTTGGGTCAACCAAAATGTTTTTAAGGCTTTGTTTTGAAATTGTCTGAAGATTTCAGCCAAAAGGAATGATGGAAAAGAATTGAACTGTTCTGTTTTAACAGTTTGTCAATGAAATCTTCTAGTGTTTCATTTTGACACTTTTTTTTTTTGTAAGTTTGAGTTTAACTCTTTTTCAGGTTCATAAAACTGTAGAAAAGGAAGCCACTATTAATGGTCATGTGAAACATTTCAGGCATCTGAAGATGACTTTTTTTTTCTTGAATTTTTATTTAATCTGCAAAAACTTGTTGTTTTTGGTGGACCTGAAACAATTCCCCTTCATTTTTTTTCAGTCTGAGAAGTGTAACATAACCTTCTCCTACTTCTCTTTTATGTTCTTAGAGTTCTCTTGACTCTCTCTAGGAGAACGATGCGATTTCATTGAACAGTATTTGCTTGTAGCTTTGGCACCAAAGCACAGGTCAGGGCTCTCTGACACTTCCCTGCTGTTTTCTGGATGTCTGTAGCGCAGGCAGGAGGGTGTTTCATGTTTTCCCACTGAGCATGGCTCTCCTTGGATGCCGCAGAGCCACTGTGGAGGTGAGAGCTGGGGAGGACTGGGTCCTCTGGGCAATCTGTGCCATCACCATGCCACTTGGTCATGGTGGCACCTCGTGAGGAGCTGTGCTTCTGAAATCACACACAAAAAAAAGATTTCCTCCAATTTCCCCATTTCTCAGGCAAGATTAAAAACAAAAATGCCCCCTGCCCTGAATAAGAGTAGGGTAGAAGAAGGTAGGCCGTGGTGGAAGAAGGTAGGCTACTGATGGAGGCAGGTAGTGCAGCCTGCCTCATGGTCTGGCAGCAGTAAGGCAGGCAGACCAACATTTTCATCTCTGTAGTGGGGTTTTGCCCCCCCCAGGGCCAGCACAAGTGTAAGTAAAATGTGTAGGTTAACATCACAGTTGTAGGTAGTAATGTAATGATTGATTCTTATAATACAGGGAAAAGAAAAAAAAATCAAGACAACAAAAGCAGGTAAATTTTATTTAAATTTTTTAAAAATTTGCTCTGATGAGAAATTTGTAAATGGAACAAAAACATTTGAAACTATATTTTGCTTTTGTTTACAAGTATAAGAACCACTTTCTGCTTTGGATTTTTTAGCTTTACTGCCTTGTTTTCATTCTCCCTCAGTTTTCATCAAGTGCAAAACAATTAAAGGTTGTCTGGAAATTTCCTTCCTTTTTCTGCTTTGTTAAGAGAAAAATCTAGCAAGTCTTCAAGACCTGGATGAGTTCTTAAAATCTAACTTTAAAGAGGGAGAAAGCAAATCTCCATGAATGGGAGGAGTAAAATGCTTTTGAAAAACAATTCAGTAATAAGCACATTATCCATTATTTGTAAAATAAAATAGAGAAACTCAAAACTGTATTCTGTAGACCTGCACTTCTCTATTTCCTACTGTACTTCAAAGTTCCATTTACAGTTTTTTTATCTGTCAAACTCTAGTGCCTTTCTTGGCTAATTGTCAAATTAACTAGTAGTAGTTTTTAAGATGTGTTTCACTGAGTCAATACAAGTTTTGGTAAAGTAGTCTAGAAATAGTTTTACAGTCTTAGTTTCTAAGAAAGTCTGAGTGAAATCCAGACTGTTCTATCCTTAGCTGTCACTAAAACTGTGAATTTGGATGATATGAAAAATCTTAATATTAATTTCTAGCTTTAAGTTTTTTTTTTTTTGTAATTATTATTTGTTTTTAACTGTAAAGTTTTCCAGTGCTGAAATCCTATTTCACATCTTCATGTCTTTTTGAACAATTTAATACCACAGGAGAAATTGCTTTATCATCATCAGCACAGTTAAAGCTATGATACCTTGAAATACCCATGATACCCTCTTACTCTTTGGTTTGTTTTTTATTTTTGTTTTTGCCATGGACTGAGTTAATTAGATAATGGAAGTTGTGAGACGTTTATGTCTACTAAGCACATCTACTGAATCTTATTTCATCTGCCCTCGGGACTCTTTCCCATCCTCATCCCAAGCATTAAATGTCTGCATATTTGCTGCCTGACAGCAGTGTCTGAAATTAGTGATTCCTATACTTAAGTTTTGGTGGCAATGGTAATGCATATTTTTGAAAGACAACCAAAATTAGCTGAGAATTTCATAGGTCTTGTCAGTGCGATTTTTGGAAGCAAATAAAATTCCAGTACCTTTGGGGGCCAGTTCACACGGAAGATGCTCTGTGGCTTATAAACCAGGGTTATTACTGCATTTGTTGCCCTCTAAGTTATTCCAGACTAGGGGATGCTGAAGGTGTCCCATGGGTGCTGCTGGGGCCAGACAGTGCAGCACTACTGCAGGAGGAGGTGCAGCATGGAAAGCCCTGCAGAAGATGGCTAGGTAGCTCCATGATAAGCTGCCAGCTGGGAAAGGTATATCTCTAGAGGAGGACAGAAAGAGGGATGGATTTTTTGTATTGTGGTGGTGCTCACCATTCCTAAGTGGAGTGCTGTTGCTCCAGGTGTTGTGCAAATGTACTATGAGACACAGACAGTTCTTGTTCCATGCTGCTCAAGAGCAAAGACAGAGGAAAGAGAGGTGGAAGCATGTACAGGAGGGGAAAATAATTTTTTAGGAGTAGCAGTATTTACTTAATGCACATTGTAAGTGTTCTAAATCAATGTAGCCAGAGATGCATTAGGGCCAGAGCTTACACTGACATTTGAATGATCAGGTACATAACATTTGGCTCAGATGGTCAAAATTCATGACAAATGGTCTCATTATGGTTTTCCATTTTGCAGTTAGCCAAGGTCTTATAAAGTTTCACCCGAAGCAACAATACTGTTTGACTTCAGAATGCATTGAAGCTGGTAAGCAACAATTTTCTCCCATCTATTATATATCATTATCACAGTATGTTAATGAGATGTTTATACCATTTTATTTTTTTCCACAGTTCTTTTCACTCATAAAGTTCATTAACAATGACAGTTATACAACAAAACAAAACAAAACAAACAAACAAAAAACTTGAAAAAAAGAGTCAATGTCTAAATTACTACAGATCTGTTTATTTTCTGCAGTTCAACTTCATATTTTTAATCATTTTATCTCTATTCTATCTAGGTTAACTCAAAGTTTCCTGTAGGAAACTTTATTTATTTATTTATTTATTTATATTTATTTTATTTTATTTTATTTTATTTTATTTTATTTTATTTATTTTATTTTTATTTTATTTTTATTTATTTATTTTATTATTTATTTATTTATTTTTTAAATAGGGGAACCAAATAGTGGGTGACTCAACCTTCAGGTGTATTTGGTTTGTTCCTCCCAGTAATCAGAAAATTGGCAAATGAATTCTGCATGGAGGTACTTTAGGGCCAGATCGTACACAGATGTGCACACCTGTAACGTGGAGACTATGACTCAAAATTTGTAACCATATTTTCATATTGGCAGGCTCTTTTCCCCACACAGAGATACATGTGATAATCCTTACAAAGCTTGGACATCTATTAGTATGAAATGAGAGCTAAAGAGGTCCAGTTTGGTAGCACTTAAGAGACCCATTTTGTCCTTGTAATTTTGACAGTTTTTCTCCCACTAAATCAATGAGAGTCTTTCACTGAATGTAAGAAGAGCAAAGATCAAACTATTGTTACCACGTCTGGAAATCTGGCCCTAGAGCCATTTCGATAGAAAAGAAGTGGACATCATGTGAACTTCTACGAATATTTATTTCCATTCTGAACCACGTTAAGATAATACAGTGAGATGTTTGTCTTGTTTTGAAATATGGACAAAATTCTGTGGACTAAATATATAGTGTGAAAAATCTGTAGATGTCAAGATTGCCCTGACACTTCATGTCACTTGGCTTCCATCTGTGCTGTGCTGACTGTGCTCTCAGCCACCCTGGGCAATGCTGTCCATAGCTAATTTTTGGAAGATTGCATATATCTAAGTAGGATGACTAATCAAAACAAACAAATAACACTCCACCACCCACACTCCCCCCACCTCCTCAAAAAAAAGAAAGAAAAAGAAAAAAGAAAAAAAAATATGTGTGAAGTGTGTGGACTTCATCTTGAGCTTCAGGACGGAAAAAAAAATAGTCATTTTACAAGTTTGAGTTGGAATTGGCTTTCTTGTGCACATGAAGTAACATAGATTTTTTTTGTAGTCTCTGCAGAATGTGGTATTTTGCACCAAGGCAGACTTGGACACCCACAGGACCTGAGTGTTTTAGCTGAGGGTGTACTGGGTAGGGATTGAGCTCTGCCTTGAAGAACAGCTTTTCAGGAGTCATAGAAAATTGCCAAGGACCAAATTGTCTTCAATGTACTCAATTTGAGAGTTTCTAACATTAGGGATGGAACTTCAGCTGAAACAGAAATATCTTAGGAAGAGCTATTCTAAGTAAAAATACTGGATAATAGAAATTGTACCATAAATTCTGTAAAAGTTATCAGATTTCCTGCTAAGAAATTTAATCAGTTATTTGGATAAGCCTCAAAGCACATGGTCGTTTAGCCAAAAGATGTACATTATCTCCATATTCTCTGTTATTTTACTCATGTAGACTTATGCCAGAATCTCTATAATGCATGATCATTTGATTATACATGCAAAAGTTATTTTATCAAACTTGTCAGACTGATCTGTCTCTAACTGGTCTCACCAGCAATACTGCTGGGGAAGGCAGTCAGAAGACTGAGCTGAATATACTAGTTATCTTTTCCATTGAATGGCAGATCAGAACTTGCAGCTATTCAGCTGAAGGTAAACAGTGCATAATTTTTGGTAAGCTAACAGTCTGTTTGATATGTATTGATATTATATTCCTCAGGGAATTAATTTTGTCATGGCAACAAAGGACAGTCTTTGTTCAGGTATCTGGCTCCAGAAGGTCATGTTCCAGTAGGTTCAGTGGTCATTGCTCTTATGACACTCAAGAGCATTCATTGCACAGATATTTAATTTTTTTCTGCTTCTCATGTAGGCATTCTTTACTTAGGTAAAAATGTTCCATAAAATTTACGTGATATCTTTGTATTTATTTATTTATTTATTCTTACAGCTGCTGCCATCTTAGGCAAGATAAATCAGTCTGTAGATCCTTGCGAGAACTTTTATCGATTTGCATGTGATGGCTGGATATATAATCACCCTATTCCTGAAGACATGTCAAACTACGGTGTTTATCCTTGGCTGCGGCACAATGTGGACCTCAAACTAAAGGGTAAATATGACATTTCTGAAAGTATTTAGTTGACTTTTCGGTGTTGCTTGTTAAGTGGCTGATGCTGAAACGAGTAAAGACTCCACACTCTTTTCTGATTATTGCAGGATATCCAACAGAACAACTTCCTGTTCTCTTTTATATGTATTTTTTTTTGTTTTTATTGACAATAACATTGAGAGAAAATGATGTATAACAGAAACAGAATTTGTGAGGAAGCAAACAATTACTTTTGACTCTACAATTTAAGAACCATGAGACAAAAGGATACTTCTTATACCAAAGGAAAAGGTGGCAGGGGTTGAACCACCTTTTCCTTGCAGTAGACTGGTAGACCAGAGTGCAGGAGTACAGCATGCACATTGAAAAATATCTGTCCCAGATCCAGACAAGCATCAGCCTAGGACAGCACTCTGTCTCTGACAGTGGACGATTGCAGGAAAGGAATATAAGAAGGCAAAAACAGTGATATTTTCCAGTATAGTTAGCTAGCTCTTGGCAGGAGGCAATTTGTAGCCTTCCAGAGATGGCTGTTTGAGTTCTCTGTTTCCTTCAAGTTGCCATTCAGGTTTCTGTTGCAGTACCTGAACTGTCATCAGTGAAAGAGAAGGCCGTTTAAGGATGTGTGTCTGGAGAAAAAATAGCCTGGGGTGGAAGTGCGTAGGAAGACAGGTATTTTAATCTGTATGTTATTTGACTTAGCACTATACTCTGCAGCAAGGCCTCCTCACCAGGAAGCTCTGCAGACCAACTGGGAAAAAAGGGTGACAATTATTGCTAGGGAGGAAAAAACTGCTAGAATTTTATCATCTTCACTAAAACCACGTCACACATGCTGTCAGTGTGCCTGAACGTAACACACCTTAGGCATGCTATTGACCTATTAGTTCACCTATTAGCCTCCTGTTTGTTCACCACAGAACAGAGATCACCTTTAGGATGTTGTGCTTAAATGCAGCATTTATTTCTCTATTAGTTTTTGTATGTGCATGTTTGTGGTCATCAAAGCCCTTTTCCACTTTTCTTCTTCAGTTACACTGTATTCAATTTCCCCATCATTAAGTATTTTGAAAGGTGCAGGCAGTTTCAGAGTATGATTTTGGAATTTCAGCATGGGATATAATCTGATGAATGCTGTTTTAAATCTGCTGAAGATGTCACAACCAAAGGAAGAAATCTGTTTTAAGTTACACTTTGCATTCTAATTGTTTTGCTGCCAGAATAAGGTTGTGTTAGAAAACTGCACATCCTTCATGAACCTTAGCCACATATAAGCCAGATCTAATTAAATACAGAGTAGCAAGCTGTGACTCTCATTCTTAATTTCCTCCTTTTACCGTGCCTAATCAAGGACACCATGCTAAGCCACATTTTTATGTGGTTTTCTTACTGCATTCCCTTTAGAAGTGGCTAATCCTTAGCTAGGAAAACACAAGACAAAGAAAGAAACATCTGAGTGAGAAGTATTTGCTTAATGGAAACTCCATATCAAAAAAAGAGTGTAATGAAGTGCCTGATAATTACTTTAACAGGCAGCAAGAACTGCTCTTTAGCATAGAAAAGAGAAAAGATGTGAAACATCGGGTGGTGCAGAGTGGTTGATTTAATATAACATTTGTTATCTCTTCATTATCATTTTATTTAATAATTTCTCCAAAATATATTCTTGGTAATTAAAAAAAAAAAAGGAAAAAAAAAAAGGAAAAAAGTAAATGGTAGAAGTCAGTATTGGTAGCCAAAGTAACAAAGTGTAACTTCAGCCTCTATATGTGTTTGTGTTTTAGCTTGAGTTACTTCATTATATTATAGAGTATTATATTATAGAGTTACATATTATAGTCATTATATTATAGAGTTGGTAGAGTTGGCCTCTCTTCTTACACACATTGACAGATTCTTGGTCAGGACTTGGATGTGGCCCATGAGGTCTGTAGTGTCGCCACTGATGCTCACTGCTGGTGTTCTGTCTCAGTGGACCTGTCTTGTGATTTTTTTCTTAAGAGGTAGCTGGTTGAGAGCTGTCCTGAATAAGAGGAAGAATACCAACTGTTAAAAAAAAATAGAGAGGGTATTTATGTTATTCCTTCCAATAGCCTCTTGTTGGATAGCTCTTCCTGGATAACAAGCGAGCAGCAGACAGTAACAGTGCTTACTCTTTTTTCTTAGTCTCTTCATCTGCAAATAGATCTCTTTTCAGTGGTCCAAACATTTTTGTAATAGTCCAGATCTTTCTTATAATGGCTTATTCATCTGAGTGTAAGAAAAGGCAGAAGTGGCCCAAGTCAAGTAAATCTCTCTGGGCAACTACTTTTTGGTAAAATGAAGTACCTGGATCAGAGGTGGAGTAGCCAAGACTTTCTACAAGCTTTGTGGCTGCTCAGAATGAAAGCTGTATCTGAACTGGGTGATTTTGGGAAACCATGAGTACAGAAAGGAGATCATTTTGGTTCCTAAGTGAGGTTTTAAGGCAGCACAGCAGCTGAGCCACAGAATTCCCACAATGTCTCCCTCCTTGGGAGACCTGAACGGCATCTCTCTGCAAGTTCTGCACTGGAGCAGGAGTGGGGTTTACACCTCACTGCTGCTCCATGCATGGTAAAATATTCCCCTGGGCTTGCAGGGAATCTGTCTTTTGGCTGTAACCTGAAGTAGGATGGTATGTTCATATCTGCAGATACCAAATTCCAAAATAACTGTAGGACTGTACTTTGGTAATCTTGCAGACAGAGGTGTTTGTACTGCAAAAAAATGTATCAGACTGTGACATCTGATTTTCCATTTCATGACTAACAGAAAAAATGTGCAAGTACATGTTGAAAGTATTAATATAATGAAATAAAGCTTAATACTGGCATTTAGCACTGAGCTCCTTCTGCACTGTAACAGTTGGGGCTCTTACAATCTTCTGGTTTAAATGTAGTTTAAACTATTGTGCTATAATGCTGGTGGATATGTGTGTGTTTTGGGGTGGGTAGTTGGAGGGAGTATTGCTTAAAAGATTGTTTGAGGTTTATTATTGAAATTAGTTTTATGAACTCTCACATCACTGTAAGATGACTTGTTTTTGTTACAGTTTGTGTACATTTAGATTAGCTGACTTTTGGAGGAACTCACATGGTGTGCTTATCTTTTTTATATACAAACTCAAAGAATTTACAAAATGTTGAAATTACGGAAACAAACAGCATTTTCATTTAGGAAATATGCTATTAGGGCACTGGGCAGCATTAGGAAGCATTAATGTAAGCACAGCTGTTCAGCTGCCATTTCCATAAGAACTTACATATTGCCAAAATCAATATTCAGAAAAATGGATGGAGGGAATTTCCTCTTGGGCTGGGGGTTGAGTAAAAACTAAAATGTCAATATATTGATTGAATTTATTTGTAAAAATACAACATCCTTTCATGAATTTGGTGTTTGGGAACATTTGTTTGGTTAACTTGATTTGTGTTGCTTAGCAACTAGAAAATATATGAATTGATTAATTACTAAACCTTTGTGAATTCTTGTGGACATGCATATTAATTATATTCTCATTAATGCAAAACTAATTCACAATGATTAAATGTTCTATCAGTGTCAGAGGAATTAATAATTATGAACTAGTTATTTTCAAGAGTCACTAGTCTAACCATAGTGAGATGGACATTGCCATTAAGAAATAGACTGATGGACACTAATTGTATCATATATGAAAGATGTTTGCCTGAATTGATTAATGATGTGTTGATCATCATTAAATGCCATTCCAAAGAATGTGGGGGAGGGGGAGGTGAGGTTGGGTAGGAGTTGGGTGGGTGGGAAAACACAGTTTTTCAAAACAAGACAGTCCTGATTAAGGCATCAGCTCCACAAAGATAATTCCGAGGAATGAGCTCCTGGAGCTACAGGAAAAAAAAAAAAAGAGTTTTTATTAAAAAATAGATGTTAATGTTTTAAAAACATGGAAATTGTTATATTTAGGGCATACCTGAGACTGTGCAAGCCAGCAAAAGGTCTTCCAAAAGGCATCAATAGGGATCAATAGCCACATTCATTGGCATCTTGGATGCTTCAGCCTTCCAATGAAGAGTGGATACAGCAGATGGTAGGACAACGTGAGTTGTGTCTAGAACTCTGCATTATTTCCTAGTTTTCATGAATAAGGAATTTGCCTTGATGAAATATGCTTGGAGTGATTATTGGAAGTCGTTACAGTAACATGATTCTGGTAACCTTATTATTTATAATGCGGAAAGTGATGGAAAGTAGGTGAGAAAGTAAAGGAAGGCTGATTGAGGAGAGAATACAAAATACATGAAATTGAAAATAATATGTGCTTTCGTGAAATTTAAAAGATTCACTATAGACATCAGAAGAGAAAAAATTGTATTGATTAGCTATGTAATTTGCATCAGTACAGAGTGTGGTTTTCCTAGGGAGGGGAAAGAAGGTGAAGAAAGGTTGATTAGTCTTCTCTCAAAAATGATATAAGCTGATTCAAGACAATTTACACAATTAAGATTAATCTGAGAAATAACTTTACCATATTTCCCTTCCACCTCCTTGTGGAGTAAGAAACTGGGGAGATTATCTTAGCAATGGGTGTGGAGGGATATGGATCCAGATCTTTCAACTCAGGATAACAACTTAATTGTGAAACGGTAGACTCCGAAACGGTGGCTTTTTCTGTCTCTCCTGTTGAAACTAATATTTAATATAAAATATTTAATATAAAATATTTAACCTTCAAAGCCATTAAATGTTCTTCTAAATGATTTTAATAGCCAGGTAGTTAAAATATTCAATTTCTGGGTGGCACATAGGACTCCAGTTCCTCCCCAAAGAGCATGCAATTTCATATAAAGTAAAATAATTCTCACAGTAGAGGTGAAAGGAAGGCCACCCCAGAAATCCATACAAACCAGTAGTTAGGAAATCTCAAGGTATGGGAGACCAAGTGCATTTCAACTTGGATCTCCAGTTGGTTCAGGTTGAACAATGGGTTTTAATTTGTTCATAATTAACACTTTTGCTTCTGTTTTGACAAACAATGCTCTCCAGGTTTGCTGGAGTGTATATATTTTTACCTATGTATTTACAAGTAAAGTGACTTATTTTCATATATCTGTATTTTAACTACATGTAAGATAAAACTATGCTCCTGAATCATTCAAATTCAAAAATGAAGTTATTCTTGCATGACCACATTTACTCATTGAAAAGAAAAAAAATTAAATATCAGACTTTTTGTGAAGGAAGGTCATCGGTGCCTGTTGTGTTATTTCCATTAATCCCTCCCCAGCAAATGGGGAAAGCCACCTTTCTTTTTTCTTACTTTCTTTTAGACTCAAAGGAAAAGGCTTTATTAAGGCAGTCATTGATTTAAGCATTTCAAGATTTCTGAAAACCTTTGATGCTAATTTGTTTTTTCCATATACATTTGAGTACAGTAGAGGAACAATGAAGGAATCTGAACCATAACACGTTAGAAATTGAAATAGGTGTTTATGAAATGTATTAAAATATTTTTTTGGTACTGCATTAGGCTCTGACAGCTTCCCTTCCAGACCTCTGAAAGCCACCAACAAGAAAAGGAAGAAGAGCCTTAGAGTTAGTAGAGTGATGGTATATTCTTTAAAAAGTATCTAAGTACAGTGGTGAGAATTTTTTTTAGTTGTGTTGGAGTGAAAATTACATATTTAAACAGTCTATTTTCTTCTTTTGGAATCCTGAAAGCAAACTTTCATTTAAAAACCAATCATTTGCAGCTCACTTTTTAAAAAGAGTTTGTTGGGAATGGGGACTGCAAACTACACAGCAGACAGTCCATCAAAGACCTGAAATAGTAAGAAGTGCTGGAGAACAACTAACAGAACTGGTGGTTAAAAAAAACAAAACAACACTGATGGAGCTTCAAAAAACAAATAAACAAATATTGCTGTCTATCAATTGTTAGAAGAGGAAAGGTGTTGTAGCATATGCTGAAGATGTATAGTAGTGGATATTCTCAGAAAAAACTTGTATTTTAAAGGCAAAAAAGAATTTAATCAGGCAGGCCCTGAAATTAAGTATTTGTTGTTGGATTACAATAGTGCCAGAACGCAGCAATGCTTGGGCTTCTTTACCCTTAAGGCTTGCATCTGCAGTGTTTTCCAGGCAGGCAAGAGGTTGCTCAGCTCTTCTCCCAAGGCTTTGATATTCAAAGCGGATCTAAAATGTGAGCATTAGCACAGGAGTGTGGCCTGTGCTAGTAAACCTGCCAAGAGAATCAAGGATCCTTTTTCAAGATAAAGTTTTACCGAAACATTAAACACTGCTTTCTGGAGCAAGAGATGTCTGTCTTTGCAGGAAAGTGTGCTGAGATATAACTAAGAATAATATAATATGGGCTCGACTATATTTGTCTTGTCTCCAGGAAATATGTACAGCTTTGAAATATGCCGGTTAATGACATTTTTGTATAACTGTATTTTACAGATTATAAGTTGTTTTTTTATAACTTGATATAAAGGCTCTTCACCTCTCCAGCTGTAGGGGTCAGGTTTCCAGACTGATGAGAATAATATATATATATGTACCAGATTTTCCTTTTTGAAGAGTTCATAACCTGGATTGTTTTTGTTGCAGTCTATTATTCTCATAGTTTCATGTAGCAAGCCAGGGAAGTTACCACTGGACAAGCGATCATAACAGTATTGTGCATAATTTTGGATGCTGTGGACACTGATTTTATTTTAAGGTAGAACATTGTGCCCTTGTAGGCCTCCATCCATAAGACTAACCCTCCTTCACTTAACTCCAGGCTGTGAAAAAAGGGATCTGGAAACTAGATACTCTGAATGAAAGTCAGCTGACTCCAAACCATTCTCAGATAACCACTCTTGGAACATGCAAGCTCACATTACTGTAATTAAGACGTTACATTTTTCTAGCTGTGCTTTCCATAACGGCAGTGTGGCTTTGAAGGTTCCTGTGCGCCCCCTCACATCCTGGACAAATCATTTCTGTCCAAGATCACTCTGTGAACTGCAACAAACCTGATTTCTGAAACCCAATGCACTAGGAGTTTGAAGAAGGGCAGTGCCTTGATGACACAGGTGGAGTCCTCAATAAATGCCCCTGGCAGCACAGGTACTGCTTGGATTACAGTTGCTTTTCAGGGACTCTTGACATAGCTTTTTAGTGTGAAGTAAGTATGGGATTAAGAGTTAGACATACTTAATGAACATTAGATTAACCGTAAGTATGTCAGAGCTTAAGGAACGACATTTTATACACAAGTGCTATGTGATTAGTTTGAGTGTGCTCAGCGTGAAACTGCCAAGCATTTGCCATGTGTACCCATATGCGCACTCATCTCCCACTGAAACAAAATGACCACCTGTGTTTCCCCTGTGGATTATGGGGGCAAAAATTGCTTTCAAAAGGTAACAGTGATGAAATACCCCTTTTTCTCTACTTTTAGGCTGAAATTCCTCAGATGACATCATTAAAACATTCTGCTGCTAGCATCAGAGGATATGCCGTATATGTCTAAAAGATAACTTGCATTTTGCTTCTTCACAGAGGTAGCACAGAACCTGGGGAGGAAACAAAGCTTGTGACTGATAGCTGAAGAGGGTGAACAGCTTCTTTAACTACTCTTTTCATCAGTTTAGAAACCTGACGCTTTTAGCTGTAAACAGATATTATGGAGAAGGTGAAGAACAGTCTTTATTGCTCAGGAACTGAAAGAGAAGTCCACTTTCTTTGTTTACAGGCAAGCAAACTCCTTTTCCACAAGCAGAGTTCCTGCATTTTGGTCTAAGAAACTGAAGATCACTGTGTTTTAGGGAATGATAAACATGCAATCTGCAGCAAATATGTTTTCTAGTTACTGCTACCAAAACCAAAGGAAGAGCATGCTGTTGCATGAGATTTTCACAGAGACTTACTGTGGCATACTTGAAGGACGAGCCTTTTTTTCCTTTGGCCCAGTGAATGGTTACAATCTCGGTCTGCTTTCTGGATCTGCACTGAAAACAATGCATTGCAAATTGTTTTCAGTTGTACTATTGAGAATCTTCTGGCCAATGCTGAGCGACTCCCACTGTCACTGACATTAAAGGGGCTGAGGAGCTTTCAGCATATTCAAAAGATCAGACTCTTCGAGTCTTTGAATCAAGTTTAGCAAGCTTTATGCTCATAAAGCAGCACTGTTCAAGTCAGTAAGACTCTGACATGAATTAGATATGGAGGAATTAATCCTCTGTGGCTCACTTTATCTGCAACAGTGGATAATGGCTGCATCTCCTTGCTGTCACATGTCTGAGAGTGCTTGGAGATCCTTATCCTAAATGTACAGGATGCAATGCCAGGAGCAACCATTAGATTATCTCCTGTGACCTTTTAGTATCACAGACAATTACATTACCCATATATGAAGCTCAATAGCTTGCACTGGGATAAAGCATAATTCACTTTAAGCTAAAGCATATCTTCCCCCAAAACATCAAGTCTTGAAGATGTTAAGGGGCAGAGAAGCCACTATCTCTGCTAGTTGCTTAGCTGCAGTGGTTAATCACTGTCACTGCTGAATTTGTCTACATCTTCCAATGTCTGCTTTTTCTTTTGCCTCTTTTCAGTAGACTGAAGATCTCTCTGGCACCAAGCATTTTCTAATGGTGAGGTGGTTTCGTACTGTAACCCCATCATCCTTCCGTAATCTTTCATGAAACTAAACAAATCAAGCTCTTCAAGTCTCTCACTGCATTTTTTTTTGTTTTTTTTTTTTTGTTTGTTTGTTTTTTCCTCCCCAGTTCTCAAGCCTCTCCACACAAAGAAAAACCCAAATGGCGGTGATGTTTTTCTGCACCCTGTCCAAATGTTCAAAATTGTTTCTAAAATCTGGACAGCAGAAGGGCACACAGTGTTCCAGTCTGTCTTGCCAGCCCATGTAGGACAATAAGATTATTTCCCCACTTTGATACTTCTCTGTTTTTGCAGCCCAAGACTGCTGTTTGCTCTAGCATTGTCCTGGGAGTTCATGCTGAATTACATGTTTCCTTCCAGCTTTTCACTCCTTCAGGGTTAAAACTTTCCAGGAAATGGGATGGCCCTTTGGGGTTTTTGTATAAATTATTATTATTATTATTTTATTTAAAGTATTCCCACTGGAATACTCACACATACAGTTCTTTTTCTTCTAGGTACAGAGCATGATAATATATTTCAAATCATCATCAGATATCACTGTACAAACACTTCAGTTTGCATTTTCCACATACAGCAGATGTTTGTAAAATGATAAGGACAAAAATGAACGGAAAAAAAATGCTACTATCTTCACTAGCACTATGTATTCTCCATATCTATGGCTGGAGAGTGCAGTAAAACCTTATGTTGTCTCTGTAGAACAAGAAATAAACTGGAATTTCATTCCTGTGAGACACTGTGTATGTAGAAAACTGTCTGATAGCACACAGTATATACAGTCTGCAGACCAGAACCCTCATAACTTGAATCTTTATTTCTAATCTGAATAAATGGTATGCATGCTACTTTTCCCTACAAATCTGTACAACTTCTTTTTCCTGCACTCCAAGTCAGAAGGTGGAAAACGATTTCTCAGTACTGTAAATAAAATACGGTGGTCAAAAACCAAAGCAAAACTCTGTAAGACAGTAAGCAGGAAAATCAACAAGGGCTAGAAATGGAAAGTGAGATTAAAGGTAACATTTAGCCACAAAATTATTCTTAGTCACTTTAGAATAGCGTGTAGTTAAATATACATGCACACACACAAAATAGCAAAGCTTACTTTGTAAAGTGCCTTGCTCTCACTTTCGACAGTAGATGATTGCTATTTACTGTAGGGTAGAGGACCACAGGAAGTCGGCCTTTTTTAGCCCTCTTGTCCTGGAAAAGCACTGTCTGAAGGAAACCTAATAAAGACCTTCCTTCCTGCCCTCCCAAACCCAACACCCCACCCCAGCTGTGGCTTTTTTCCTTGATTGCCTGCCTGAGCATCTTCAGTTCAGGCAACTGAGGATCATTCCCAGTCATGGCGTGCTTTCTGTTGGTGATTCTGTCTTTGTTTTGCACAAGGGCCAGGGAGGGCGATGATGTAAGCCTGCCTGACCTAGACTGCCACGAGCAGAGGAACTTTGGTTTGCTACAGGAACCTCCCTGCCCTCAGCCCCTCGGTAGAAGAAAATGAATGGTGGAGCAATTTGCAACCTCAGAAAGCTTGGGATAGCATGAACAGCTTTAACCAGTTTCTGACTGTGCAAGAGATAGTTGCTCAATGAGATGAGTTATGTTGTTTCAGTGCTGCGGAGCAGAATTACCAATAGGTTTTTACATTTGCCATAACTAACTTTTATGTGAAGACCGATATAAATCTTGCCTCTGAGCATTCTGTGCATACAGAAACACAGACAATGAGGTGCTAAGATCAATAGCACTGGCTGAGACCCCTTTTATTCCTAACAGAATAACTTTGGAATTAATTTAAAAGTGAAGGAAACAAAAGGTGTGATGGAAGAACAAGATCTGCTTTGCTAGAACAGCCATTCAAACTTGTACTTTATATTTGGTTAGGGACAGGTGATCACAGGCTTTGTCTTCATGGTGGTTTAAGCTATGTTGGTTCATTTTGTTTGTCATGGTGGTTTTCAGCTATGACATTGTGCTTTGCACTTGTGGCAGGCTGGTAATGTAAGTCAGTAATAGCAAGGAGTTGTTAAATTGTCATTGCCGGTAATTATGATCCTGTGCTCTTTCAGAGTAATGTAAATGACCTTATATGTTTTGCTTTTCTAGTCTCTTTGGCTAGATTGCTATTCCATCTTTATCACTATAACAGTTAACTGAGAGCTAGCAAATGAACTATTATTTCAAGTTTTCCAGTATTGTTGGAGTGCTGTGTGTTTCACAGTCTTGTGCAAGGGATCCATTCCTAAAAATTCCCATCTAAAGATGAAACTAAAAGGTGCTGATGGAAGGTGGATAAAATTTCTTTCATAATCAGAAAATCTGGTGAAGGATGTATATATATAATTAGTGTATTGAAACTGCCTATAGACTCAAGTCAAATTCAGTTAATATTTGGAGTCCTAAAATGGAAGATTGCTTTAGGAAGCTGGTGCTTTTCATTTTTAAACAAGTTTTTTTTTCATTCAGAAAATTATCTGATTTCAGAAAAACAAACCAAAACCAAAGCCAACAAAAACAGCAGCGACAAAAAAAAACACCTCAAGAACAAACTCAACGTCCTTCTCAGTGCTGAGTGAACTGCTTTAGTCGAAACACTGACTTTCCCTAAGTGGGACAGAGTTTCTACTTCCAGCCATTGGGCTTAAGAGAAAACCATTTGACTGAGTTCCTCAATGGATTTGTACAAGCCCATATGTTCCTCTAGTGAGGGGAAAGAGCAGGTGCTTGGGAAGACAGCAGGGAATGGAGGTCTTGTGCTTTTTCTGTGGGTATCTCATTAGCCTGAACATTAACTGATCTGTGGTGGTCTTTCTCTTCCTATCCCTTGGAAGACCACTTGGTGTTTCTCTCATTCTGGTGTGCAAGCAGAAAATATCTGAAGCCATATAAATTTTTCAAGGTGGAAATGTGGTTCTCCCAGCCAGCTATAGTTAAGTGTTGAACTTTGACAGAGGGGCTGGATTTGCTCCCTGTGGGTTACTGACTGGCATTTGTCATAGTGCAGATGAGATCCTGAAATGCCATGTTGCAAGTCAAGAACTAGAGCAGTGTTCAGAGAGTGCCTCCCTAGGCTGGTGAGAGGGCAGGATGGTCCTGAGGTGGGTCTGTGCAGCTTGTGGAGGTCCTCAGGGAGCAGAGGCTCTGAGCTCTGCCCTGCTGCAGCCTGCTGTTATGGCCAGGCTACTTGAGGCACCTGACCTTGCTTTATAGATAGTTTGATGTGTATACATTGGTTACCACCACAGCAGTGACTTTCCTTCCATTGACACCCCAACTTGTAGATAAACTTACTGATTACCTATGTTTTTGATTAGCATGTACTACCTTTTGCCTTTTCTCACTCTTTTTGTTTAAGAACTTGAATATTCAAGGACACGTAAAGTAGCTGTAAATATTTGTGTGTTAAACAGACAAAGAATTTCTGAAGCTTGTATTTGGATTGTATATCAGCTAATGCAGAAAGCAAATGGATCTGACCAGTGCTCCAGATCTGAGCTTCTAAATCTTTCTGGAAGCTTGAGGCTAGCACTGAAGAACTTATGTACTCTGAAGAGCACACATGGACCACATCCCTCATTTCAGTGTCCAAATAGAGGATTCAACCTTCTTATTAAGGTTTTCATCTTTGATAACTGGATTTGGCATCATTGGAACCAAGAATTTTCTTCATGCTTCTGCTCAACATGGCAGCATCTTCCCTACCTTACCTTTTGCAAAAGTGCAGGAGGAGTTACAGCTTCATTCTGTCACATAACAAGGTGATTTGATGGGAAAACACCAAGTCTCATATTAGCAGGATTTTATGCAGGTGTATTCCTAGAGTTGATTTTATTTTATTGAATGTCATCCTCTGTATCTCTCTTGAGCTTTAGCTGGGCTTTAGCTATTGAATTTTATTAGCTTCAAAATTTCACGGCTGTGCAGCTCACTGGCAAGGAAAAGAAGTTCTTACAACAGCATTAATGGGAGTGTGTTTTTTCATCCTTAGTTTTATGTAGGTTTCATTTATAGTTTCTCTTAAAATGCCATTCTTAAAACACGAACAGTTCTGATTATTCTGCTAAGAACTGTGCATACTAGAGATATGTGTCAATGATTGGTATGATATTGTGTTTAAGAAATTGAGAAATATTATGAACTTGAGGACTTGAAACCAAAATTGTTGGGAATCCTGTCCAGCAGCTTTTATTTATTTATTTTTAAGTGAAATTCTTATCTTATCCATAGCTAGAAGGGAACGTTCTCAACACATTTCTCAGTTTCTTAAAGATCCAAACAAATTTTTAAGTTTTTTTTTTCTTTATTTTTTTACTTTTATTTTTTTTCCCAACGAGAAAAGGGATTTTGGAGGAATAGACCAAGTGGCATTTGCTCATCACTGGGATACTCTTTGACTAATACCTTTTTGAAGTAAGCAGTATGGTCCCCTGAGTGTAGGTGTCCTGGACATGGGTGAGAAGCATCTGAAAGGTGAAGCATGGCAGGTTCTTGAATAAGCTCCATGTAGAAGAGGTTTGGTTTTACCGTGGCAAGTGTTATGAGGTCCCACTGGCCAGCTGCAGACTTTGGCAGCCCTGGGACTCCTGCACTGCACTTTGTTCTACTTTATGTGGGGGACATGCTTCTTAACTCAGGCAGGCACAGCAGCTCGTAGGGCCAATCTGCACTGTGCCTCTGCTCATAAACTCTCCTGAAGCCCAGAGGGATACTCACTGGGGAGTATGCTATAGGAAAATTACTCTCGAATTTTTCAAGGCTTCTTAGCTCTGGCTGAGCACCCATCAGGAGGCATTTGGGATGGCTCCAGCAAAACCAATCTTTCCAATGGTTCCAGTAACAGTAAGGTAATATTGGGCATGACCTGTTTGGGTCTCACAAAAATACATTAGGTCCAACAGGGTTTGCTAGCCCATCTTCTGTGCTGTGCTTAAGTACTACCCTGCTTCTCTTAGTCATAGAAGTGCTCTTGCTGTGCTGCACCTGATCTGATGGATGTTGCTGAAGCTAAGCTGATCTGCATCTAGCCACAGTACATATGTCTGCAACAACATCATGGCTGGTTTAAAGCTTGGATAAATGGCTTGAAGCAGCTGAGTGTGGACTGCTGAGGTTCAGATGCATTCTGCATGATATTTCACTTCCTGACATAATGTGATGAGCGCAAAGTTTGTGCAGAGAGATGACAGCTTAGGAAAACAGGTTTGGTTTTCCAGAACGAGGCAGGTGAGCAACTGTGGTGTGAGGGAGCTATATAACACAGCTTTTCAAATAGTGGTTCCACACTTGGCCTTCTGTGTCATTCACAAGGCTGAGGCTGTGTGTGTTTGATGGACAAAAGGGCAGCTCTCTGCTGCTTGCTTTCAGCAGTGGCAGAGCTGGTGGAAATAAATCCCAAGAGTCTTGCTCCTGGGATCCTACCACCTTCTCTTTTAGAGCCCAGTCTCACAGCATGCCAACACTAGGAGGTCAGTCACTTAAAAAAAACTCCTCAGTCTCTGCCCTGTGTGCTAGCTCCCACCCGCCTCCCCTGATTTCCTGTCACCTCTGTTTGCTGAGGTGGCTCTTTGTGAGCAATGAACAGTGTCAGTAAGTTGTCTTTATAGTAGTCCTTTAAAAAGTATGTATATCCTGTGTGGAGGTGGGAAAAAGTGAAAATACCTCTCATGCCTGTGTTCTTGCCTAAGAAAATACACGTGAAACTTCATCCTCAATTAACTAAGTGCTATGACTGAAGCAAATGTTGAGACGGGCAAACAGACCATGCCCACAATTTCCAAGGTATTAAAAAAATGTCATTTCTTTTTCCAGCATTACTTGAGAAACCAATCAGCAAAAGACAGGACAGTGAAGCTGTACAGAAGGCCAAGATCCTTTACGCATCCTGTATGAATGAGAGTAAGTGGTCTGATTTTGGGACACCGATGTGTTAGCCATGTTTATAAAGGCAGACTTTTTTGCTCTCCACTGGACTCCATGAAGCTTTGTGCAGACTCACAGGTTTTGCTGACTTGCATTCAACCTGAATGCAGAGGGTCCTCTGCTTGTTTCTGAAGTCAAAGCAGTGGTACATCAAGGAACAAGGAAGCACATTTACAGAGACCTCTGTTCATCAGGGCTCTGTGAAAGGATCCTTATGTGTGCAAAAGGATGCTAAAGCCCTGCCAAGGGGGGCAGGGGTAATGCCTGGTGTATCAGAGGAGCCCTCTGATGAAACTCTCCTACGACACTTTTGAGAGTCTGCTGCTCAGCACCCTCCAGCTTTCTCTAAATCCCTGTGATCAAAACACTTCCACAGGGCAGGACTCAGGCAGCACTGAGCTCTGAATCTGTGAGTTAGCTGGGTGCCAAGTGGGCTTAGGGGGGGAGCCCTGCAGTCAATTTGGGGCAGTGCTTTCCTTGAGCTTGTCACTTGCTGCAAGGTTGATGTGCACTAACTGGGACACAGCACAAACTTCATGCAACTGGATGGGTGAAAGATGAGTTGGGAGGGAGTGGACTTTGTCCATCAAAGTGCCCTTTGTCCTTCTCACTCTCCTTCAGACATGGTTTCCTGGGGTAGGCTCAGCAGTTTGGGCAGCTGCCCTGCAGCTGCGGTGCCCAGCTGCTGACCTCTCTGGCTTTGATTGTGGGCAGTATATTAAAAATATGCTTAATTCCAGGCCTTTGCCTTTTTAAAAAGGCACTGATATGCCTCTTTTTTAACTTGATTCATATAAACTGGTGTAGGACTGCTGTGCCTCTGTGTTCACAGGCAGAGCAGAGGCGCTGGGGTTCAGCAATGCCCTTCTCCTGCCTAGAAATCGATCAGCACTGATAAATCCTCACATCTCCCGTGGTGCTGCTGGATTTGAATCGTCTGGAATGTAACAGTTGTCACACTTTGACATTTCAGAAAAAATCGAAAAAGCCGATGTGAAACCACTGCTAAGCATACTGAGGCACTCCCCTTTCCTCTGGCCTGTGCTGGAATCCAACATTGGACCTGAGGGGCTGTGGTCGGAGAGGAGGTTTAGCTTAGTCCAGACTCTGGCAACCCTTCGTGGTCAATACAGTAACTCTGTCTTCATCCGTTTATATGTGGCTGCTGATGACAAAATTTCCAACCGGTACATCCTGAAGGTACAGAATAGCATATCTATTAGGTTACTCTGCATGGTATTTTGTGATCTCATTTTTTAAAACACGCATACAAGCCAAATGCTTACATTTAACTATTGTTGCTTTTATCTACTTACTTACAGGTGTACCTGGGTGCCAATTCTGGGAATGTAGAAACTATTGGGTACCACATGCTGTTGAAAAATATATGTATACAGGACATTTTCTCCTTTCAAATAGCAAAAAAGATTAAGCATGTTCCCAGTGGACTGATGTCCAGGGTCCACTTGTATGAAAATAAGAGTGGTGGATATCTTGTTCTGAGTGCTGCTTATAACACTATCAGTTGTATGAAGAATGCTTCTTGTCTGTGAAGATGAGGAATGATGAATTGGTCACAGATATTTTGAACTTGAGATATTTTTCTTGAGGTGGAAACATGTTATCTTGTGCTTATGCAGCACCTTACAACAAAAAATGTATCCCAAACACTTCTAAACCTGAAATACAGAATAAACATTTACTGAAATCCTTTTGTTTTGCACCAAAGCATAAAGTTCACTAACAATGCATGGCATTACACAACAGTTTAGATTAGTGAGAAGGAAAAAAAATAAAAATAATTAAAAAAAATGCCTAGCTGTAGTCTGACAAAACTCCAGAGAGAATTGTAATGGCTACTGTGAGATGTCATCATGGCAAGATCAAGTGCCTGGGCCAAATGCATTGTTGTTGTTTAGGAAGTAGAGATGAGTAACCAGAGTAGGCCAGCTCTCCACTGCCATGAGAATGTAATTTATGAAGGCAAGAGAGAAGGAACAAGGAAGAAAGCTATGACACCATTCATCACAGCAAAATAATATTTATGGTCCTTACATTGCTGGCATCCTGGCTAGCTGTAGGGATGCTTTCAAGAATACATTGTATTTGGGGCTTGGACGAGAGTTGGACAGAACCAACTTCAGTGATTCTGAAGTGGATGTTGATTCCGAATCAGCTCTTTGGAATGTCATTTGTTTGAGGTGTTTGGTATGAAATTCAGCAGTAACTTTTCCCCGTCTCTAGGGAGTTTTCCTGAACAGTCAAGGCAATAGCAGATCAAGAGTTCAAGTATTAAGGATGTCATTCTGCTAAGATGCTGTATGGATCCTGTCAAGATTGCTTTGGCTGGGGATTCGTTTAAAAGAACTGAAACAGTGGAATCAAAAGAGGAAATATTTAGCTATCTCCTGTCATACTCCTACCATAATCTCCTAGGCCAAGTCACCTGCCAGTGGAAGGCTTGGATACATCTATATTGCTGATCCCTTGGAAATGAATTGTATCTAGTAGTATCTTCACTCAGTATGCTTAGTGGCACATAAAAATTAGGTATCTAAATAACTGAAGCACTACATCCTATGAATAACATATTATTCCTTGGGGGATTCTGTTGTTGTTAATTTGATTACGAACTTGATCTGCAGAATGCATCAGCCAGTATTCTACTTTGTCAATGTTTTAACAAATTCCCAGGAGTGTGGCTGTACCAAAGAGTATTTCAATCTGCTTGTGAAAATGGCTCTATTGCAAAATTCTTTGTTCAGCATTGCAAAATCATAAATAGATCAGGAAAAAAGGGGAAGCTCCAAATTAAACTTTGTTCAGCATCCAATATATATATATATATATATATATATATTAATTTGGACTAAAAATGTTGTTTAACTTTTTAGTTTCTATCTCATATTTGTCTTTCTTATTTTCAGTGGATTATCAAATCTGACTCTTAAACCAGGAAAATTTGGCTGAGCACTTAAAGCAACAGTCACATAACTGAAATAGACCAATATCTGTTGTATGTAGTGATTTTTTTTTCTTCAATATGCAGAAAAAAGGTGATACTGTTTTTCAAAGAATCAGAATTGCACTAAACGTCACAGCTACTCTGCTTTCAGGGGAGGATTTGTTTCATTATGGTTTTGGTATATTTTAAAGCTTGAGGAAATCACATCTTGAGGACAAGATGATGTTTATTCACCCATTTGAGATTCTATTTGCATTTACGTAGGTCAGTTTTATACATGTAGAAAATGTGAAATATAAATGCTGTAGGATTTAAAGTAAAAAGCGCTTGTGTAAAGTAGTATGAATAGGTACAATCTCTCTTCATTTCTTATCTTTTCAAAAACAAATGCAACATAAAAATAATAATTTTAGAATGACAAAACTGTTTTTTTTTGTTGTTTTTGTTTTTCCATTCTTTCCGTTCCCGTGAGTATCTTATGCAGAGTTCAGAAACTGGATGAATTATGTTTTCAGATTTGGCTTCTATATCCTAATTTGTTTTGATCACATTGAAATGTTTTGTGAACTCTCAGTTTCCAGTAGTGATTTTAAGAATACTGCTTGACTGTGAATTTTGCCTAGTTAAGAACTTGAAACATTATTTAAGCACTCCCAGGTAGTCATTTCATTCAAAAGACGAAGTGCAGATCTCATTGAACTTTCACTGACTGGTTTAGAAATTTCTCGTGCATGCATGCGTGCATGGAATGATTTCTGTGGCTGGAATCCAGTCGTACCTCTGTTCAAAAAGCCAAATACTCATTACAGGACTCAATACTGCTCTAGGGTGAAGCTCAAATGCACAACCATGTTTTTTGTCAAAGAAGGCTAATGATGCTTTCCAGGCACACAGCGGTGGACATGCTCCAGCAGCTAATGGACATTTGGTCCACACACTCGACTAGTATGTCCAAAGTTGGCTCTATTGCCCCTGAAATATGTACAGCATGAATCACTGTCAGCACTGAGTGTTTTATCCTGTAGACCCACTCCTTTTGCATTACCCCACTTGCTAAAGGAGCCATAAACACTTAAGTCATGGTAGGCGATACTTTGATAGCTCAAATATTGTAGATAGCTCAAATATTGTAGATAGCTCAAATATTGCAGGAGGCATCTGAGGCTTTCCAGATCACGCTAATGTGAATTTAGTAATGTCTGTCAGCATTCTTCTGTTATTTATTTTTAATTTTTTAATTATGTGGAACTCAGGCTGGTCTTCAGCAATGTATTATGTAATCGATATTTACACACACCTACTGTAATTGCCAGAAAAACATGAACTCTTTCAAGGTTGCTAATATGGCTATCTTTGAATTCTGATGAATTTAATTATTTAATACTTTTTCTTGTTATTTTTAACAGCTAGATCAAGCAAGCCTCTCTCTTTCATCTCGAGAGGATTACCTAGAAAACACCACAGAAGCTAAATCTGTAAGTAGCATTAACTGAAACTCAAAATGTCCATTTTTTCCCTCAGTTTTTGTCATTGTGGATTTTGCTCCGTGGAGCTCCAAACTGAAAAAAAAAAATGTGGTTTGTTTGAATTTAGATTTTTCAAGGTATTTCCTATCAGAAAACACCACCAACAACAACACTCTTGCAAAGTTTTTCCAGTAAGCTTTTAATGAGATTTGGGGTCCCCCTTGCTTTTCTTCCACCTTGGAAGGGACCTCTGGAGACATTTCCTTTGAGTAGTGTCAGCTCTGCTCTGTCATCTTTACTCCCCACATCAGATATCTATACACATAGATAGGATCTCCCTTAGCTTTCTCTTGTCCAGGCTGCTCAGTCCCAGCTCTTTCAGCCTCTTTTATGTCAGATGCTCTGGGCCCTTTATCTGTTTTGTTGCCATGTGATGGACCCAATCCAGTACAGCTATGTCTCTTTCGTACTGGGTAACTCAGGACTGGGCCCAGCACTTAAATGTGGCCTCACCAGTGCTGAGTAGAGGGGAAGGTTCACCTCCTTCAACCTGTTGACAGCAATCTGCCTAATACAGCACAGGATACTGTTAGCCTTCTTTGCTGCAAGGACACATTGCTGGCTCATGTTCATCTTGGTGTCCACCAGGACTTCCTGAGCATTTCAGAAAAACTGCTTCCTAGTCAGTTGGCCCCCAGCCTGTGTTTATGCTTGGAGTTATTTCTCACCCAATGCAGGACTTGGCATTTCCCCTTGCAGAGCTTCACTAGATTCCTGTTGGCCCATTTCTCCAGCCTAACAAGGTCCCTCTGAGTGGCAACACAACCATATGATGCATCATTCAAACCTTATCACCCACCTCCCCCAGTCTCATACTGTCTGCAAACATGCTGAAAGTACACATTCTAGAAGACCATGTGCCTCATCAAGAGGCTGCAGGCGCTGCCTGCAGTTTGAGACTTGCAGATCTGCGTCCTCCTTATGAAGCACCATCTGGGTCCAGGAGCTCAACAAAAAGGCAGTTACACCAGCAGTGCCTGGGGACCATGTCCTATGGCATGTGACCACCATATCTAAGGATGAGTATGCCAGACAGAGTTCACTCACTTCTTCCTTGTGAACTGGTGCATCTGTTGATTGCTTGTAGGAGTTGTGCCTTGAGGAGCTTGGCTGTAGTATAGGCCTCTCTGTGGTGTGGACTAAAAGGGTGCTTGACCCTCCCTAATCAGGGGTCAACTACAAGAAAGTCTGCAGGCACACTGCATTCAAGGACAGCTGACAGTATTCATTAGCAGCTGCTACAGCTACCCTTGCCTTAGCCTTCACCTGACCTGGTGGCAACAGGAGTCCCCCAGTCCATTGCAGGGGAGGCCCCAGGATTTCCCAGACCATGGACAAAGCGACTAGAAGCTCGGGACTGTTTCAACAAAGTGGAACCCCGATACTGCTACATTGGTGAGCTGCCCTCCAGGCCAGTGTCTTGGGTTCAATTAGGCCAGAAGGCTGAGCTCATTTCAAGTGCCATTACAGATGACTATCATCAAATTAACCTGAATTTATTAAATACATGGAACAAGAGTCCCTCTATGGTTCTCAGTGATTCATTAACTCTTCTTCCCACTCTCTTCATGATTTCTCAGTACTCTGCTACAGTTTATCAACAAGTTTTCTTGCTGCTTTTCTGTGGACAGCAGTCATGAACTGATGAGGTTTGCCATATGTATTGATACTTGACAATGGCAACATCTCTTTCACCCTCCTTTGATGAAAGACTGTGGGCAGCATCCGGCACATGCAGCCGACAGCTCACAGAAAACAAGCACTTGGATTGTCATAGTGGACAAATCGCTTATGATTAAGGTCTTAGAGTTTTGCTTCCCTTTTAAGTTGTGTGAGAAGCTAGTGAGTTTTTTTAGCCACATCCATCCAACTAGATGATGCCGGGATCCAAATAACTGTATCTATTCAAAGATTAAAGGTGGTGATGTATTGGGAAATGTATTTTCTTTTGGAGGACTATGGGCCAGCAGGAGCTGATGAGGACAAATCTGATCCCTCTCAAACCTCTGAAAGATGATGCTTGGGGAGAGGTAGCACAAAAATCACAACAGTACCATTACATACAGTGTTTTGTGCTAACATTGTGTATACACACTAGACTAAAATGTGCTTTTTTTAGAAGAGCTGGGGAGAGCAGAGCATTGTGGTAGTAACATGTGTCGCAGTGCTGTGGTAGAAATAGAGGAGAGAGGTCAGTGAAGAGTCTGTTTATCTCCCAGTCTTCTTAGCCACGAAGCTTGCACTTGTTTATAAGCACTTCTTCAGTCCTGTGCTGATTACTGTATGAAATTGTGAAAAAAATATTTGTGTACACACATACACATTGTCTACTCCCATTATAAGATTTGTGTTTTCAATGTAATCCAGAAGTGTCATTTGCATTTCCTGAGATTTACACAGAGATTCACAGAGTTGTGTACCACAGCAGGTATCTGTCTCTCATGCACAGTATGTTTACCGTGTTATTTCCCCTCTTCAATGAAAGTGGGCACTCGAGGTAAGGAAATTATAACTTTGGTTGCAAGGGCATGAAAATGCAAAGTATTCTACTCCCTGCTATAGCTGGGCATTTTGTGACCTACTGCTGAAGCTCTGTTGAAGTGCAAATCCAGTGATAATTTCCTTTTTTTTTTTTTTTTCCCTTTTTTTTCTTTTTTTTTTTTTCAGTACCGAGATGCCTTTTTGCAGTTCATGGTTGATACAGCAGTGCTTCTGGGTGCAAATGCTTCACGAGCCGAGTCTGATATGAAGTCAGTTCTGAAGCTGGAAGTTAAAATAGCTGAGGTAGGTAATTTTATGTGGTATTGAAAATAGCTTTAAAAACAAAGTGCAATCCTGTTTCAAAATGGAAAGTCATTATATCAACAACCTTAACAATAATGTTTATTGGAAGGAGAAGGAAAGGGGCAGAACTTGATGAAAAAAGAATGAACAGTCTTCCTGCCACAGTAAATTGTTAAATAGAATATTTTATTCTCAGGGGCAGGTTGAATAAAAAATAGAAACAAAAAAAACAAACAAATAAAACCCTTAGCCAATTGCCCTTGGTCATTTAAATTATTAATATTTCTTAATTTTGAACTTGGGCAGAATTTGACTCCCTGTTGTGCAGCTGTGTTGTGAATACATTACCATATATTCAAGGAGTAGACTGTCTCATTCTCTGAGGAAGTCTAAAAGCAGCACAAGAGTGAGTTAGGATAGTGGCACTTAGTAGTTAGTGAATGGGTGGGTGGTCATAGTAGTGCCACAGTAAGCTCCTGAGCTGCTTTCTTGGGGTGCCCTGGAAGAAGGGGCAAGAAATTCCATGAGTTTTCATTTATGGGACCAACTGGACTTAGCAAAACTAAGCAGATTTAAATCTGGCACTCAGGTCTGATTGATTTAGTTGGTGACATTTTTGGCCCCCTGTGGAGTTCAGTTTAGACTTTATGACTCTTGCAGGCTGAAGAAACATTTCTGCTTCCCTGTATCTCCTTTAGTGTGGCTGCTGCAGGAATCCTGCTCCTGGGAGCTGCAAGTCTGCTAACATTTCTGCTTTTTCCAGAGCTAGAGAGAAGAGTTTCCCTCAGTGTTGGGAAACCAGCAAAAGTTAGGGGTATAGACTTGGCACTGATTTACTGAACTTCCAAAAGAACTGAGGATTTCTTCATATCACCATGGAAAAGAAACTATCTTCCACTGTCCTCTGTGAAATGCTGGTTCTGCTGTTAATAGAGAAGCCTCTTTCTCAGAAGAGGTGGCAGTAGAAAATGACTTTTCTCTGGGTACTGCTATTGCTGTCTACACCGGGAGGAAAGGCAGTGATATGTCTTATTGGTGTGTGTGCGTCTGTGTGCAGAACTGAGCCATCCAAACAGCAGTAAATCAGTGTTTCCATCTCTCAGCTGAAAGCAGAGATGAAATTTTCTTAAATCTCTAAATAAAAGCAAATATTCTGTTTCAGTTACCTAGCCTGGTTGGAATAATGAGCAGATACTTCATTGAGATCCAGTTGATTTGAGAAACAGGAACTGTTTGTTCTGTTTATTGGTGATGTGATAAGATGCATTGCTACCTCTGGTAGTTCTAATGTTTTATTTGGCAAGTGTCTTACAGAGCTGTAATCCACAAACAGGATATGTGAAGTTGCCATAAAAGATGACATGGATCATGTAATAGCCTTCAGGATTAGTAATGCATGCCTTTATGCAACAAGCCATGTTTGCTCACAGTCACCTAATATTCCTTTAGTATGAATAATTCCCTAAAATATATTCAGATATTAGTCATGAGTCCAGGGACAGGAATTGTTACATGATCCATAATGAGCACAATTAATCACATAAACATCTTACCATGATTTTGAAGGAGCTAGTCGTGTTTGTCACTTTGGCTTTTACTATATCCCATGTTCCTCTATACACTTTTTTTAGTGAACATACATAACGAAGAACTTGTGTGTTCAGGAAGAGAGACAACAAGAATAAAGGGAAAATGTATTGGATTTAGGGAGGAATGGTACGCTTCAAGAGATCTTGTTGTGTACAAGGAAGTTTTTGAGTAGATCTGAATTACTGGAGGAAGAGGAAAAATTTTGAGAGGAAGGGAGCAAATGGGTTCAAGAAGAGTTTAAAGATTTGTCAGATAAATGAAACTTGCAGAAAGGGAGAAGAAAGTCTTTTTTTTTTTTTTTCTGTATGGCTTGAGCTTGAGCAACAGTAAAACCACAGACATTTACTGTAGAATTTTGGTTGGAGAACTTCCAGCTGTCTGGTTAGTCTGGCGTCAATCTCTGTCCTGTTTAAACTCTTCAGCAAACAGCCTGTTGTACAGGATTTACCTTAGAGTGGGGCTGAAATTGGCATCGGGAATTCTTGTTTCTCCTGAACAGTGACAAAATTTTAAACTTTATCTTGTACTTGGCTTGTTTCTCTGCTAAGATAACAGGCTGCCATCTTGGAATCTGACCGTACATTGTCAATTATAAAAGAACTTGCTTTGTATTTAATATTTCTTCTGCTACATCCTTGGATTTGATACTGCAGAGGATCCTGAGGTCTGGCTCCTGTGGTCAATTAGATGAGAGATTGGTTTGGTGAATGCTTTAGCTCATGTCTGGCCTATATGCTCAGGTTTTCTGCTATGGAAATCAGGACGCTTGGTAAATGGGGAGAAACTGGTGTGTGTCTGGCTTTTCCCTCAGATGGAATCAGGCCATAGCAGGGCACATGTTCAAATCCAAGAGATGAGACATGCTTCCAGCATACCCATCTCAGATTTGACCCTTTAAACAATACGGTTTGAAGCTGGCTTCTTTCTGAGATGATAAGACGAATAAATATTAAAGGTCTAAGTGTGCTTTTGCCTCTAATGAATCCACATACATTTTCGTGTTATAATCAGAACTAAAATTGGTCTACTGTGTTCAAAGAAGACATTCAGCTCATCAAATTTCCCAGTAATGATTTAAGCTGACAATGAACCATATTCCAGTTCTCCTAGGTAATGCCATCCTCAGAAAGGGAAGTTAATGTCATGAACACTTGCAAAAGGGGTGGTGAGATACTTCTGCACTGAGATCATGGTGGACAGTAGTAATATAAGAGCACATCCTTGGAAGATGCGCCTGATTTTCACCATCTTGTTGTCTTTTTTTTTTTTTTTTATTTCCCAGATCATGATTCCATATGAAAATCGAACAAGCGAGGTGATGTACAATAAAATGAACATATCGGAGCTTAGTGCCATGATTCCACAGGTTGGTTGTGGAAAAATACAAAACTAATGTTTTAATTTCTGACCTATGTAATTAAAAACTGTTCTAGTGTGGAAAGACAGCATGTTAAAGGAATATTATTAGGAATGTTTGTATGTTCTTTTAAACACAATTATGCGAGGTCTGAAAACATGTAAAGACAAACTGCAATAGTTTTTAAATTTTTAGTAAGTAAAGCTTTGAAACCATTAATCTCAAAGGTGCAAGTTAATTAATAAATCATCTTCCTTGATAAACTGCTTTAACCAGACTTCTTTTTGTCATTTCAGTTTGACTGGCTGGGATACATCAAGAAAGTGATTGACACCAGACTCTACCCTGAGCTCAAAGACATAGGTCCTTCAGAAAATGTGATTATCCGTGTTCCCCAGTACTTCAAAGATTTATTCAGGATACTTGAAAATGAAAGGAAAAAGTAAGGATGGTTTCACCCATATTTATGATGGGGCACTTGAATACTGGGCTTTTCCTGGGATTTTCAGGTGCTTCAGAGGTTCTTGGAATCAAGTCTCTAGGCAAAAGATCTCCTTGGTTTTGTCTGAAGGAGGATATAGGTATTACTTTGAGTGCAGCAGAAAAAAATAGTTTCAAGCATCTTTTTACTCAGAACACGTTGCAGTAAAGTTCAGCAGATCCTTTCCAGATCCGTTCAGCCTCTCTTACCTGTATTATAGGGTCTTGTATCTTGTGAAATCATTTATACCTCTAGAAAAATGCAGGCAGCTCACAATGGATGTGCTCTGCATAGGAAGCAAGACAGGTTCAGGCAATGTGATGAATAAAGGGTATGTGAAGATGTTCTATTTTGAAGCATTTTTGTTGATAACATCTAAGTTGTCTCTGTGATAGTTTGCTCTCACTCTTCACTCAGATGTGTTGCTGAACTTTTAAAAACCATTGCCAGGCTCTCATCTCTAAAAATAATTCCTAGTTGATTGTACAGTATGGCCACAACCAAATGTGTATTTCAGAAAAAAAGAATGATTTGGAAGCATTGTTCTTATATTGCTGCTCTGTGCCTCCAATGACAGAATGCTTATGTAGATTCACAGTACCTGTAAAAGTAATAGGAAGATCAAACAATAAGAAACGTGAAGATGATCATTTGTTCTGCCTACAGATTGTCAAACATTCTTACTTTATAAAATTCAGAAATATCATTAGTGAACCATGAATTTTAGTCTGCTGAAGAAAGTCTTCTAAATGGTTTGGGTTGTCCATCCTTTGTATCTCATAAAGTTGGCTATGCCAGTGAGGATAAGAGGTGATTTAGAAGAGACACATGTAGCAAGACAACAGAGAATTAGTTATTCCTTGTGTACAAATACACTTACATGGAAATATAACCACTACACAGTAAATACCTGGATGCTTTTTCCATTAGGATTTTAATTTAATTTCAAGAAAAACCCGTCAATGAGTGTTAGAGAAGTTAAACCAGTGTGTGTATCATGGCAGAGAGAGGCTGGAGTAGTGACCAGAAAGAACTTCAGCAAAGTTCAAAACCAGCTTCCTGATTCCCAAAGGTTGAGGGGACAGGCAAAAGCAGTCTTTGATTTCTAATATATTCAGGCTGTTTATCTTATAGCTGATAATAGTTTGTGTGAGCCAACACTATAAGTGTTTTCTGCTCAGTTTCTCTAAGTTTTCCTTAAGAAAAATTGCATCATAAAATGTTAGAAATGTCAAATACAGTGCTAAACTCAACCCAAGAAGACTTCAACAAATTCTTGTACATAAAATCCATCCAAAGAGTCACTGCATGATAACAAAGTTTATGTTTATATATTAGGTAATAATATTCTTTATCTAAAATGTCATAGTTTGCTCCAGAAGCAACTTTGTTATCTGGTCTGAGAAAATGAGAAATCATCTTAATGCAAACTGCTGACAACAAGGTGTTAACATTTTCCTGTGCAGTAAAATCCAAAAGCTTAACAAGGATATTTCCTTACGAGTAATCTCATTTGTCATTTCCATATGATGTTTAAAAAAATAATGCAAAAAACATGATTTTTTTTTTATAGTAAATATTTCCATGGATCAGTTTCCTAGTAAAGCATTCAAAACATTTAGACTAGCATCAGTGATTAAAATGTGAATTCATTTCTGATTATTTCAGGAGAGTCAGTGTCATTTGGAGAGACAGGCACTTTCTCTGAGTTCATATTCTCCTCAGTTACCAACCTCCTATCCCTAACTTACACTGTTATTCCAGTGCCCTTGTGTCTACTTCCCAGATGGGCAGCCTGCTGGCACGGGTGCTATTCAAACATGGCACAAAATGAAGGTTCATGCCCCAGTGATCTGGCAAACTACTTGGTGAAATTTCTTTCAGGTGGAGGGAAGAATGGAGTGAAAATTAAGCCTGGCTACAGAAACAATTCTTAGTGATGGAGGTGACAACTTGTATGGACTCAAAATCCTATTATAAACTGTTATTTTGGAGAACCTGCTCAACAGTCTTGAATTGCAAAATCATTCACACGACAATGTTACTAGAAAATAGCATATTGGCAGAGTGTAGTGTGAATTTAATAGAATAAGGCATTTATTTATTTATTTATTTATTTAGTGACAACCCTGCTGAATGTAATCAAGTTACTCTGTGTAGCTTGAAATGTGTGCTGTGGTGTGGCTGGAACATAGCGGGGACTGTCTGAAATTCCCAAAGCAGGGCACTGCTGTGGGTCCAGCCTAGGGCATGGGTCTCTGTAGCAAGCTTATTTCCCATCCCTGTTATCTGTGTGCTGGTGCCTTAGAGGAGAGCGATGAATAGGATATAGTAAAATGTGTCCTCATTACGGAGATGTCTGCAGCTGCTGTAGGAAGCAGCTTTACCATTCTTATTGTTGTCAGAATAAATAGCTACTTTCTGTTGTCTCATTTTACTGCATTTTTGCAGTGTGGGACAATTAATAGAGAAGTACATGGTAATTCCTGCAGCATAAAGAGGAATTTTCTTTAGAGAGGGATGGGGAAACTAGATCTCCTTTCTGGTCTTCAGCTGCCCCTGAAAAATTAGTTAGAGAGCTAAGCTACAGTAATTTAATGAGAAATTGTGCCTCCAGCTATAGATGAATGTTCTTCAATTCTTTTAATTTGATTCACAGCCCAATTATGAATACAATTTCCAAACAGTTCTCAAAATTTGTGAAAGATATATTTTTCTTAAAATGTCAATTAATTTGCCATTATCTCATATTAAATCTATCTTCTTTAATTGACACCATGTCTATTGATTAAAATATTACAAACTCACAGAACTTTACATGAGCAACCTACTTTATTCCCAGATAGGGTGGAGCCTTCTTCAGCAGATATTTATAAAAGCTGTTATAATTTTAACTGTCCCAGCAAGCAAGCTCTCTACCACTTCCTTTTGGAGTGTGTATCACAGCAATGGTAATATTGGTTAAGACACAGTTAGTTTACACTTCTTTCTGTAACAGTTGTTTTAAAGATAAAATAAGGGACTATGTACTGCAGTCTTCCCAAAGGTTATAACAACAAATGCTGTGGTCTCATCAGAAGTGCAGAGAGGAGTTCTGTGGTTTATTTTTGTGTTGGATTTTACTCCATGTGAGGAGGTTAATTTCCCTGAACCTCAGTGACATTATTTGTGAAATTTGGATGAAAATCACCGCAAAATATGCACTGAGGCATTTCATAACCAAAACGTATTATTTTTAACCTGAATGAAGGCGATCAATTGATTTTAAATTCATACAGTTAGCTAAAAAGATAAAACAATCATCACCCAAATAAGTAAACAGATTGAAATAAAATGAAATTATCAGCCCCCTTCCCCTCCTTCCCCCTCTCCGAACAAACAAACATCTACAAAAACAACAACAACAACCATGAAAAAAACAACCAAAAAAAAAAAAAGAAAAGGTCTACCCCCATCCCCCATAAATATACATTCCCCTGGGCTTTGAAGTGAAACCTTCCTATTTTATTGCATTTTATGCATCAGTGGATGCTACTGTGATTGCAATCAGGAATTGTTACAATCTCATCAGAGAGCTTAGTTTTAGGAGGTATCAGCCTTTTTTTTCTTTCTCAAATTAAAACAAAGCTCAATTAATTGTGGGCTATTTCCTGAAACTGACACCTGCCTTCATCATTTATGACTAATACACGTTTTTGAATTCACACTGATATTCATGTCTTTGAATGTCACCTTTTCAAGACTTATCCTTTACAGATTTCAGTCTTTCCTTCACTATTGATTTGAGAGAGGTTCCTCATCTTGAATGTAAAGAGGAACTCCTCCAAATGAGAAGAAGTTGTTCGCGGAAGGAAGAATTATTTTTTTGCAGCAATTAAGTACTGAATTGTAACATATAATTGGTTTATGATAGCTGTCTACTTAGCTGATTTTTTTTTTTTTTACTGATGAACTTTAATAGAAATGATGTCTTTAGACCTTTTAATAGATAGGACTAGCAGAAATGCTATTTTAGATCCACAGAATTACTTTGTAAAACAGTGAGGGAATTTGCAGTAGTTATTGCAGCTGAGGGGCCAAGAGCTTGAGCTTGCAGCAACCACATATCTTGAGCTGGAAGCTTGACAGGAGCTTGGTTAGAGGCAAAACTCAAGTTATGGCTCAGGTGATGCTGGTGTGGAGACAACACTCCCACAAAATGTGGGATTTGGAAGAGGGGATGGTATGGGTAGCATCTGTCAATAAAGCTAACCGAGTGACACTGCAGGAACAGCTAGTGGCTCCATCTCTACAGAAACTAAAAGTTGAAGAAATTGGCTTTTTATAGAAGAGGGAGTTGTTCAGGCATCACAGCATCTTCTGGTACAAAGGGAAAAATTTCCTCCTTATGGAGAAGTCTGTGGTGTGCCCACGATGTTATGTATATCCCAGTGTACAACAAACAACTTTTGTGTGTCTGTAGCTTTAGGGCAATGACTATTATTGAAAAATGTCATCTATAACACAAGGATAATACACTTAGGCCATTAATGGACTTGTTTTGAGACTATTTGAGATTGAATTGGCTATTTGCAGTGCACTTTCACCTCATACAACCACTGCTGAGCATAGAGATAGCTCAGTCTAGTCTAGATAAATACCCTAGTCAAGTGCTTGAAGTTTTACAAAGAGGGCCATAGATGTCAGGTCTGCAGAGAAGTTTGAACAAGTTCTTCCAGGATCTCTAACCCTCAGTTCTTATGAGACTCTTGTTACTGAGACTTCCTGTTTTGGTATGTCAGTTATCCATCCGCAAAATATGGGTGGTAATAGTGACTGTGAGTAGTAAGAATTGTTCTTTTACCATCTTGATAACTTCTAATGAAAGGCACAAATATGAAATAGAGATAATCTTTAGTATAGAGGAATGGATCATTATCTTTTCTATTCTATGGTTTATCTTCCCTACTAATTTATCTTCCCAACTAATAAGGAGAGATAACACTCCGATTTACAAAAGAAAAATCTGATATTTTTTTAAATCTATGTACAGAATTTTCATGCAACTATTATTATGACACTGTTCTTGCTACTTTTATGGAAAACGAAAACTGCCCTTTGAAAAAAACATTACCTAAACATGGCATACTAGGTGATGGGCTCAATAAATATATCCTCTAGAACATGGTTACCACTGTGCAATTACATATTAACTGGCCGCAATCCAACAGATTACTACAGATGTAGTAAGGATTTATCAATTTGGTCATCAGTCATTAATTTTCAAGGTGAAATTTCCACCATTCAGTTTGAATATTGTGGCAATATTTCTGTGAGTGCTTTGCATTACATCATATGCATTTAGAGGTCTGATAAAAATATGTCTGATTTAACAGGACTCTTGCCAACTATCTGGTGTGGAGGATGGTTTATTCAAGGTTATTTAACCTCAGTAGACGTTTTCAGTATCGGTGGCTGGAATTTTCTCGGGTAAGTTAAAGTTTTTAATAGAATTTACAATGGCACTAGTGCTGGCACTAACTGTTTCCATTATAGATGCTATTTTTTGTTGCTTATACCTTTGCAGAACATCACATATTTTCCATGCTGGGTAAATGTATTGATTAAACTTCTTGTAGGAGATTCCATCTAAAATAATTAAGCCATACATATTCTTGTGTATGACACTAAGGAAAAGTATCTTTTAGAGTATGTTAAGGAGTTTTTGAGACCTCCTCTTTAAAAGCTAGTTTTCCTTACACAGGAAACTGAAAGCTGGAAAGATATTAAATTTTGTGCCATGGTTGTGACCTGCAAAGTGTCAAACTTATTTGGCCAAAATCTAGGTTTTTGAAAAAAACATACTTTTTATATATACATGAAAATAGTTCTGCTAAAACAAAACTTGAAGATTTAGTGTTTTTTTTTTTTTTTTTCTGAGCTTGCTCAAAACTTTGTCATGCTGTAATGTCAGCTTTCTGTGAGCTCTAACATGCATATACATTAGTCATTTTCACAGAGAAGAAGATCAGGTGACTTCCAACTCAGGGCTGTGGAAGTCTCAAATATGTGCATTAATTGCTGTCATAAGCTATGAGAGCAGAGCTAATTATCTATTAATTAATATGAGCATTTAAGTAAAACATATGTTTGATTAAGTGGATCCTGAATGGAAATCCACCCTGATATTCATGTGGGCAGTGTGAGGGTTCTTTAAGGAAACCAAAGATGAAACTGTGACCGAAAGTTGCTGTATCTTCTCCTTTTAGTATATTTGTTCATGTTAGTTTAGAAGGTGAAATTTTTGTTTGTTGTTATGAAAATTAGCTGCTTGGTGACATCCTGACAGCAGGAGGCTGTCACTGATGCCTATGATCTGGCGCAGGAGGTGTGGGTGTTCTGTCCTCCGTGTCAAGGCATGCAGGTGCCTAACCAAAGCACCCAAAATGCCTTCCTGAGTAGTACTGGAATAGCTACGAGTTGATCACACATCTAAAAATAAACTCCAATAGCTTGATGAAGCTATGCAGAAAATGCACTGTCTTATGCTCCAGAATCAGTATTGTTAGAGATGCCATTTTCTTTATGCAAAAATGTGAGAAACTGCCTGTCAGAACCACAGGGACAAGTTTGTGGGGGTGTCCCCTTGTGAGAACAATTTCTTGCTAGCCAGGTAGAACAGATTGCTGACCATTCACCAGTCTGCAGCATAACATTGAATTATATTACGGTCAGGAAAATTCCTGGAAGGAAACATTAAGCTTTAGATACTGTGCTTTTGGATATGCTAGCTAGCTGCTGTCACTTTTCAGGGTGCTTTCTCGAGAAGCTTAGGGAGAAGTTAATTCAAGTTGGTTCAAAGCATATTAAAAATAATGTCTTAAAGGTTTCAAGTAAGTGGTTGTGAAAACTTAAGAGCAGCACAGTAAGGGCAGTAAGCCAGCAGCTTGTTTGCATTATCTGCCCCAGGGATCTGGACATGGGGAGTTAGTTAAGTGCAGTGAACAGCAAGAGCTAATAGTTAACAGTTGTGGTTAAGTGCACTGAACAGCTCAGGGAAACAGATTTCACAGGTCAGCAGAAATGATGGGAGAAATGGAGTCCAAGGCAAAGCTATTGTTTAGCAGACTGGTCCAGTCAGAGGCTGCAGGACTAAAGCCACATGGCTCCTTTGGGATCATAAAAAGAACCCACTAACCTCTTGCCTGATAAATGAAGAAAAAGTTTAATACTTCATACAAACACATGACCATGAGATGAATCACTGACCCCTAAAGTGAAGGTTGCATTTTATTTGTTCATTCATTTCTTGTCAGCCTCACCCATTGTAAGTGTAGTGTTATTCCGCCAGGTTCTTATTTTTACTGGTGTTTTTTACATCTTATTTATACAAATCTTGACATCGAGACACTTAAACTGCAAGGCATTTTGCAAAGAAAGGAGAAAAGAAGTGATGAAACTTCGAAAAACTTCAGTTTGAAAAATAGGACAAACCTGCTGACTCTAGAGAAAGTGCTTTGATTACAAAATCAGCAAACATCAGCAGCTCCTCTGCTCTGGCTATTTGAGCTCTAGCAAATATGCAGTGGCTCCTGGGGAAGAGCTCAATTACCTCTGTTGCGGAGCGCTGAGCTGCCTGGGAGGGCTTGAAACCTGCTATTTAAAGTCATTGTTACTACCTGGAGTACTGCATTTTAGAGTGAGACATTAATATTAGGAGGACAATTTTGAGGGAGCTCTAGGTGGCTGCTGTAGCATAAATATCAATAAAACAGCTGTGAGATATAATCTATTCCTCTCAGCTCTGGTTTTATTGGTCTCGGAGCCTGTGCTGCCTTTCTGTCCTCTTTACAGTCAAGCCTCCCTCAAAATAATAATGATTATTATGTTGTAATAATGTATCACACACTAAAAGCCAGCTCTGTCTCCTGGCTCTTTCTGTGGTTGATGTGTAGTCAGAGCTTTTGGAAAGAATTTCAAGCTCTGATGACTAATACTGTGACTCCCCTTTTCCCCTGCATCATGAAAAAGCTCCGTTATGGTTTTGCATGGAGAGATTTTTTTTTTCCCTTTCTTTTTATTTTTTATTTACTTATTAAAATGTATCATGTATGAGGGTTGAAGCGTTTGGAAAAGGAGTTTATTTTCAAATTTAGCTCTGTATAGAAAACCGTTACCTTATTATGTATCGGTTTGCCTGATGTGGCTTTCTTACAGATGCAGTGTTCTTTCTGTCATTGAAAATCTATTAGTGCACATACAGTATTAATAAAAAGCATTTGAAAATGCAACTCTCTGGTGTATTTAAGTATGAGTCATTGATTAAGCTTAATTACAGACGATATGATGGAGAAAATCAATCTTTCAACTTCCAAAACAGCTGACCGTCAATAGCTGAGGGTTAAGCCAATCTGGAATTTTCCAATGAAATCTTTTCCTGTTGAGAAAACAGTAAATCCAACCCCTTCAGTTGTGCTATGTGCTATGAATTTGATCTTGGGCTCAAAGGAAGAAAGAATAGGGGAAAAGGAGAGGCCGAGTAAATGCAAGGTCAGTGCTTGGAGGCTTGTGTAATCTTTGAGAGGACAAAATCCTATCCTGCCTGACCTGGCCTGGTGTTGACTGTATTCCACTATTACACAAATGACAGGTGTTAACTACTGGACTGGAATTTTGCTTATTCTCTGTAGAGCAAGCCTAGTAAGTTCCTGAAGTAGAAAGAGAACTTTTTGAATCTGAAAAAATAAAATAAAATAAAATAATAAAATAATCAGCACTGCATTTGCTATTTGCTTACATGGACACATCTTGTATTTTGTGTTGAATATGTACTTTTTTTTTTTTTAATAAACTCCTACCTTGACAAGAAAAAGTAATGTTATCTGCCAAGTATCCACAGTAACAACATTCAGCAATGCAAACCAAAGTTACAATGTGCTTATGCTTCACTTTGCCTTGATTATTTGTTCATTGACTGTTCTTGACTATTTCTCTTTTGAAGCTTATATACAGTGGTGCAGAAACTTCACCAGAGCCTTGAAGTCTCTGTTTAACCACCATTCCTTTAGTAAAATACACACACTGCTCTAGCAATACCTTTCTGCTATAACATGGAAGGGGATTTTGGGGGGACAAACATGTACTCAGTATTCTTGATGATTCAAACAGGTTTTCTCCTGAAAATACTCTGGGAAGGCAAAGATTTATTTCACATTGTGATAAGTAGGAGTAAGGCTGTGGCAGGAGTAAGCAGACAAGTAAATGGCAAAAAGGCATGGACACATACCCAGCAGTGTTAGATATTAGTTAGCACAGTTAAATGGAGAGTCCTCCACTACCCTGAGGTAGGAGGTGTTTCATAAGGACTGACCTCATTTCCATGAGGATGATCTCCTTAGGCTTCCCAGCTAACTGGTGAAGACAGAGAAACTTTTTCAGGAGATATGTCAGAGCAGGCATTTTCTAGAGGGAGGTGTCTCTCTACTGAACACAAGAAGACTACCAAGATTAATCTAAAATGAGCACTTGTGAGAACCTTTTCATAACTAATCCTCTCAGTTTAGTCTAAGTCATTACCATTGTATTAAGTTTAAAACTTCACAGCTACTTTGTGGGGTTGAAAAGATTTTTCACAGCACTAGATGAAAATGGAAATAACTGTAAAATATTACTGTTTCTTTCTTTTTTTTTTTTTGGTAGCTATTTGACAAATATACTTTAAAATATACTGTATGTGGATGTAGACTTGTCCTATAAACAATATGATTTTATGACTTCCTGCGTGCACTTGCCAACAGGTGATCCATGGAACAACATCTTTGCTGCCTCAGTGGGATAAATGTGTGGACTTTGTTGAAAGTGCACTCCCTTACGTTGTTGGTAAGATGTTTGTGAATGCCCATTTTCAAGAAGACAAGAAAGAGATGGTGAGTCCTCTTAATAGCATATTCAAATGATTAATTTCCCTGCACAATCAGTTATGACTTATTTTCAATGCATAATTTTTTCATAGAGTTTTCCAGTATCTGCTTTTCCAGCCATTGATTTTGTAACAGTAGGTAGTTTAAAATTAACTAATTTAATTATTAAACTTAGCTCCTAGTACAAGAGAGGTACAACCATCAAAGAAACACGTGAAACAGCATCCTGTGTAGGAACAACAGCTCTGCAATGGCCTTGCACAGCCTTGGGTCAGTGTGGTTTGTCTGCTTGACCCTGTTTAGTTCAACTGCTTTCTCAGGGAAGGACTCCATTTTAGACAGACCAACGTTCTGACTGGGCTTCTACAAATATTTTACATGTGTTTCCCTCTCAGGTTCTGCATTTCTTTTGTTGCTTGCTTTCATCTGGAGTTTCCTCTCTGAGATCCAGCTTTCCAGTTCCCTAATTCTTTATCGAGTTTGTAATGTGTTATTTGGCAATTTAGTGGCAAACATATTTCTGGGATATAAGATAGTATGACTTCTGTGTGAAGGACTGTAAGAATATACACTTTATTGGGAGATGAGCTGTTGGAGAGTGGTTATCTATTGAAATGTGACCTTATTAAAACCTTTCTCAGTATGCAAATTCCTTTCAGACCAAGTCTTTGAAAAACTATCAAGTCTAAATTCACAGTAACGCTCGTAGCAAGACATTCATATATACTTTTTAGTATAAATCACAAGATTCAGGCTTATAGGAGATAAAATTGGATGCAGGTGAAATTTGTTGCAATCCATTTAGAAGTGTGCTTTTCTAGTTGATCATTTTTGTTATCATTTTCATTTCACTGGTTTTCAGTTCTGTTTTTCTTTCTTAGGTATTTAGAAAGCCTTTGAGAGAAGCACTCTTATTTATAAAAGTTTATTTCTTTATTTTTTCTTTTTCTTTTTTTTTTTCCCCTGACTCATAGAATATGTGTATGAGAAGGTAATTCTGAGTTATATATAATATGGATTTTTTCCTCCATGTTTTGTGACTGTTGTTTCATACCTTAGATCCTTCTCTCTTCCTTTTATCAAGAAAGACATTATTTGTGTCTAAATATAGCTCTGTTTCTAACCCAGAGTGCCTACAGTGTTTCTTACAGCTATGCCTGAGCAGTTTCAGTAATAACTTTGATAGCAGGAATAGGTTTCTCCTCCTGCCCCCTGCAGATACAGCTGGTGCATAAAGCCTAACTATACACCAGGGCCCAGCTGTAGAGCTTGAGTTTGAACTTGTAACCTCCAAATACAGGGAATTCACCTCATTAGTGCACTAAGTTAATTGAGTTGGTGCTCTGTCATCAATGCCTTTAAGTTACTCTATTCCCTGGGATGCAGTTTTCTGTGAATGTTGACTGTTTAGTCGTATTTAATGCTAGAACAGTTCCGGTTGTCCCATACTGTCTCTAAAAATAAAAAAAAAAATAAGATTTTTTTTTTTTTGTGAAAAAGGTAGAATGAATAATCAAAGGAGTGTTGCTGCATTTTATCTGGCTCCACCACAAATAAAGATCTGTTCCAGATTAAAATATGCATCTGATACATAAATGACAATTCAGCTGAAGGTAACATTACTTTCTGGAGTTTAGTCCCCATCTTTAATGACTTTTCAAAGCCACCAGACATAAAATGAATAATAATAACAACATTAATTTATTAACCACTGGAATAAAATTATATAAAACTCTGGTACTTGATATTTTCATTATTTTTAAATGTAACATAACTGATAACAAAAAGATCCAGTAAGTCTTCATACAATGATTATCTGTCATGTCTTGTACTGTCTCATCTCTGGTTTGGACTGTGCTAAAGTCCTCTGACAACTACTGGATCATCCAAAATGCCTGATGCTCACAGTATTCTCTGTGGTCATCTGTCACAAGGTTCATCTATTGATACAAATAGAAGCAGCTCATTGCCTTTACCTTTCTGGTCTGCACTGCCAGACAAATGCACAGGTGTGAGGACATTTCTGCTCTTTAGACCAATGCAATGCATCTCTTAGCTGTAAGACTCCTTGTTCTCTTCATTTCAGGGTTTTCTTAATGTTTATACTCATTGAACACTTCAATTATTATAATTTAACTTGCTTGTGATACGCTTGGGGCTTTGTATATGTGCCAAACCACCATTTGTACTGAAGTCGTAAAGAAGCAGCCAAGCTAAAATGGTTGTGGATTTCATAGCTTTGTACAGATGCAGGCTGTCACTGGAAGTTCAGGACCAGAGAAGCAGTAAGGGCAGCTCAGTCTTGTGAGCCATGGCCTCTATCCCTGCAGTACACGAAGGGTAAGAGTACTTCACAAGCACAGCTTGCTGGCTGAATATTTGGATGCTGCTTTGTATTTGGATCGTGATACTGTCAGCCCAAATTCAGTTCTTTGGCAGTATTAATAAGGAGCATCTCAGTGACATAAACCAAGCAAGGCTACAGATGCTCTCTCTGCAGAAAAGGCTTTATCTGTGCAAATGCTTTGCACCTGGCTCTTCTGTATGGATTAGTGATCTAGGATCAAGGAGACAAAAATCTCCACAAATCACTGCAATTCTCTCAGTGTTTTTTTTTTTACAGTTTTAAGGCAGGCATTCTCACAGTTGTGACATGAAAGGATCAGCAACGAACAAGTTGTCTGGTACAACTGAAGGAAAAGAAACGAGAAGGAAAAGAAAAAAAAAAAAGAAATCAATCTTCAAGAAGCACGAGCAGTTACTGTCTGATTTGGAATCATTCATGGTCTTACCAAATCCATCATGCATTGAAACTTTTCTTGTAATGATCCTGCCATGCCATAGCTTACTGGGGAGGGGTTTGCTAACTGTTTTCCAGATGGAGGAGTTGACTGAAGGAATACGCTGGGCTTTTATCGACATGTTGGAAAAGGAAAATGACTGGATGGACTCTGAAACAAAAAGAAAAGCTTACGAGAAGGTAACAAATATAAATGGTGGGTGGGTAAAATCCTGCCAGAGTGAAGATTTGACTTGAGTGAGAACACAATGTCGTGGGCCTTACCTGCTTTGCCTTGTTCTTCCTCCCCTTGCCTCCATCTTTCCCAGTCCATCTCTGGCTGATGTAGACCCTGAGCTCATTTCAGATTCACTTGTGCAGTGCTTTTCTTGATAAGGTCTTCAGCTTTGACTGGGGTGTCAGGGGTTCACCAACCTACAAACAGTAAACAGTGTCCAAAACATGTGGGACAGCTGAGGGTGTTTGGTGTGGAAGCGTCCACATTTCTCACCTTCTCCAAAGTCATGGTGGAAGGCTTACATTGGAAGCCACCTTCCAGGAATGTGGTAACCATACCAGCTGAACATCCATCTCCTGATAGGGTAATGCTAGTTATGAAGTGTTATGGTCAAGGTGGGCATTACCTGTCATGATTACTTTCAGGTGGTGTGACCATAAAATGCAGGAGGTAAAGGTGAAGGTAGGAGGTACTGAAAGCTCCTTTTTGGACTCCTCATGTACTTATGGCATGAGATACACAGAAAGGGACTTGTCTAAACCCAGAGCTCTGCCCCAGAGCAGCAGCTGGAAGAGGCATAAATGAGGCAGAGAAGGGAAATGTGTAGGACTGCATCCTTATTTGTGAAGGCAATGGGATATCAGTGAATTAGTAAATTTCCTCTCTGAATAATGTGACATGCAAATGCAGCTTCACTGTTCCTTCTCACTGTGATGGAATGAAAATAGCATTGTTTTGGTTTAAAAACAAACATGGAGTTCAAAGTTGTTCTTTTTTTTTGCCAATTTTGTAGAAAAGGCAATTCAGACATTTTATTGGTGGAAAATTTTAAATTCCATATACAGCCTATTTACATTTTTTTACAGCAATGCCCTTCACAGATGCACAAATGAAACTGAGCTGCATAAATGGACCAATAAACTCTATAGCAAGCAAAGGATAGTAAGAGGCAGGTTATTTCTTGCTAACCTGATGATAGATGGGTTACAATTATTATTTCTTACTGGATTTGATGTTTGTTTGTTTACTAGAAATACCCATAGAAGCATAAAGATCTTTAATTTAGATATTTGACAAATTTGATGTAGACTATGAGCAGGAAGATTTTCTATTTATTTCCTTAATAGAGATGTTTCTATATACCTTTACAGCCATATACAATTCATATGTTGATTTTCCAGCAAACAATCGGCTTAAACTTTTGTTAAAAATTTGCTACCTTTCTTCCAGCAGAGAAACAATACAAGCTTTACCACAAACTAATAAACTCCCTAAAGAGATCTCTATTCCCAATTTAGGGAAGGCTGTGTTCGGAAGTTAGGTTAAATCTTTTGTGGGTGGAGATGCCCATTTCCCCTCCATTGACATATTTAGGAAGCTTACAGCACTCGGTCCCAGTTTAGGCATCTCAGTTAAGTTTCTGAAGCTAATGAGGTGAGTTTGGTTTGAACAGTGCATGACAAACTAAATTCAAGCTGTACAATAAAAATACTACTATATGCTATACTACTATGCATAGCAAATGGTTTAAATCCATTATCGCTGACTTGAGCAACAATTTTATCATTTACTGAGGTAGAAACGAGGTCAGGCTTATAAGTGCTACACAATGACTTAGAAATTGCAGTAACCTGGAACGGCATTTTGGTAGATTTCCAAACATGAACCTTATGCGTGTTTATTAAATACTCTTTTATTGCTAATGATTGGTATTGGATTTGTGCTAGAACATTTGGATGGGCATTTTTTTTTATTTAAGAAATGTATTCATTACATGTATAGACAGATAATTCACTGTGGAAATCTATGATATATCATACGACAAAACCTTCAAAATCTGTTACTTTTTAAAATGTCATGAGCCCAGAATATTATGTGGTCACTTTTTTAATACTTATCCCTTAACAAAACAGTAAAGTCAACAGGAATGTTGGACTAGGGGTTGTTGTGTTGTTTAAAAAAACAACAGTATTGCTTCATTATATAGAACTATAAAAGAGACTTTTCTCTGTCAGTTTGACAGTTTTTATCCGCATCTTGAAGACAATGCAAATGCCATGGATTTCAAAAGTTAGGAAGAAGCTTTGTTCTTGAATTGAAGAAGAGAAAACTGTCTGATCCTGGGGGGCTTCTTAGGTTTACTCTTTGTTTTGGAGCAAAGTAGAACCCAGCATTATGACAGAGCACAGTGGGGTGCTGGAGGCACTTTCTTTCAGGCAAAAGGCACTTTCTTTCAGAAAGGACCCTCTGCTTTGATCTGCTTTAATATAGGCAAACTGTAGCATTTTGGCCAATTATTGCTGGACCGAGCCCAGTAACACACAAAACATCTGTTCTAGTTTTCTGTGGTTAATAAACCCTCCGTGGAATTTTTTTTTGTTACAGTAGGATATTCTTCTTTGAAATGAATTTCAAGTCCTGTGCAAGCATCTTTTCCTTGTTTCTGTTTCCAGAACAGAAGATGGCACCTGATCATTACTATTATCCGTTAAGTAAAGAAAGGGAGTTATTAGTGAGATAAAGAATGTCGTGGCCTTTTATCATGTTTTCTTCAGTAGCTGTCAAAGGAGATTGGGCCTCATTCCCAGTTTATGGATGAGATACCAAAGCACAGGAGTAGCTTGGCCCAGTGACAGAGCTGAGGCCAAAAATACCATCCTATTTTTCTCACTCTCAGACTTCTCTAGCCACCTGGGCACATTGTCCCTTGTAGTGAGGCAGAGTAGAGTTGATGTCTGAAGTTCTACAGGAAAACCGTATGTTATATGGAAAGGGCAGTGGTCCATATACTTAGCATTGCCTCCATATTTTTAATCTCATTTTGTTCTTAAATGCTTTGGAAAGAGAACTGTAGAAGCCTAGTGTTTGTTTGTTTTGTTTCGTTTGTTTTTGTTTGTTTGCTTGTTTACTGGGCCTACTTCGTGTGAACAGTTTATTTTGTAATTAGCCCTTTATTTAACTTCAGAAATAATTGTGTCATTAGCAAACTTTTTGGCAATTTCCTGAAAGAGGAACAAGATCAAATGCAGGATCTGGATGTCTGCACAGTAAACCTTCCTGAATGAACATCTCTACTCAGATGTCTCTTCTGTGATTGTATCTTCAGATGACAACACTCTAATGCAAATGACTTGGCAGGCTTTAAAGAGAATTAACCACAAATTCTCTCACAATACAGTCTTACATGGTGTCTGCTGCCTGTTGTCTGACTGATCCCCACCTTGCTTGTGTACTTGCCTCAAGTACATCTTGAGGTCACCTGTACACCTTGCTGTCACCTAATGCTTTGCAATCAAAGGGACCATCAACCTCTGAAGGACTTAAGGTCTTCTGTAGGAATTGATGCTTGGATTTTGCTTTAGGCAGCCTGTCAGCTCTGACACTGTAATGTTTCTTGCCTATAACTCTGTGTGTCTGTTCTGTTGTTTTAAGTTGTTCAGAAAGGACACCTAGCACTAGTTGTTCGCTCTAATTTGATGAATCTAAAATGTATTAAGAGGATCAAACCAACACAGCCATGTGACATAAAGAACATTTTTCTTATAATGCTTGATTTCTGAGAATCATCTTTTCAGTCCCTGTAAACTCTGGAGTTAATGTTTGACTTTCTGTCTGTATTAGAGCAATATAATGAGAAAGTAGCTGGTAATTTCCCTTTCTCCTATCCCCCTCCATTCCTGTATTTAGATGATTGAAACATGGATTTAAACCAGACCATCTGAAAGCCAGTCTTACAAAATCAGATTTTGACAGGCTTAGGTGCCATGGTCTGTCTTCACGTGCAGTTCTCACCTAATTCTCTGGATGGAGCTCATGCTGCTTCTAAAGGAGCTCCGCATCGCAGAGGACAGTTTGGCACTCTGCTGTGATGCTCTGCTTTATGCCCTGTCCTGCCTCCTCCACCCTGTGCAAGCATTACTTTATTGATCTGTAGTTGACTATCATCAGAAATTTGCTTAAATTATGCCTGTTAACTTCCCGAATTTTCAATGGAGATCTCTGATTTAAGAAAGAGAGAAAGAAAGGGAGAAAGAAGGTGAGAAAGAGAGGAGAGGAAGAGAGAAAGAAAGAAAGAGAGAAAGAGAAAGCGAGAAAGAGAGAAAGAAAGAAAGAAAAGAAAAGGAAAGGAAAAGAAAAAGGAAAAGAAAAAGGAAAAAAGAAAGAAAAAGGAAAAGAAAAAGGAAAAGGGAAAAAAGAAAAGGAAAAAAGAAAGAAAGAAAAAGGAAAAGAAAAAGGAAAAGGGAAAAAAGAAGAAAAAGGAAAAGAAAAAGGAAAAGGGAAAAAAGAAGAAAAAGGAAAAGAAAAAGAAGAAGAAAACATGTTCCTATTCTTGTCCTTTTTTCCTCTCCCTATTGTAAGGCCTTAAATTTTGCCCTCATTTGAAGAGCAGATGAAATATTCAAATGAGTGCAAGGTGTGTCTGGCCACAGTCTTCAGGTACATGGTCTGCAAGTTGCAGAAGCTCTGCAGAAAGATGCCTCAACAGCTGCCCAGCCACCCTGCAGCCTCTAAGAAGGATGGCAAATGAGGATGTGAGGGAGAGAGGGGAGGCTTTTGTCTCCCTGACAAAGAAGGTGCAGATTGCAGTCCACTTTGTCAGCCAAATGGTATGGACAACTGTGTTTTGTAATGGTGGTCCACAGGGACAAGAGGAAACCCGCTACTGAAATTCCATTGACATGGCTCCTGTGATCAGTGCTCCCATCTTTAAAATGGTAATTTATTTCTGCTGCTCTTCAGAGGATAATTCATTGGAAGATCGTCACTGAGATATAAAATTATTTCCAATCTTGTGCAGGTGCCATTATTTTATTAATCACTTTTTTCCTTCCTGAAATGCCCTTTGTGCTTGAGTTTAACTGGAGGCTTGAAAAAGAGACTTTTACACAAAAGCTTGTTCTCTGAAAGTTTGCAAATCTTGTAAAGTAGACTGTATTGTAGGAAGCTATCTTTTTTGCTTTGCAATACTATTTTTAAAGCATAGATGACAAGCCAAAAAAAAGCTTGTTTTTCTGTAATAAGATTTTTTTGTAACATTATTAACCTCTTTAGGTCATGGAGCACAAATCCCAAGGTCAATGTGCAATCTTGCCTGCTGCTTGGCTTTATTTCTCTCTAAGGAAGTCATATACGCAACGTTTGTTCTCTTTGCATCTCGCTCTGTCTGAAGACCGAGGCAAGAGAAACATAGGAAAATATAGGGACAGTGCTTAGCTATTTATGTCTCTCTCAGGAAGTGTTAGGCACCTTAGCTTAGCCTACCTCCCTAGACAACGCAATGCAATTAAGACCAATAGCCCCAAGGAATTCAAGAGCCATCTGCACAAGCCCTGATTCAACAATGTATAGGTACTTTAGATGAGGTAGGTGTCCATCGGTTATCCCACTGAAGCCATTCGCATCTCAGCTGGAACTTGCTGACTGTATCCAGCCTTCTGGTCAATTAGCTGAGCCCCTGCCATCTTTCCCTGTTCTCTGTGGTCATTTTCTCTTCACATTTGGGTGATTTCGCTAAGAACATGATGGCCATACTGCTCAGACCAGAGGTCCAATGTCTAGTTCGGACAGTGGCCAAACAGTAGCAGATGTTTAGAGATGAACATAAGGACAGGGCAAGCATAAAGGGATACTTTTCTGCCATCCTCTCCCAGCCTCTGACAATCTGCAGCTCAGCTGCTTCCTGAGCCAGAATTGGTGTCTTTGTATTTTTCCAGTTTTTTCTGTTGTGAGTTTGTCTAGTGACTTTTTTGAACCCATGACAATTTTTATCATCCACAGCTTCCCATGACAATGATTTCCACTGCCTCACTGTGCTCTGTGTGGGGAAGCACCTCCTTTTGTTTATCTGGAAAATGTCTTTTGCTCCTCCTACATTCTTGTACTGGGGAAAACAGAGAATCATCTAATTGCCTGTTTGTTTTTTCTTATGCCCATATGTCTTTGCATATAACCCTGGCACATGAAGGCGCATTAACACAGGAAGTTCCAGCTTAATATGAGAGGGCATTTCTTTACTGAGGGTGACAGAGCACTGTAACAGGTTGCCCAGAGAGGCTGTGGAGTCTCTTTCTCTAGAGATATTCAAACCCCACCTGGATGCCATCCTGTACAATGTACTCTAGGTGATCCTGCTGGGCAGGGGGGTTGCACCAGGTGATTTCCAGAGGTCCCTTCGAACCTTGGCCATTCTGTGATTCTGTGAATTACATGCAGGGAGTATGGGAGTATTCAAACAGACTGCTCAAGACATTCACTAGATACAGTTCTGAAAAATAACTTTTCATTAACATCTTAGGCATATCCAGGCAGAAGCCAGACACCACAGCTCCAGGAGCTGAAATTAATCTTGCCTAATGCCATGCTAATTTGGCACAAAGATGACAAAACATCCAATCTTGAGAATGGTCAGTAGGTGCTGTGCAGAAAGAAATATGTGTTTTTGTACCTTGTGGGGTCTGTGAAGCGAACCTATATAAAACAATGCAAGAATATCACAAAGCAACCAGTCCTGAGTCTCAGTGCCTCCCACATCTCAAGTGAACTTTTTCTGGAAGAAAGACCAGCACAAGACTGACAGAATGACAATTGCAAGGAGGGGGAAGTTCCAAAACAGAAGATCCCAAGACACCTTTCACTGGTTCTTTTAAGATGACTTTATATTTTTGTTTCAAGGATTTCAGAGAACTTCACAAAGAGTAAGACTGCTTCAGAGCACTCACAAGCTGCCAGACTTGCTTCAGAAGAACTAGCAAAAGGGAGAACTTTCCAAAGGCTCTAATTGCATTTAGACACTTTATTTCTGTTCAAAAGCCAAGGGAGGCAGGTTCTTGCTTCCAAATTTGATGTTTTTAATAGAAAGTTTTATTCAGATCTTTTTGCAATAAATTTGTCATTTTTAAATGAGAAAGCATACTTCTACTTAATGCCAGTACATCCCTGGCCATACTATTCCTTTGTAGAAGTTAACTTCCTGAAATGAGGGTAGTCTCTGTCTGGGGTAGTGTTTTGATGTGAAAAGTTAGGGTTCTGCCTGTACTGTAGCAGTTTCATTGCAGGGAGCAGGGAGCAAGTCTCCTGATTCAGCTGAAACATGGTTTGGAGTTCAGAATAGTCAGAGTCACATTCTGCAGCTCTCTTGGGCATTAAACATATCACCAGGAGCTTACCTTCACGGTGTAACTCATCTTTATCCTACCTTAAGCATGGACATGTGAAGAGAAAGGGAGAACTCGATAGGGAGCAGGAAGTGAAATAAATCCTGTGTAGCTCAGAAATGCTGCAGGGGATTTGGAAAGCTTGCTGTACTTACCTAGTCTGGAATATGGACAGTAGAATATCTCACCATCCCTGACATAGATATTTGGAAAATGCTAATATTCAGTGTAGTGTTTTTCACCTGGAAGATAAAGAGAATGAATGACACTTTCATTTCAGTGTAAAAGTGTTCCATGCTTTTCCCTGAATAAAAATAAACCTTCTCTTTCCATCAGATCATCAAACAACACTTTCTATTTTAGAAGTCAAATGTTTATTTCTCATCACAAACTTTGATTTTCACACTCAAAGAATAATCTCTCTCACATCCAAAATTTAATTTAACCTTTTCAGGAGGACTGGGCTTTTCTATTCAGTAACCACAGGAGATGTTCTTCTCCCTTGGCCAGAGTTGAAACTAATAGCCATGGCATGTTTGCTTATCTCTTACCTCTGGGGTTAGATCACTGCTGTCAGCTTCTCCCTTGTTATGTGGCTGCTGCTACTGCTCACTCAGTTGTGCAGGGATGTCAGTTCCATTAATAAACTGAGGACTGTGCAAACAGATAGCGGAAAACAGGTGAAGAGAGAGGAAATTGTATTTAACCCTGATCTCTCAGCTGTCATTTTTCAGACTCCACCACAACTGCATAAGACCCGAATGGGTGCGTGACATCAAAACGTCTGTGACAAATCTCATGCTTGAAATGGAGGGAGGGAGACAGAGGTGGATGGACCCATCTTCTGATGTTCAGGGACTGGGGTGAATCTGGAGATTTTGTGGCAGAAATGCAACCTGAAAGCATATGTATGCTAAAAGGCAGCTTAATTCTTCCAAAAGTCAGGAAATCTTCCATCACCCCTGGAAGTCTTGGACAATTTTAGCTTTAACTTTCATTGGCTTTGCTGCTTTACCAAGCAAAATTGCCTTCTGTAGAGGAACAGTTGCAAAGGAGTTATAGTCCTCCAGCTGACCAGTAATAGATTCTTGAGGCATGGGATATCCTTGTCTTGCTTGGAGGATGAGTCCAAAGGCAAGCTTAGGTATCTACCTGTCTTTCCTATCTTTCCTGGCTGTGGTGACCTCCATGTCCAATATATGCCTGCCTGAGCCTCAGAGAGGAAAGCTGCCTTCTTGTTGAGTCTTAGCAGCACTTTAGCTGGCTCAGGTATTGCACTGATCATGGAAGTGAAGTTGTGAAATGTTAAATGGATCTTCAAAATGCTTCAGGTAGTGGTGTTGCTGGAGATTACTTCTAGAGGAGTTTTGTAACAAGGAGATCATTGGACCCAGGAATTTGCTCCCTTACTGGATTTTCAGAAGCTGGGATGCTTCACTGAAAATAAAGGCTTCCTTAGCTGCCCTCCTTCATGAAAGATACTGTGCAGTGTCTTGTGCTCAGTCTTCTGGGAAAGGGGTGAGCTGCATCAATTTGGAATTAAACACCTAATTGGAATTGATTTAAATATAAAGCAAACAATGTTTGTGTTTAAAACTGAAATGGGGGCTGGGGACCTAGAGTAATGTAGGAATGAGTCTCTGCCATGTCTGGTCTCGGATGTGTGTAGACTTGGTCTGATGCTCATTTGTGGCTAGAAATGGAAAGAGAATTTTTTGCATATTATTCATTAATAAAAAAGTAGCTCTGCACCCTTTGCTAAGCAAAGATAACCTTGAAAATATTAAATGCATATAAACTCATGCACACAGAGGCTAAGGTCAGAAGTTGTCCCCCTCTGGAACAGGTTATAAAGTGTTTTGCTGAGTAAAACTGCCAAAAGAAGCAGTGTGGTAACTCATCTCCCCTACAGCCGTGATGGGGAGAGGGCTTCCCTGCCCTTGGGCTGCCTCTCTCACAGAGGGTGTTACAGCACTCAGTGTCCGAGATCTCTTCAGCATACTGGGGCCTTGGGGACTTTTATTTTGCCAGGCAGCACAGTGTTTTTTTGGTAAAACTGCTGTTTCCTCAGAGCTAAAACAAAAGCAGCTGAAAAGCTTTTTCAGTTGGGTGGGTGTGTTTCTAGCAAGAGGTGGCATGACAGCAGGAGTTCAGGTTGGCTGATGAGGAGCTCAGGGGGTGAGAGTGAAGCGAGTCCAGGAAGTTTCTACAAAAAATGCAATGTAATTTCTGCAGCTTGCTAATGTGCCAAATCCTGGTCAAAGGTGTCTCTTTCTTTGTGGCATTGCAAATGCCTCCAGACCAGAACGCTTTTGCTTCTGGCTTGTTTGAAGTGCAGCTGGAGGAGTTCCCAGCTGGCTGCACATGCATTATTGAATTCACACCCTAAGTGATCTTAAGGTGTGTTAGAGGGACACACAGCCAAAATCCCTGTGCCAGAGTGGACCTGTCACTGCTGGCATGGTGACATGATGCTGCAGCTGGACATAGCACAGGCTGAGTCAGTGTGCATATCTGTGCACCATCCTTTCTTGTGGTCCACAAGCATGATCCCTACTCCACTGAAAACCCACAGACTCTTAAAACTGACTTAGGAGCTTTGTACAGTGATGATTTGCTGTTAAATAGTTCTTTTGCTACATAGCTCAGTTGTGTTAATATGGAGAGGTACTGACATGAGGTATTTTCCCCTGATTCTTTTGTGGGAACTAGCCTGCCCTGGTCTAATTGTGCGTGATTGGAAGTCCTTGTACTTAAATCTCCTTATACTGAAATCATGTGGCTATAAATTTGTGTGACAAACTGGTTGCGCTCATATTACACAGCACCTGTCTAGGTCACCTTTGGGCCCATGTGGTGTCCCCAAGACATAAACCCCCTGGGTTTTTCCAAGCTCAGCAAGTCTGAAATAAAATGAAGGCCAAGCTGAAGATTACTGAGGTAATGTTTTTATATATCTAAAGGATGTGTTGTCTTTCCCAGAATGTGATATGGGGTGATAAGCAAGGAGGCATAACTGTCTGGGATAGTGTTGGATGACCGTGAAGGTAATTGAACCTGGTGCAACCTCAATGATACTGTCAGGAGTGGTTCCTGAAGCGTGTTGTCCCCTGAATCATGCCTAAAAGCTGTCTAGGAGTTGGAACAGTCTGAAACTATGCCTTTTGCTCCTTGTCCCTATTCCACCTAGCAGCATTTCCCAGATGTGCAGCACTGCAGCAAGTCAACCCACCATGGGGAGGCCAGGCACAGACATCAGCTACCCTGAGAAAACATCACAGTGCTGCCTGTGATTATCAGGGTGCTAGGAAAGATGCACCTGAGGGTGCCCACTGTAGCCACGTCACCAAAGTTCTTGGGAGGAGCCCTTTCTGTCTTGCTCAGGTTGAATCACGGAGTTAGTCTGTACTCATTTAAAAGAAAAAGACAAAGAAAAGAAAGTGATGTAGAAAACCAGAACTGAAAATCTGAAGAGATAATGAAAGAAATCTATTTTTTGTTTGTTTCTATATTCAATTTGGAGTATACTTTATCCTGCTTTTTTTTTTCTTTTTTTCTTTTTATTTTTTTTCCTGGATTAAAAGAAAACCAAAATGCACTTACTGTGCTTGATGCATGAAGTAAGTATCATTATTCTAATTTTCTGTATTGGGAAGCCAAGTCAAAGGGTTGGGTAAATGAAGGCCAGTGGCCAATCAGGCTGCAACCACAAACTATTTCTGGTGATACCTACTCTTAAACTGTAGAAAGTATTTCAGATTTAAAGCCAGAAAGTACTCTGGTATGCAACGTGCTCTGCTTGGTATATAAAACTAGAGTAAAATTTTAAAGCACTCTTAGCTTTGGCATTGCTCATCTCTCTTGAAGTCAATAATTATTTTATTTTTGTTTGAAGCATGTTTTGGTTAAAATTTTGTCCATATGTATTCATTGCTTCATGTGGGTGTAAGCTGTATAATGACCATCATTAACTGCTAATTGAGATCTCTTTGGAAGTATTCCCCCCACCTCAGCCTTCTCCCCAGTCCTCCACAACTTTCTGCCTGTAAACAGAAGTCTTTTATTGGAGTTGTTGGAGAAACAACATCAAGAAATCTACCTTCTGTAGCCTTTGCATTTTCAAAATTCTTGTTCACCAATGATTTTTTTTTCTGTTCTTTCTTTTTTTTTTTTTTTTTGGTCACTTGCGGATGTAACAAACTGGTTTGAGGTTTTGATTGTATAATTGGATATCCTGTTGATTCACTGGAGTCAAACTAAGCTCTCATTCAAAATTATGCAAGAGATACATCTAATCATTTATGTATTGTATAAGCATAGAGGAAGATATTTGCTGTGTGCCAAAAAGAAATGTATTTAATTTACAGAGCTGAGGTTCTGTTCATGGAAGACAGCATTCATGCCTGTCATATATAGTGTTCTATGCATAAAATAATGAAATCATGATAATTGTTATGCAGAGGTTACAAATGGAAAATGGAATTAAAACAAAATGGACAAAAGAATTCTTTTTCTTAGTAAAATTAAAGCATCCATGGCAGCAGAATGAGTTTGGAACCAAGCTGGTAGGTGAAATTATGAGTAGGTATAATAATTATACTGCTGCATTGAACTAAGGAGTTATGTTTGTGAAAATATCACAGTGGATTTGTATGTTTATAGAAGTTGTACTCTTTCAGATTTTCTGTTATTTAGCTTGGTTCTGTTGCTAAAAAATCAATGCAGGATTAGTTTAAACTGAAAATTTAATTCCAATGAAATTAGTTTTAGAATGCTTGAACATTCAAGTTCTTTGCCTTTCAGAGATCCAGAACCAAAAGGGATTTAGGACAGGAAAGAGTCACTGTGATGTAAATTTTTTTTTTTCTGACTCTTTTCTATGTTTGGCTGTCCTAATAAACTTCTAGGTGTAACTTTATGGTTAGTAACAGTTATTGGATATTAAGAGTAATTATATAATTCCAACTAACTGTTTGCTTAGAAAATTTTGTGTCCCATTTCCTCTCCTTTCCCTTGGATGGTAAAGTACATTATGGTCCCCATGTGTACTAGGTAATAATTTCTTGTCAGGAAATTTTCTTTGAATGAGGCTTTGGTTTCAAAAGATGATTTAGAGGAAGGGGTAAAGTAATGTAACGCATAATCCCAGTGCTGTTCCTTTCCTTCTTTCCCACATCATGTGTTCCCAGCACTTGTCTTGCACTAGTTCCAGCACTTGCTGGATCTCTGTGTAGTGATTCAGCTCACTGATCTGGCAGAACATATTTGGAGGAAAAAAAAAAGGTCGATTTCTTCTGTGATAATGATCTAAATAATCTTGCAGAAAGATGCAGCAAGGACATGAGACAGCTCACAGAGCCTGTGGTTGCCAGCAGCATGAGCAGAATCATGAACAGTGATGGGAGGAGCAAGGCAAGGACTAGGACTTTTTTTTTTTTTTTTCGTTTGGCAGTAAATAGTTGTTAAATGGACTCAGCTACTTTTCAAACCACAGTGCTGTAAGTGTATTTGATGCCATAATCTTTAAAATCCGTTTTGTTGCTGGGTGTGATTATTCATGTAAGTCACTTGATAGATTTTTTTCTACCTCCTGAACCCAAGCTATTACAAGAATGAAGCCATAGCTGTATTTTCCATTGTCATAACAGATTAATTTAAAACATTCAAAATGATTATTGAAATATGGGTGGGGAACATCACACAGTGATGGAGTGTGGAGTGGTATCAGAATTGTTTATTAAATGTATCACTAGCTCTAAAAATCTTGGCAAGTATGTTTGATAGGCACAGTCTACATAGGTTGCATTGTGATACACAAATGTAGGAGGAAAGTTAAAGCAAAGTTTAAAAATAAATAATTTGATGATTAGCTATATTCTGAAGTATGTATAACTGTCAGTTGAGTGCAGATCAAGTACTCTTAAAATTATTGTTTCAGGCCAAGAGTTCATGCTTGAGTTGCTACTTCACATTGGATTGCAGTTTATGATGTGCAAATCCCTGACATTTGATGTAGCCTCTGCAGTGTAAATAAAATACATTTTTAGGGTGGGCCCAGTCCAGGTCCTACTCAAGATAATGCGTAACTTCCTACTGATATCTGTAGGAGTTGGCTTTAGCCCTGTGATGAAACTTTTCAATGATTTTCCAAGATCCATTACTTTTTTCCCAGTTTTTCTATACATAAAACCTAAATAGATGCAGTGATATTTATGCAGCAGTTTTACCAGATGGCTCTTGAATCATCTGTTTTCAATGAAAAATGAAAAGACCAG